>NC_082685.1:7200000-7500000 GCF_949987515.2 Delphinus delphis | reverse complement strand
ATGAGAGGGCAGTGTGTGATTCGAGCCAGCCAACGGGTGGCACCGGCCTCCCTGCTTGGACCCATGCTCCTGGCATCTGCCACTCCTGGCGCCGCACACCCAGGAGCCGGGAGCCATTTCTGGAAGGTACAAGAGCTGAAAGCCTGAAACCCCATGGTGAGCTCGCCCACAGGGAGCTTCCCGAGACACCGCAACAGCCCCCGGCTCCCCTGCGGTGCAGTGCCTTGGCCTGGGTCGCACGCACAGGTGGGCGGCCATACGGTTGTGTCTGGCTTCTTGTTGCAGACCTACAGCCAGTTGGCCCACCCGATCCAGCAGGCCAAGGCGCTGGGCCTCCAGTTCCACTCCCGCATCCTGGACATCGACAACATCGACGTGAGTGCCTCTTCCGGGGGCCCAGGTGGACCCCAGGGTGGGCAGGGGTGCTTCTCTGAATTGCGCTCAGCTGGGAGGGTTGAGCTCCCCCTCCCTGGAGGAGTTCCAGTGCTTGGATTAAGTGACCTCCAGGGTCCCTTTCAGTGGAAGGTTTCCACAGTCTTGCTGTCGGGAATTCTCAGGCAAGTGGTGGCCCAGGGGGTGCTGTTGCCCAGACCCAGGGTCCCCTGAGGCCCCTGAAGCCAGGGCTATCCCTGCACCTTCACTGAGGAGGCTTTGTCAGGACCGCTCAGGTCCCCCACTGGTCTGCTCTGCCACGATCCCCTCGATTTCCTCCCCGTGGGGAGCTGAAGGCACACCCACCACACGTGTGCGCGAGACAGCCGGCTCCGAGAGGCCATTACACGCCTGCACAGCCTCAGTCCGCGGAGCCTGTGTGGGTCCTCAGTGGTTCACGTTCTTCCTCACAATTGAGAAGTGCCCGCCCGGAAACGGGCCAGTGGCAGGTGGCAGCCCTGGAGTGCTGAAGCAGGGGTCTGCACCTGGAGGGGGGAGCGGCAGCGAAGGGGCTGGGGACCATTCTCAGGCCTGCCTGCCCTGTCGTGCCCCTGCAGTTGGCCATGGGCAAGATGATGGAGCAGGGCCCTGTGCTGATCATCACCTTCCAGGCCCAGCTGGTGATGGTGATCAAGAATCCCAAAGGCGAGGTGGTCGAGGGTGACCCGGTGAGTGAGCGGGGGAGGGGACGGGGCGGGAACACGCAGTGAGGCCAGTTGAGAGTCAGGAGTTGCGGCGTGGCAGGGCAGCACCTCGAGCTGGGCCTGGTGGAGGGTAGCTGATCTCTCCAGTTTGACCAAGTCCTGAGTTACAGCCTCTGTTCCTGCCTCTGCTCTGGACCCCAGACCCCGCAGCACCACTCCCTGGTCCCTCCCAGTGCCCTGAGCTGGCAGTGTCTCTCTCCGTGCCCTGCGCTCGTCCTGAAGTGGGTGCCGGGCTCGCACCCTGCCTTTAGCCCTCACCCTTCCCCGATTCTGCAGGACAAGGTACTGCGAATGCTGTGCGTGTGGGCTCTCTGCCGAGACCAGGGCGAGCTCAACCCCTATGCGGCCTGGCGGCTCTTGGACATCTCCGCCTCCAGCACAGAGCAGGTCCTCTGAGCGCAGCAGCCACGAGTGGGGCCTCGGGGCTGGATCGTCACTGCAGACACACGGGGGACTGGTGTCCACCTGCAGCAACTAGACCTCTGGGGACAAGACTGTCAGCTGTGCCCCCGCCGTGCCAGGACTGCTGCAGAGCTAGCGGGATGCGGCGGGGAAGGGAGGGGCTGCTGTGCACAATGCCAGCCCCAGCACCGCCCCTCTGCCCCATGGGGGCTGCTTGGGCCGTGGGCACCCAGGCTACGGGCAGTGCCCAGGGTCCCCCAGCCCAGGGGTACCCTCCCAGGACCCAGTGGTGCGGCCTGGGCCCACTGGCCACATCAGCCAGGCCGTTTCAGCCTTTTTTTTTTTTTTTTTTTTTTTTTTTAATAGTGCCCTTATTATTATCCTATACATATGCAGAGATTTGGAAATAATAAAACACCAAAGTGCAGGAGAGCAACCTGGGTAGTCCAAGGTGTCTGTCACTGGGGTGGGGGGAGCTGGGACTGGGAGTGGGCAGCCCAGTGGTCATGGGGCGGCGGTCGTGGTCACTGAAGGAACTCTAACAGAAGAGGGGGAGGACTCACCTGGACGGGACCCTGCCCACCCTGAGTATGTTGTCGGGCGGGGGGAGGGGGGGGGAGGAAGGAGACTGGAAAAGCTACGGAGGTTTTTAGTGACCTGGCTGGGGTTGTTTGAGGGTTGGGGTCCCCGAGGCTGGAGGACCTTAAGCGCCTGTATGAGTTTTGGGGGCACTGGGATCCCCCAAACAGGGAGTCTGAGGGGTCGGTTGCAGAGGAGAATGGGGCTGTGGGAGCTTAAGTCGGGCTGGGTGGTTTTGGGGGGGTGCCTGTGGGGGTGGGGGGTGCCTGTGGGGGTGGGAGGGCGAGGCCCTCGGTGCTCATGGTTCTTTGGGGCCGGTGGTCTCCCCGGCGCCTCTGGGCGGGGCCCGGTTCTCCCGGAGGACGGGGCGGGGTCGCGGGCCCGAGCGCCGCTCCCTGCGTAGCCTCCGCCCCCCGCGGCGGCCCCGCCCCCGTCGCCATGGGAACAGCCGCGGCGGCCCGGCTGGCGCGGAGCTCGCCTGCCTCGGTCTCCGCCGCTCCAGGGGCGGGTGGGGTGGGCAGAGTCCGGGCCGCCGCCGCGGCCACCGGGGAGAGACCAGGAGCGGGTGCGGGTCCCGGAAGAGAGCGCGGCTGCCGGCCGCTTGGTCCCGGTCCCGGTCGAGGCCAGGGTGAGGGGCGCGGCGGGGCGGGGGCGGGGGCGGTGGGGGAGGGGGGTCCCCAGGACGCAAGAACAAAGGGAGCGGGGTGGGGGAACCGGGTCTCGCCCCCCACCACGCAGCCCGGGCCGCGCGTTCGCACCTGTTGTGCGCGGGCCGGCCGGGTCGGGGTTTCCTCTCCTTGCTCTTAGCGTCCCCACCTGCGCGCACGCCCGGAGTTGGGTGCCCGCGGGCCAGGCATGGGCGTAGCCAGGGGACAAAGGCGCGGGCGGGGGCTGGGGCTCGGCAGGGTGTGTGGGGGGGCGGCGGGTGGGGACGACGCGGGGGCGCGGGAAGGCGCAGCTTCATCCCTGCCTCACGGGCGGGCCCCCTCCTCCGCAGGGCGCGCGGCGATGTGAGCCATGAGCGCGACGTGGACGCTGTCCCCCGAGCCGCTGCCGCCATCGACGGGGCCCCCGGTAGGCGCGGGCCTGGACGCGGAGCAGCGCACCGTGTTCGCCTTCGTGCTGTGCCTGCTCGTGGTGCTGGTGCTGCTGATGGTTCGCTGCGTGCGTATCCTGCTCGACCCCTACAGCCGCATGCCCGCCTCGTCCTGGACAGACCACAAGGAGGCGCTCGAGCGCGGGCAGTTCGACTACGCGCTGGTCTGAGCGGTGCGGCGCCCTCGGCCGGCCCTCCGCGGGGTCTCTCTCCCGGGGCCGATCCGACGGTGCGCCGCCGGGCCTGGACCGCGCTCAGGATCCTGCCCCCGAGCCCGCAGCCCGAGGGGGGAGGGCGTCAGGATAAGTCCAACCCCTCCCCCCTCACACCCCTCCCATCTTCCCTCCTGGCCAGGCCGGAGCCCCACTTCGTGCCTTTATCCCGCCCTGTCCTCTCTCCGTAACTCACCGGCCCTGCTGGCCCCCGACTCTAAAGCCTGGGTGGGAAGAGGACGCCCGCCCCTCCGCCCCCAGCGTGTAGGTGGCTCTGCTACTGCCCTGCCGCCGAGCATGAGTGTCATGTCCGCTCCCGGGTTCGGGGACCCCCGTGTCCCTTCCCCTCCCTCCCCTGTCCTCTGGCCATCCTCACTCCCCCGCCGCCCGCCCCCGCCAAGTGTTGAGCCCCTCCTCGGGCTCCGGGCCTGCGGGCTCTCCTGGGCCCATGAGGTGGACGCTGCATACCAATATGACCTGCGGGGCCTGCTCCGGAGACAGTGACTGAAGAGCGACAATGGCTGCTGTGTCCAGGATGCGAGGCTTCTTCCATGGGGGGGAGAGGGCAGACAGGCTCCCTCCCGCCCCCAGCCCAGGCCCCAGTTCAGGTCAGCGCGCCCCTCCCTCTGTCACCACCTCCACCCCTCACTGGCCCTCCTGCCACCTCCCCCTGGTTCCTCCTGCAACCCCCCCCTCCCAGGCTCTCCCCTTGCTTTCTCACTCCTCCCTGCCTCTGAGCCCACGGTATTAATAAAAGCTGTTATTGAGCGCTTACTGCATGCCAAGCAGCGTGCTGAGGTAGCTCCTCCTGTACTTGGTCTGTTCTCTTTTCAGGACCCTGTTAGCATCCTCATTCTACAAGGCCGGGGGACTCGGGTCCAGGCAGGTTGAGTGACCTGCCTATAGCTGGCTTCTAGCCAGGCTAGAATTTGAACCCAGGGCTGACTTCTGCACACTCTTAACAGCTGCCCAGGGCTGCGAAACACCCAGATGTACACTCTGGGGGACCAAGGCATAATCCATCCCCCTCGCTCCAGGAACAGCCAGGACCACCCTTCTTTCCCTTGACTTGAGGAGACTCTGGGGGCCGTGGAATGGACTTGGGCTAGTAGGGAGCCTGGATGGGGTGCCCTCAGCCAGCCCTGGAGGTTGTCTCCAAGAACTGGCACGGCCTTCTGGTACTGTGACCACACCCGCAGCCCCAAACCTCTCTGGCCTGGTCCCTCTGTCCCACCATCAGCATGTGCACTTTGGACACCAAGGGGCTGGTGCTGTGAGTCCTTGGGCATGGAGTGGGCTGGCTCCGCTCCACGGCCCGCCTGCGAGATGTGTTGTGCGCCCCCGGGGGGAGCCGTGTGCAGTGTGTGTGGGGAGAGACGAGCGTGGCTATAAAAGGAAGGCTGTGTGAATGCACAGGCTCTGCGAACAGAAAATTCACTGGCTCTCAGAGGACTGGTTCGATTTGGGGGAAGGTGGTGCCGTAGGAGGACACCCGGTTCCCTCACCCGGCCCTCACCAACCTGCCCCTGAATCCACACGCTCATCGAGGCTGAGGGAGGGGGGCCCCGCGCAGGGAGACCTGGCAGCACCTCTGGGACTTGGAGACCTTGGGTCACGGCCAGGACCCCAGCCCCCTCCTCCACCCAGCTCTGCCCCCCCTTTCCTGCTCCTAAGGCCCCTCCAGCTCTCCCTCCCTCCCCCACTTGCTTCCCCAAGGCTACCTCAGGGACTCACTCCCCTCCCTCCAACTTCCTGCCACATGGGCAGCCCACCTTTAACCCTCCGGTGGTCAGGAGTCCAGCTCCCCCGACCTGGCCACCCTCACTCTGCTAGCCTCTCCCCTCCGTCTGTATGATGGAGGGTCATCGGGCTCTGAAAACCTTTCCCCGACACGGGTCAGGCTCAGGCCTAGACCCTCCAAACAATCACCAAGGGTCCCCTCACAGCCAAGCCAAGGTCGCTCCAGATGGCATCAGACTGGACTTGGTGCAGTGGCCTTTACCGAAAACCACACCCTCCTCCCTGGCATGTCCCCGCTCCGTCCCCAGGACTCCAAGCTATGGCTCCCTACCTCTGATTCTAGGCCCCCTCCCACCTTTCACTCACAGGAGAAAGACAGCCAGGGGTATAGACCAGAACTTTATTCACAGTTACAGGACACCAGACACAGGACTTCAGAAGGGATGAGAAACCAGTGGGGGGAGTATTTGAGGGTGATTTTAGCCCAGCCATCTGGCTGGAACCCCCCCACCCCAGTTCTATGGCTGAAACCCTGTACAACTTTGCTTCGGTTTTTGGGGTTTTTTTGGCTGTGCTGTACAGCTTGTGGGCTTTTAGTTCCCCAACCAGGGATTGAACACGAGCGCTCGGCAGGGAGAGCGTGTAGTCCAACCACTGGATCACCAGGGAATTCCCTGTGCTTCCATTTCTGAGACCCACGCTGTATCGAGCACCTTAAAGGCGACCTGTACTGCACACTGCATCAGGGACCTTCCGCCGTGCCAAGATCCTCAGTGACAACCCAGTGCCAGCCCAAGCAGGACTGAGGGCCTGGGGGCTCACCGATGTCTGGTGTGTCTGGTGAGGTGCCGGGCCCCTCACCTTGCAGGGGTGGCCACCTGGCCCAGAAGCTCCAGGGGCACCAGGAATGGGTTCAGGGGGCAGATCCCAGCTGCTTGCCAAGTGGATATCGGTTCGCTGGGCCCAGCATTCTCGGGGGCCTGAGGAGTGGCCTGGCCAGCCTCCTCTTGCCCCCTGGAACCTGTCCCGTCATCCTCAGCCCCAGACCCCAGGCCCCCACTGGCAGGGTCGGGCTGGGGGGCCATCAGGCGTAGGTACGTATCTGACATATGTTCAACCAGGGCAGCGCAGGGCAGGCGGGACAACTCCTCAGGAAGTGCCATGAGCAGGTCAAGGACCACAGCTGACTCTGGTGATGGATGGAAAGGGGACGGGTGAGGGAAGGGCGGGGCTTGCCGCCGGAGACTCCCACCCCCAGATCGTCAGCCCCTCCCTTCTCACCAGCTGGGGAAAGCTCCGGGCCTTGGCCGCCGCGGGAGATGGACGACAGGTACTTGTAGATCTTCTCGAAGTCCACAGAAAAGTCTTCCTCAGCGGACGGGCCAGCCAGGGACTCAGAGGATGCCTCAGGGGCAGGGCCTTGTGTCTTGGGGGCGGGGCCAGGAGCCTCAGGGCCCAGGTCCTCCTGCCTTCCAGGGGCGCTGAGGAGCAGTAGCTTTCCACGAGCCTGCGTGGGCTTGGGGGGCTGGGAGTACAGGAGGCTGATGGGCTCCGTGGCTGCGATGGTGAGCACCTGGCAGGCAGAGAGATCAGGCAAGGAAAGGCAGAAGTGTCCCCGTGGGCTACTCCCCTGCCCTGCAGGAGACAGCCTTCCACCTCCAAATCCTCCCTGCCACCCTGAGGAAGGCGTCACATTCAGCAGAGGGCCTCAGAAGGGCGGACACTGAGGCTAGGGTGTCCGGTGACGGACCAGAGTCACAGAGCTGGCAAGAGGAAGGGACCCAGGAACCAGGTCCAGCTTAATGAGACTCACATATATGACCCCGTCCCCGGGATACCCCCATCCTTCCTGGCAGATGGCTGTACCTGTGAGAAAGCCACGGTCAGGGCCTCCTCCAGCGGGCCTGTTATCTTCTCAGCCAGATCCATCCACACCTGGGTGGAGTAACCAGAAGGTGCTCACGGATCAACCTTCAGGAGTCCCCCAAGCCCTACCCCTCCTGCGGCTCCCCTGACCAGGTTATCCCCCCAACTCCCACCTCATCCTCCAGGGGCCGGCCTTGGGGAGCCTCGCCCCGCCTCACCTCGATGGGGGCCGGGGTCTGTGTTTCCCGGCGCCTGGGACCCTGTGGGCCACCTGGATGCATCCTCCGAGTGGCCTTTCGGAGCACTCGGCCCTTGAGCTGCCGGAGAAAGTCCTGGATCTGGGGAAGTGAGAGGATGAGGCCAAATGGACCTTCTAGAAGCCCAGGGCTAGGCAATCCACTGCCTGCTCCAGGGCCGGCCACTGCTCCCTAGCCTCCCGCTGGCCCGGAGTTAAGGGTCATAGGGACTCTGCCCAGGGGTCTTGGGCCAAGGCCCCAGGTGTGACCAGCTACCTGACAAAGATGTAAGGCCCTGGCTGGTTCTGGCTCCTCCCCGCAGCCAGGGCCCACCCTTTGCTAAGTACTACCCTAGTCACCTGCCCGCTTCGTCCACTCCGCCCCATTTCCTGACTCACTTCAACCTCATTCGCGCCCAGTCCCTCTGCGCCTTCCACCCAGTCCGGGGCCTCCGCTCTAACTCAGAGTTCGCCCCGCTCCTAAATTTTGGCTTCGCCCCGCCCCTCAGCCTGCCGCAGCACTGCCTCCTCCTCGCCCCGCCTCTCGGCTATGTTCCGCCCTCGCCCCGCCCTCAGCTTCTCGCAGGCACACAAGGCCCAGCCTTGCACTAATCCCGCCTCCTCCGGCGTTCTTCCGGTTCCTCAACCTCGCCCCCGCCTCACCCTCGACCCGCCCACTCCAAGGCCCCGCCCCCAGCCTCACTCTCGTCCCGCCAACTCCCAGGGCCCGCCCCTCCGCCAGCCCCGAACACATCCTAGCCCCACCTCCAGCCTCGCTCCCATCCCGAGACCCCTCTCACCTCGACCTCGCTCCGGCCCGACAGCTGCCGGGCCAGCTCGGCGGCGTCCGGCTCCGGCTTGCCCCGTCGCGCCTGCAGTAGTCGTAACAGCTGCCGCTTCTCGCGGGCGCTCCAGGCCGCGGGGCCGGTCACCTCACCCAGATAGCGCGCCGGGGCCGCTCGCCGCCGCTGCGGGGGCTTCATGCCGGTGAGCCGGGTGAGGGCGGTGTCGTCGTTCCGGGGCCGTTTCCCTAGTGGGCGGGGTTACGGCGGCCGCTGGGGCCAAAAGACCCCGCGCGGAGGCAGAAGTAGATGGGGGCGTGGCTCTGCGTTTGCGGGCCGAAGGGAACTGCTTCCCCGGGAAGTAATGGGGAGACTGGCGTCTAACTGAGGCGGGGGCGAACGAGACCCCCCGCCCGCATTCTATCTCATTCGTGAACTGGAGCCAAGTTCTTAGATCTCGTGCCCTCCCTCCCTTCCAGAACTACGTCTTGTGAAACTCCTATTATGTGCTTTGTAGCCAAGAGCCTGGGCTGTGGGGTCGGCCAGCCCTGACTGGTGAGCAAGTGATTTGGCCTTGCCGAACCTCAGTTTCCTCAACCGTAAAATGGAGCTAATAGTCATCCCCTTGTCTATGCTCTGGGGAGGGAGGAGCTCGGGCAGGAGGGATTTAAGGACCTTTAGGCTAGACGGAGAGGAGACTGGAGCAGAGGCCTGAGCTCGAGGCCCTAGCGAGGGCAGGGTCCGGGCGGTGGGAGTGGAGAGCGGAGAAATCCTGGGGTTGAGAAGGCAGGTGGGCGGTGCAGGGGTGGAGAAGGAGGCGAGGCTTATTTTTAAATTTAAGCTGGTGGGGTTGGGTGTCCCTTTTTTGTCTGGGACAAAATGCCCTTGGGGCTCCCCTGGGCGGTAACCGCACACGTATATATAAGGGCGTATGAGCCCCGCCCCAGAGCTCCACCCCTCCAGTCTGGACCTTTTCCACCCCGGAATCCCCACCCCCGCGCCACGCGTGCACGCAGACTTCAGAATGCTGCAGTTCAGGCCAGATGTTTATTCTGAGCCCAGGTGGGAGGGTGGGAAGAGGAGCAAGAGGGGGCGCGGGGCGCAGGGATCTTAGTCCCATCGAGTCTCAGGTCCTGGCGGGCCTGGTCCAAGGCTGTGGCTGGTATGTCTCTGGACCCTGTTGGGGGCGCGCTATCTCTGGAGAGGGGCGACTCAGGCTGAGCAGGGTAGAGGACGCTACGGCAGGTCACCCCCTTCCCAACCGATCATTGGCCGCCCCATCAGTCTGTGTGCCGGGGCGAGGGTGGGTGCTAGGTCTGAAACCCGAATTCTCCTTGCCTAGTGTGCCTGTCTGAGGTGTTGAGGTGCTTTCTTACGACACTAAGCCCTCAGTCGGCCGCGAGTCACCCACTACGTGATTTCTAATCCCAGCTCCACCACATTTTGTGATCTTTGGCAAGTTAATTTCAGAGAGTGTCTCATTTTTAAATATCTATTATGGGGATTATAGGAGTATCTACCTGAAGCTTGTTACAAGGATTAATATGCGTAAAACATTTGGTACTCCGCCTGGCAGAGAGAACGCGCTATGAAGAGTCATTATCACCTCCCTCCTCCATCCGTCCTACCGGCCCCAGGTTACACTCCCCCTCTTCCCTCCCCCCAACACTTACCTTCCTCACTGGGGCCTGCTGGGCGGGGGGCCGCTGGGCGAGGCTGTCGGGGGCGGGCCGGGGGGCAGGGGCGCTGGAGAGGAAAGGCAGTCTGAGGAGTAGGGGTTGCTGCGCGCTGGGCCGGGGCAAGGGCGCCCCCTGGGGGGCTGCTGCAGGCGTAGCGGAAGCAGGTCTAGGGATGGTCAGGCCCGAGCAGGCTGGGATCGCCGCGACCAGGGGTCCGGACGCGTGGGAATAGGCTGGGGGCCAGGCGGAGATCCCGGCGGACGCAGGTTGGTACCTGAGTGAGCGCAGACGAGGCCGAGCCCGGCGGCCAGAGCGGCGCCCAGCACGAAGGCGGCCAACACAAGTGCTACCACCGGCGCGGGCTCCAGGACCCCCGGGGCCGGCGCGGGAGGCTCGGGTCGCACGGCTCTGCCGGGGACGCCCTTGGGTGGCCCTGTGAGGAGTACAACGCAGAGACCGGGCTCATGCCTCAGATGTCTTCCCCATCCCCCTTCCCGACCCCAGAGAGCCCCGCTGAGGACTACTGCGTGCTCACTGGGGGGCAGCCGCGGCACCGTGACCACGATGGGCTGCGTCAGCGTGTGCAGGTGAGGGCTGTCGGCACCCAGACTCTCATCGCGGCCACTGCCGGCGCCCGCGCACGCCTCATCCCGAGGCAGACACTGGGAGGAGGGGGAGGCAAGAGGCGGGGACGTCAGGGCCCCGGCTCCAGGGGCGGGTCCCCAGGGCTCCCAAGAGATCTAAGCGTCCAGCACTATATTGCAACCAGGTGTCGCAATACTAGACCCCTGGAAATTCGGCCCCTTCGGACGCCCCTGCGCCCAACCTCAGCCTGAGACCCAGTGCCTACTCCCAGTTTCGAGGTACCTCCGCCCCCAGGTCCAAAAGCTCCCAGACCCTCAGATCCCCAAACCCTAAGAGGCTTCTCCCTCAGATGCCAGAGGCTCTTGTGCCCAGCCCCGACGGGCCCGGGCGCCCAGATTCCCCGCCCCGTGCCCGAGCACCGGCGACGGTGGAGACAGCGTCAGAGGCGCAGGCGTCTGGCGGGCTCCCCGGAGGCGGCGGCAGCGGCTCAGCTGGCAGTGCAGGAACTGCACAGAGGCGTTGAAGACCGGGCGCAGGCGGAAGCTGAAGCGCGCGGGGCGAGCGGCACCTGGGAGCGGCTGCGGTGGCGGGAAGGTGACCGAGGAGTCAGCGGAACAGCCCCCGCGCAGCAGCGCCAGGGCGGGGCCCGGGGTCTGGCGTGAGGATGGTGTCACCCAGCAGCGGTGCAGGGCCATGCCCCAGCGCGGGGAGGGACGGGCCAGGGCCGCCTGGGGGGCGGGGTCGCGGTCAGGGTTGGCTGCCCCCACCGGCTGCCACCCGGCCTCGGTGAGCCCCGCGCCCGTACCTGCACGAACACGCGGCTGTCAGCCGGGACCTCCAACGGCCCCGCGCGGCGCGGGAAGGCGTCCTCCGCGTCCGACAGCTCCAGACTGAAAAGGGGTCGGCGCAGCCTGGGCCCTGGCGCCGCGCGGAACGGGGACACTGGCAGGGAGAAAGGGTGGCACAGGGGAAGGAGGATGCGCTGTCCCTTAGGCCCCCTTGGCAAGTGAGCCAACCTCGCCTCCACTGCCTACTTTGGAAAATGGATGCAGTTGCGGTGGAGGATTCACCCGCGCTCGGCTCCGCGCTTCCCACCGCCAGCCGTAAAGCAGCTGGGATGTACCCGCTGGAGACCTGGGGGACATCCCAGCCCAGCCCCTGAGCCTGGGCGCAAAGCTGCGCCTTCCTGGGGAGGAGCCCCCTTCCCAGACCTCTACTTCACCATCCCCAGTGAGCGAGGGAATCCCTGGCCCGGAAGGGGTCGAGGGGCACCTGATGGTGGAGGGTCAGCCTGGGTGAGGTCAAAGGCCCTCCCCTTCTGGAGTCTGAACCCCTCGCTCATCCACCGAGGACCAGGGGCTCCTCTGGGGTCACAGCAGGGCCGTTTGGGGGGAGGGTGCTGGCCCCATTCTTGCCTTTCTAAGGGGAGGGAAGAATAGCAAGGCGCTCTCCCCCAAGCCCTTTGGGCATCGTGGAGGCCCAGCCCGGCCACACGGGTCTGGGCCTTTTCCCTTTGTCAGTGTTCCTCACTCACTCGCAGGCTGAGGGCAGCATCGGCAAAGGGTAGAGGCACAGGGGAGCCTCCACTGGGGTGTGTGATCACACACACATGCACCACACTGACAAAGACCTCTGTCTTAAGGAGGCGCTCAGCTGGGGTCCTCATCAAAGGATGTTCTCAAATGTCCAGAATCACCGGCACAGACACTCCCTAAAAGCATTGGCGCAGACTGCTCCCCTCCCACAGCCCTTGGTCTCACCTGGCTGCTGGGACTTCGAAGAAGTTGGGGATCCCAGAGAACCTGGAAAACGGGGGACGGTGCAGACCCCACCTCCCACCCACCCCCGTTCCCCCAGGCGGGGTGGATGAGAGGGTGCACTGAGGAAGAGTAACACGGGAGTTGGGGTGTGCTGGGCCACGTCCCCTTGCCTGTACATACCAGCTGACTCGCTGGGCAAGGTGGTCATCCCTGGGAGCAGGGCCAGCAGCAGGATAGCGGTGCCCAGCATGCTGGACTGGCTGAGGCAGCACTGGGCCGGGCAGGCGGCTCTGGCCTTGGCTGGGGGGCCATTTGGGGAGGCAAGGAGCGGGGGCGGTGCACTGATGGGCCGACATCAGAGCCCACGGCCAAGGCCTGCTGGGGATTAAGGGCTCTCTGGCCAGACCCGTAGCTATCAGGCTGGGGGGAGGTCCCTCACAATGGCCATTAGATATGGGGCTAGTCACTACAAACACCTCCCCCCCAGGCCCCAGCCCTGCCTGTCTCTCTTCGCTGCAGAGGCCCCATCCACCAGCCCCCAAGCCCCAAGGTCGGGGCTCACGACCCCTTCCCTGGCCCCTTTCCCCACCTCACTGCCAGGCCCTGCCAGGCTCACAACACACACCACAGACACCGCAGAAGAAAAGGGAGGGGTTTTATTCTCAAGCGTCTAAGGATTTACAAACGAGGGCGTTTCGTTTTAAAAAGGGACAGGGCAGTACTGGCGGCCTGAGAAGGGGTTGTAGACCATGGGCTGGGCCCAGGCCGCCCCAGGCCCCCACCTGCCCACTTCACCCTCTGCCTGATGGAGAGGGATGGCTGGTGACTGGTGACTGGGTGGAGGAGGGGAGACATGGGAAAGGTAGGGGGGAAGGAGAGGCTCCCATTTAACACTGAAGGCGGGGAGGGGAAACGGGCCGACACACACTCACAAAACAGAAAATAAAGTTAAATAAAAATAAACTCAGGCAGCTGGCCCTTGGGGCCAGCCACGCGACCTTCCCGGCTACCCACAAAGGCCCCTGTGGCTGGGGCCCATGAGGGAGGGCGGGAGCCAGGCCTACTGGCCCCGCACCCTGCCCCCCTCCCCTCACAAAGGGGATTGGAGCGAAAGAAGGTGGCCACCCCCGGGGTGGGGGGCAGAGAAAAGATGACTTCGAGTACTTTTTAAAACATGCGGCGTTTTGTGACTATCCTAGTAGTAACTACAGTCGGTGAGCTAGATGGAGGGTACAGTGACGCCTAGTCTAGATTGCTTCAGCTACATCCAGCGAGCTTCCTCACCTTTGGTGTTGGTTGCTTTTTGTGGTTTTTCTGGAGTTTTCTTTTGTTTTTTGTTGTTATTTCGTTGTCCACTTGATTTGCATGCATCACCAACAAAAAGGAAACACACCCCCTCCTCCTGCTCTCGCTGCTCCCCAGGGCCCGGGCCTCGGTGTGGGCTGGGGACTGGCCAGCTCTGGGTGAGTCGAGGGGCGCTCAGGGCCACTACGAGGGCGTGACTGCCTCCACACGCCCAGCCCTCGGCCTGCCCCACCTCTGTCCCTGTCACACATCCTCAGACCCCCCACGTCCACTCCACGTGCCCTCAATCCCTGTCTCCCCGGGCCCCATGGCCCCCGCTCCTGTCACCCATTCCCTCCTCCGCCTCTGCCTCACCGGCACCTGCTGCCCTCCACCATGCCCCACGCCTGCCTTCCCTGAAGGCCACCCTGTGTGGCCACGGCCCCTTGGGCTCCCTCCACACCCCCCGAGGTCCTCAACTCACCCCTACAAGCTGTGGCCAGTCTCCAGCCCCGAGGGAGGAGCACCCCGCCCCCCACCCAGAGCCCACCTTTGGGACTAGTCTCTCCCCGGCGGGGTGGCCCAGGCCCCCAAGGCTCGGCCCCCAGCCCCCCAGCGCCCGTGGGCCGTCGGGGGGGCTGCCACCACAAGCAGCTAAACATGACTTTGGTAAAAGTTTCTGAAGGTACCGACAAACCCCATGAGAACAAGCTCTTCTCCTCCCCCCACCCCCCAAACACCCCACCAAGTACAATAAAATACGATAAACTCCAAAAAGGACCCCCTGAGATCAAAAAGAGAAAGAGAGAGACCAGCCCGGGTCTGGCTGCAGTCACAACATCCAGCCCGCCTGCCCAGGGCGAGGACGCCAGCCAACTGACTCATGGCTTGCCGGAGACCTAAACGGACCCAGGGGTGCCGCCGGGGGTGGCAGGGCCTGGGCCAGGAGAGAGGCAGAAGCAGGGAGGGAGACAGGGAAAGCCAGAGAGGTAGAGAGAGAGGGGACAGAGAGAGGGAGATGGAGCCAGGGTGCATGTGCGTGCGAGGCGGCGGTGGGACAGCGCGGTGTGGAGGGGAGGGGACAGGACGGGCGGCTCTCTCCCGGCCCCTGGGGGCCGCCCCAGCCCAGAGGTTACAACTGAATAAATAGCGAGTCTGCTCGCGGCCTGCTGTCTTCCGTTCACAGTGTCTGTCGGAGGGGATGCGCACAGCCGGCTGATCCTAGGACGGGAAGGGCTGGGGCCTGGTGGGCCCATCTGTCCATGGCTGGTGGGCAGGGAGTCAGGGGTGGGTTGGCGCCCCCTACTTTCTGTCCTCAGCCCTCGGCGGCCGTCCAGGTCCCAGGGCTCCCCTGGCGGGCAGCTGGGTGGCCGGGTGGGGAAGGGGAGGCCGGTGGCCACGCCCCCGGCCCCCAGTAGGCTGGCCGCCGCTGTGCGGCTACCTGAAGAAGGGCAGGTGATGCTGGCTCAGGACCCCGCTCGCCCGCGGCGACTCGGTCTTCGCCATGACATCCTTGAACCAGGACGCCACGTCCACCTCCAGCGTCTCGTAGCGCTTGATGAAGCTGTGTTCCTGTGGGGCCCAAGGCAGGGCACTTAGGGCGAGGGCGTCTTCCCTGCTGGCCTTGCTCAGGCCCGGCGCCCAGTGTGGCGGGGGGCTTAGGATGGGGGCTGGGGAGGGCCCCGGGTACTCACAAGTAGCTTATTATACTTTGGTCTCTTCCTGTGATCTTTAGTAAGGCTGGAAGGAGAAGAGGAAAGGAAGAGAAGTGAGAGCAGGTAGGAGAGGCCTGGCCGCCCTCGTGGCTGAGTTGTCGGGTCTGCAAGATCTGTGGGCAGAAGCCCGCACCCTCCCGGGCCTGCGCTTGGGCCCCCCACCGTGACAGAAGCCCAATGTGGGCCGTGAGACGCCCATGGGAGGGGTGGGTGGGCTCCCCCACGGGAGGCTCCAATGTGGACGTCCCGCGTGCGCTACTCTTGCCAGTTGGTGCAGGACACTCAGAGCCCTTAGCCCTGGGGCGCCTCTGCTCGTTCACAGCTCCCCCAAGGTGAAGCCCGAGGGCCACCCTGCCAAATACCCCTGGGGCCAGGTGTCCCCTCAGGCTGAGTCCAAACCCAACTCCTAGCTCCCGGGGCTCGGGCTCCAGCCCCCACACCATCCTGGGGCCCCTCTCCCCTCCCCAGTGGCCTGGGTGCAGGGCCACATCTGACCTCACCCTGCCTTCCAGAGTGGAGGGCGGGGGCGGGGCTCCTCACCAGTCTTTAACTCTTAGTTGCGGCATGCATGTGGGATCTAGTTCCCTGACCAGGGATTGAGCCCGGGCCCCCTGCATCGGGAGCGTGGAGTCTTAACCGCTGTGCCACCAGGCAAGTCCCCTCACCAGTCTTTGACGAAGGACTGAAAGTCCCCCGAGAAGCCCATGTGACCGGGCAGGAGCGGGGGTTCTTCCTGTAGGACTTTGGTGAGGACCTCAAAGTCCGTCTTGCAGTTCTTGTAGGGAAACTGTCCCGTCGCCAGCTCCACCTGGGAGAGAGACGGGCAGGGCTGGGCCGGCCAAGGACAGGATCCTGCCCTTTCCCGCCACCTGCCTCCGTACCCCGAGAAGACCCCACCCCTGGCCTCGGAGAGCAGGGACCCCAACTCACCAAGGAGATGCCCAGGCTCCACACGTCGGCCCGGATGTCGTAGTCGGGCTTGGTGGGGTCCGGGGGGTCGATGCGCTCAGGCTGCCGGCGGGAAGGAGGAGAGGGTGGATGTACCCCTGTGGCTGGGGTGGGCGCACCGCCCCTCATGCCCGCCCACCCGCCGGGCGCTGCTGGGCCCCACTTACTGCCATGTAGGCAGCGCAACCCGCGCTCCGCGTTTTGGCTTTGGAGTCGACGAGGCGGCCGCTGATGCCGAAGTCGCAGAGCTTGATCTGGCCCCGCTCATCCAGCAGGATGTTGGAGGGCTTGACGTCCCGGTGGATCACGCCGTGCTTCTCCTTCAGGTAGTAGAGTGCCTTCACGATCTGCGGCGCGGGCAGAGGAGGGCACCAGTGATGGCAGGGACGGGGCCTGGTGGGGCGGGGGGGCGGTTGGGGACCACCCGCCCGCCCGCGCCCCACCCAGCTGCTCACCGCCACCGTCATCTTGCCCAGGATCCGTTCAGGGATAGGGCCCTGCATCCGCTTCTTGAGCTTCTCGGCGCACGTGCCCATGAGCTCCATGGCAATGAAGACGTCCGTCTGCGGGGACAGCAGGTGGCGGCTTGGCGGGGTGGCTGTACCCTCCTGCCCACCCCAGACAGGCTCGGGTCCTGGGGGAGGGGCGGGGGGCGCGGGAGGCTTGGGGGGCGGGCGGCCGGCTCACGTTGGTGATGAAGGTCCCGAAGCACTGCACGATGTAGGGGCAATCGTGGCTCTTGAGGACCACGTCCAGGTCCATGAGGATCCGCTTGTTCTCTTCCTTGTTCCCCGAGCGCCGCATTTGCTGCACGGGACAGCAGGGGCCTTAGCGCCGAGCCTGGGGCGCGGGGCCCACCCGGGGCGGGGGCGGGCTCACCTTGACAGCGATGACGTGCCCCGTCTTCCGGAAACGCATCTTCCACACCTGGCCACAGGTGCCGCTGCCCATCTCCCCCAGGTTCTCCAGGTCGTTGATTTCCGCCTGGTAGCGCTGGCGAGGAGAGCCAGGGCTGGGGGTCCACCGGGCCTCTGCCCTCCACCCCCAGCCCAGACCTACCAGCAGCGTCCTGCCCACCCTCCCTGGGGGGGCCGAGGGAAGGGCGGTACCTGGCCCCCAATGGTCAGGTAGCCCGTCTGCTTCATGATCTCCTGCAGCTTCTGGTCAATCTCGATGCTGAGGGGACAGAGAGCGGGTCCTGACCAACCCGAAACCACCCCAGCCCCTAACACACAGGGTCCCACAGAGCTCACCAGCTCCTCCCTGAGGCTTGCCCTGCGCCCCGCCCTGCCCCGGCCCCAACCTCCCGGCCCTCCCACCGGCCACCCTAGCCGCTCACCTCTCCATGCTGCGCGGTGTGAACAAGGTTGACGGGAGCCCCAGCATGTGGCGGGGCCGTGCGGGGGGCGTGGGGTGCTGCGGGGAGCTCTCGGAGGACGGTGAGCGGCTGCCCCCATCGTTGGCCAGTGGGAGCTGCAGGGCTGGGGTGGTGAGAACCAGGGGCGGGGAGGGGGTTAGCTCCCAGCTGGCCCCAACTCAAGGGCCTGGAACCCTCATCTTACCCTCCTTGGCATCCCTCAGGTAGGGCGGCACAGCCCCCTGCCCCGCTGGGCTGGAGGAGCTCCCCGCTCCCAGACCACTCCTAGGGTGCCTTTTCCCACCCCGCACCCCGCCCACTCCTCTGACCTGGAAGGGCTTGCGGTGGGCTGGTCCCCAGAGGCTGAGGGTTCATCCCCAAGCCTCCCCTGACAGAAAACGGAGGCCCAGAGGCGGATGCCGTCCCTCGGGCAGGCAGCCTCCCCGCTGTGTCCCTTTCCTCCCCACCTCCGCCGGGGAAGCAGGCCCAGGGCCACCACACCCACACTCTGGACCACACAAGGCAGGAATGCCCGCTGGGATCAGCCCGAGCTCTGGCGCTGTGGGCAGCCTGACCTTGGCTGGACCACCCTGAGGAGAGAGTGGGCAAGGGACCTAGGCTTCCAGCTGCCTCGCCCAGCACTCTGTTTCAGGGTCAGGGAGGGCCGCCCTCTGGCCTGCGGGCTCATCGGTGAGCCTCCCGGCCTGGCCTGCGGAGCTAGGGCCGACGAGGCAGGGGCAGGACCCCAGGCTGGGGTGAGGGGATCCAGGTGGCACAGCCCCTCCAGGGGCCAGGCCAGGCGGCGAGTTTGGTTCTTTCCAGAAGCCTGCATGCGGACAGCTCGGGCATGCTACAGGCAGGCAGCGGGCAGGCAGCGTGCAGGCAGCGGGCACCCCAGGACGGGCAGGCGGCATTAGGGGACGGGAGGGCGGGAGACAGACAGCCGGGAGCCGAGACTCGGGGCCCAGCTGCCCAGAGGACGCGCTGCAGAGACAGGCCGGGGAGGGGCCTGGGAAAGGAGAGCGGATTCCCTGAGGGGCTAGGAGCCTCCGGGCTGGGCAGGCCCCAGGGTGGGGAGTGGGGGCCAGGGTGATGACCCTCCAGTGAACCCCTGAACCCCGGAGACCCTGGCACTCGGCCTCCAGAAGGGGAGCCCCTGGCTGAGGAGGCTGCAGGCTACAAGCACCTCCCAGGTTCACCTTCCCCTGGAGAGCAGGCCAGGAGCTGGGGGCCTGCCATTCTCCTTAGCCCTTGGCTGACGCCCCCTCCTCTCTCCACACTTCCCGCATGGCCCACCTTATCCTCCCACAGTTCTCCAGGCACCTGGTGACGTGGGCCCAGTGATCAACGGGTAGAGACAGGTATGTTCAGCACCTGGTGCCCAGGCGCTTTGCTGGCCTGCAACCCTGACCGCAGCCAGAGCGAGGGGCAGGTCTATGAGCCTGGCCTGCAGTCCTAGGAGGGCCTGGCGGGAGTGATGGAAGAGCTCTGGGGACCCCGGGGACGTGGCCGGGCCCAGTCCCCTCCACTGGCCCGGAGGCCTCTCCTCCCGTGCCCTCCCTGCTGCTCTGCTCTGCCGGGGCCAGAATCCCAGTCGTAATACCTCCCTCTCTGGCTGGACAACCTCCGGGGCTCCCGAGGACCCTCGAGCTCCCCCTGCACCGGGACCCTGGATCCCTGTCAGGTTCAGGTTCCCTGGGGGCACCAGGGCCCCCTTTCTGAGTGAGGACCACAGCCCTCTCCTACCCACACCTCTCGGTGTGGTGTCCTGTCGGTCCCCTCCCTTACACAGTCCACCGGGCCCTCTGAGGGCCGCCCCAGAACCCGGGGCCAAGGCTGTAGGGGGACAGAGGCTTCCAGCCAGCCCCGCAAACTGACGCACGGTAGGCGTGTGAGCGGGGCCGGTGCGGGGTGGCTAAGGTGGGGTGGAGGAAGGTAGACAAAGACCCTGAGAACAGAAGTCACAGAGGTGGTACCGGGCCCACGGCAGGTCAGGAGGGCAGAATGAGAGCGAGAGGCTGAAGGGGAAAGAGAGAGAGAGAAGAATGAATGAAAGAGAACGAGAAAGGACACGGGGCAGGGGTGGGGGGTGGGGAGCACGCGGCCATCAGGAGCCACACACGTACCAGGCTGTCAGTCGACACACGTAGGCACACGCACACAGGGCATGGCACAAACCCACGCAGATGGGCAGACGACATGCCACAGGGTCTCCAGCAGAGCCACAGAGCCCCTCACCTTCCGAAACACACGCACGCGCGCACGCACGCACGTGCACACACACACACACTTCCCAACCTAGTCCTGCTCACAAGGACCAATGAGGCCAGACCCCCACCCCATCTCTCTCAGCACCCCCGCCCTTCGCACAGGCATGTCCCACACCCGTCTGCTCCCAGACCCACTGGCACCTGCCCTCCGCCCCTAGGGGGGCTGCTTCCTCTACTTCCATCCCTGCGCTGCCCCCACCTCCCAGGAGACTTTGCTCAAATTCCACCTTCTCCAGAGGTTTCCCGACTGCAACCCTGCTCCCTGCTCCACCCGGCCTTCCCTCCAAGGCGCCGGGGTCTCCTCCACTTCCCGCCCGGAGGCCCTCAGTGCTCACTGCCCTCCAACCCCCAGGGTCCCCCACCCCCTGGGGCGCGCCAGCCCTGAGAGGACAGGGACTCAGTCCAAGCCTAGCATGGCTCAGCCCAGGGGGTGACACGGGTCCGCTGGGCTGCTGAGGCGGATGAGCAGCTCTCCCTCCCCCCGCTCATGCACACGCCTGCAGGCACACGCACGGACACTCGTGACCCCCTTGGCAGGCGACAGACTCCCGGCCGGTGAGGGAGTCTGTCTCCTCCTCCGGGGAGTCCAAACCTGAGCCCAAGAGGAAGGGAGGAGCGGGAGGTGAGAAGACAGAGGAAGTGGCCGGGTGGGCCGGACGCGGACGGTGTGGATGGACAGAGAGTGAGGGTGAGAGGGGGGGATGCGCACACGCACACGCACACACGGAGCACGTGGGAGGGGGAAGGGGGGGATGGCATTCTGCGGCCGGGGCAGCGGTTAGGTCAATGGTGCAGAGGTCCAAGCAGCGATGATAAAAAGGCTGGTACCTGCTCGTTGGGACGGGGCAGGAGCAGGGCTTAGAGTGATCACAATAACTGGATGGGGAAAAGGAAGAAAAAAAAAAAAAAAACAACACCACGATAAATCACAACGGAAACCACCGATTTGTCCAAAAGAAAAGAAATCAAATCAAATCATAACGGAGAAGAGGGGGAGGCACGCGGTACCAAACTGCAGAGATGGGTAGAAACCGACAGAGATGGGAGAACTGGGAGGATGGGATGGAGCTGACACAGACACAGACGCCTGGAGGGGGCTCCCCGCGGCCTGCTCGCCATGGGTCTCACCGTGCCTCGCTCTCCATCTGGGACAGCCACCCTGCAAGGCACCCCAGGCCCCGTACCTAGGCCTGTCTTGTCCACACTGGGGTTGGAGGGGGAGTAACACTGCAGAGACCAGCGGGGACCCTCCAGTCCTGGCTGGGCTTCCTACCCCAGGCAGTGTCCAGTGCCAGCACTGCCACCTCGGGTTTTTTTCTGGGCCCCGAGAGACACACACACACACCCCCAATCCAGTGAGAAACCCACACGGGCCCAGGTCAGGAAAGGGAGAATGGGGAGTGGACCCTACACAAGGATGGGGGCGCCAGGCTGGGTGAGCAGGCAGTGGTGGGGGAACCCAGATGAGGAAGTGTCTTCCCCGTCCTGTCAGGATGACTCCACAGAGAGCTACATAAGCCACAGGAGTCATATCAGAGGGGATAAAAAGGAGAGCAATTTGCTGGATCAAGAGAGACAGAGAAGGCATGGGTGTGTGGGCAGAGGAATTCCCTGGTGGTCCAGTGGTTAAGACTGCACTTCCAACGCAGGGGGCACGGGTTCGATCCTTGGTGGGGGAACTAACATGCCACATGCCGGGTGGTGCGTCCAAAAACAAAAACAGAAAGCATGTGTGTGGGCTGCTGTTCATCAGGTCTGTAGGAAGGGGAAAAATCTGACTCCCTCTGAGCTTCAAGGATATGGGGAGGGGATCATGCAGGAAATGACAAGGAGACTAGATGTGGTCACGGTGATTCCGAGCCAGGTGTGCGTGCTGGGGGGTAGCTCTTGACTCCAGATGACAAGACGCCAGGGAGACACGGGGACTGTGGGACCAGAAAGGAGGTGTACGTGCCCTGGGATGCCTAGATAAAGTCGCACTGGCCTCAGGTATCCCCGGGCTGGATGGGTGTGGGTGTGTAAGAATGGGGAAGTCACTTGATTCTAAATGACAAAGTCGCCGCGCTTGGGAGTTGCGTGTTTATTTCTGGAGGAGCCAGAAAGATGGCAACAGTGAAACGAGTCAGAGGAGTATGAGGGGGCCTGGTGTATATGGGTAAACTGTATGTGGGAGGGAGTCCGCTGAGCCCAATGACAAGATCCCAGACACGGACCCAGGTGCGGAACGGGGAGGGGGGAACCTCTTGACACAATCACTGAGATGGCGGGAGTAGAATCAGCTGGTGAAAAGGGATGTGTACATGTTAGCGGAGGACCTGGATGTAGTCACGGTCGCATGAAGTAGGAGAAGCAAGGCTCAGGGTAGGTGACAGAGGCTCCGAGGATCCCGGTGATTGGGGGCGGGTCATCAGGTGGGGGGCCTCGCCTGGAGCCGGGTAACTGGGCTCCCAGGCCCCGTTAAGGGGGAACCCCCAGGCAGGGGAAGGGCTGCCCGGGAACCCGCGGGCCCCACGCCTCCCGGGTCACCGTGACCCTCTCACCGCTGGCCGATAGCGAGGAGCGGGGCGGAGAGAAGGAGCTAGAGCGCCCCGGAAGCGGGGGCGGGGCCTGGAGGCGGGGGCGGGGCCTCCCGCGGCGCGCGCCCCGCCCCGCTCGCCCCCTCCCCCACGCCGCCGTGCTTACTGGGCCTGGGCCGCTGGGGGCTGATATCCAGGTTGAGGTCGATCCTCCGCCGGGCCTCGCGGTTCTCCTGCTTCAGCTTTGCTTCCAGGCGGGACAGCTTCTGCTCCAGGGAGGACGCCGCCATCTTCCCCGCCGCCGCCGCCGCCGCGCACCGCCCGGCCGCCCGTCAGTCCCGCAGACAAACACCGCACTGCGCCTGCGCTCGGATGACCCCGCCGAGCCGCCGTCTCGCTCAGCAGGGCGCATGCTCGCGGTGCACACCCGCCCTTCCCGCGTGCGAACTTCCGCGCGTGCGTGCTTCGTCCCGACCGGAGGGATGACGCCGCCTAGAGCTCGCTGCTGGCAACGTGCGAATCCGCTCAGTGTGAGGCGCATGCGTGAATTCCCGAGCGCTCCGGCAAGAGGCGCTGTCTGGAAACCCACTCACCGTTCCGCTTACAGCGGTGGGCGGAGAAAGCAGCGCGCAAGCGTACAGAGGAGGAGACAAGTCACGCCCGTGGCCTCTGCTGCGCATGCGCACTCGTGAGTTTGTTTTTTTTTTTTCCCCCTGTCGCTGTCCCCGGTGGTCGCCCTGGTTGTGTGTCCTCAGCCTCGTTCTTTCTCTTCTCGGCCCGGCCATCGCTGGCACCTACTCCCTCTCGGAACTGCCTTTCTCATCTCAGTGCTTCCTTAGGATCCCTGTTATGCTTAATTGCTGCCTCCTCACCATAATTAGGCACCCGGGGCAAGCCCTTTCAGCAGGCTCAGGGTTGGCCGAGGACATGTAGGATGGGCGGTGTAGGGCTCGGGCCACTGTCAGGACCCTGGGAATCCAGTGGCGTGACCCCTGCCCTCGGCGACTGGGGGGCCGGTAGGGGGGCCAAGGTCAAGGTCCGAGAGTTCCAAATCAGACTTGCGTGGGACATTTTAAGACTTCCCTCAACTGCCCTGCCCCCAGAATTTGCTCCCAGCTCCTGGACAACGCAGAAGATAGGCCCCGGGGTTTGGTGCCTCTACCTGGCGCCTCCGCGGCCTACACATTTTCTTTAGCTGGTCTGAAGAGTGCTGGGAAAATGTCCCCATCTGGAACCCTGGGGCCCCTGGAGAGCACCTTGCCTCTGCTCTCTGGTGCCAGGAGGAGGCTCGCATTTTGCAGACACCATGGAGGTGGTGATCCCAGGAGGTCAGGGTTGGGCAGGCTGTGCCCTGCCCGCTCCAGCACAGGGACACTGTGATGGGCGTTGAAGGCTTGTGGCGACTCCTCTGGTGACAACTTACAGGTGGAGCAGATCCAAAACTGTGGAGCCGGGAGACTAACAGGGAAGGTAGAGGAAGAGCAGTTCTCCAGGAAAAAACCTAGGCAGACGATGCCACCTGATTTCTCCTGGTTAGCTGAGGTCTCTCTCTGCCTCTGCTTCCGGGATGCACTGATACCCTTGATTCTGGAATGTGACTGTCGCCACTTCCCTGTACTTGGTCTGGTGGAATCGAAGGCTTAGACTCACAGGAGTGGACACAAGGATCAAGATTCTAGTTCTCATAGTTAGTATCATTTATTAAGCACCCACTGATATACATTCCCTCGCATAGGGAACATGTGAAAGACTAAGTCCCAGCCTGTCTTCAGAAAAATGTACCCTCCACAGCAGGTGTTCTTAACCTGGGGTCTCCGATCCTTAGGATGTCCATAAACAGCCCTCTAGGGGATCTGGGGGAATCTGTTGATTGCCTCAAGTTGTTTGCAGAACTTTTCACGTACGTGAGCATTTTCCTGAGGAAGGAGGTGCCCAGCTTTCATCAGGTTTCTCAAAGCATCTAGGGATCTAAACAAAAGTTCAGAATCCCTACTCTAGACACCCAGATATCTGACTCTGTAGGTCAGCATTTTCCAACACACAGGCCTGGGACTGTCTTTGTCAGAATTACCTGGGATGCTTATATTTACCGGCAAGTTCCTGGCCTCCAGGCAAAGCTCCTGAGTCAGTCTTTCAGGGGTGGGGCCTGGGATGTTTTGTTTTGATGTTGACTTTGATGCCTAGCCAAATGTGAAAACCATTTTTTCTGAGTTCAGGTGTCCATAGCAAACAACTTATTAATAGGGGATTGGGCTTCCCTGGTGGCGCAGTGGTTGGGAGTCCGCCTGCCGATGCAGGGGACACGGGTTCGTGCCTCGGTCCGGGAAGATCCCACATGCCGCGGAGCGGCTGGGCCCGTGAGCCATGGCCACTGAGCCTGCGCGTCCGGAGCCTGTGCTCCGCAACGGGAGAGGCCACAACAGTGAGAGGCCCACGTACCGCAAAAAAATAAATAAATAAATGAAAAAAAAATAGGGGATTAACATCCAAGTTGGAGGTGGAGGAGGGGGGAGCTTGTCCGTTGCGTCTGTGTCCCCTCCTTGGGAGAGAACCCCAGACGTAAGCTGTTTTGGTCAGGAAGAGAGGGTTGAAATCCCATTGGGATGAGCCCCACCCCCATATGTGGCATTGATTGAGCCCGAATGTTCGGAGTGGGTTGGGGGAGCAGCAGCTCTGGCCCAGGGCTGGGGGCAGGCAAGCTAGCCAAAGACACAGGTGTGGTTTTGCTCTGAGAGTCTTATGACTGAGTTAATGCCTCCAGGATGTTCCACCCTAGATCCACAGCCTCCCAGGCAAACCAATCCTAGGATCTTGCCTTGGGCTCCACCAGCCTGGCACGTCTGCTCCTCCTGTCCCGGCCTGGGCTCACTTGGCCCCCTCCCTTGAAGATAACAGTAGAGATTCCAGGGTGATAGCATCTGGAAGGCCTCTA
Source organism: Delphinus delphis (assembly GCF_949987515.2). Taxonomy (NCBI): domain Eukaryota; kingdom Metazoa; phylum Chordata; class Mammalia; order Artiodactyla; family Delphinidae; genus Delphinus; species Delphinus delphis. The sequence goes on along the minus strand of NC_082685.1, from coordinate 7,474,906 downwards.
CCGCAACCTGCCCCTCCCTGGCTTCACTCCACCTCCATTCTGTCCCGCACCTCTGCCGGCAGCCCTTCGTAAAGGGTGTCCTCCACCAGGAGCCCCGACTTCTTCAGTCCCCCACAGTTGCCGAGTTCTTCCGGCAGCGCCTCCAGCCGGTTGCCCTTGAGCTCCAGGCGGCTGAGGGCCCCGAGGGCCCCCACCTGGGGTGAGAGCTGGCTCAGGTTGTTGTAGCCGAGGAGCAGCGTCCGCAGCTTGCGGCAGAAGAAGAGCTCGTCGGGCAGAAGCTCCAGGGCATTGTAGGAGACAGCCAGGTGCTGCAGGTTCTGGAGGAGGCCCAGCTCGGCCGGCAGGGAGTGCAGCCCGTTATGGGAGATGTCCAGCAGGCGGAGGCCAGAGCACATGCCGAGCTGGGTGGGCAGTGTCTCCAGCTTGTTGTGGCTGAGATAGAGCTGCTCAAGGCCCCGGAGCTTCCGTACGTGCTCGGGGACATAGGCGATCTGGTTGTGCCACAGCCGGAGTGTGACCAGCTTGCGGCAGTGCTGGAAGCTGAGGATCTCCTCGATGGACCGCAGGTGGTTGTCCTTGAGGTCCAGTTCCTGTAGTGCGCTCAGGCTGAAGACGGCATGGGGGATGCGCTCCAGCCCGCAGGCCACCAGCTCCAGCTCCCGAAGCACCGCCAGCTTCTTGAGGCTGTTCAGTGCCAGCAGGCGGGCCCCGTCGTTGTGCAGGCTGAGCCGCTGCAGGTGACCGGCCACGTCGGTCACGCTGGCGGGCACTTTGCCGGCGTTGCTCCGCAGAGACAGCACCTTCAGCTGCTTCAGCTCCCGGAGGCTCTCGAGGGTCGCTGCCCGGGCCAGCTCCGGGGGGAAGACCCCCTCCAGGTGCAGCTCCTCCAGGCTGCGCAGCCCGAACACCCAGAGGGGCACCTCTCGGAGCTCCTCGCACTTGACCCGGATGACCTTCAGGTGGTCCCGCAGGAAGATCTGCGAGGAGAAGGGCAGCCTGGCCGGAGAGTGGAGCAGGCTGATCTCCTGCAGGTGCACCAGCTGCGAGAGGCCTGGGGGGAAGGTGACGTCACAGATGGCCTCCAGCCGCAGGGCCTCCACCTCGCTGAGCTCGAAGACCGTGTCGGGCAGCCCCGGGAGCATGCAGAGGGCCAGCTCGAGCCGGCCGCAGGCGTTGCGCTGCAGCTTCTGCCGCAGCTTCTCGGTCGTCCACTCGTGGTTGAGGTTGAGCTGCTTCAGGCGGCTCTCGCTGACCTCGGAGAGGAAGACAGCGAAGCGCTTGGAGTAGAGTGAGTCGTACTGGTCGATGAGGTGCAGCATGAAGGCGAAGTCGTTCTTGACGTCGGGGATGTCGCCCATGCCCGTCTCCTCCCGCACGGACCGGAAGGAGTACTCCTTGAGGGGCCGGTGGAAGAGCCAGAAGAGTGTGTAGAAGCAGATGATCCCGTAGACACACACGAAGCAGATGTAGCAGAAAGCCAGCTTGGAGAAGAGGTGGGCCTTGGTGTGGCTGCAGCAGAAGCTGGCATAGCCCGTGACCTCCGAGGTATCCACCGTACAGGCCACCAGGAAGCTGATCTTCCCCACGTAGACGAGGTTGTAGACCAGGATGGCCAAGAACTTGCAGACCTTGAGCACCGTCTGCCGGATGTACATGGTGTACAGGATGTCCCCCTCTTCCACGTGCATACGGAATTTCTTGACCTTCTCAAACAGGGCTTTGGCCTGCTCACCCTCCTTTTTGTCCAGCAGGGTGACAGCCGGTGGCTCCGTCACCACCTTCTCAGGCTCCGCCAGCATCTTCTCCTTCTCACCCTCACCTGCCTTCCCTGGTCCTGCCGCCGCTGCTGCCATGGTCACCGTTGCCCGCCCGGCGGCGGCAGGGTCCTTGTGGTTCTCCCCGGAGACCTCGGATAGGGCCCGCGTGGTCCACGGAGAGTCGAAACACTTGCCCAGGATAGAGATGAAGTGCTCGATCTTGGAGCTGGTGCCGGGGAACTTGAACCAGAAGCTGGTGCAGACCATGAAGTTGAGCGTGTGGATGACGACCAGGTAGGGGAAGTACTTGGCGTACCAGTGGAGGGCCGTCTCGTAGCAGAGCTGGTTAATGAAGCTGTATTGCTGCAGGTCCAGGTTGTTCCTGAGGCCGCTCAACTCCTGGAGGTCCCCCCCATGCTCGGAGACCCCCCGCAGCAGCAGTTGCCGGCACGGGGCCTCTGATAAGTTCTCCCGGGGTCCGTGACTGGGCAGACAGATGATCTTGTCCTGTGTCACCTGGGGATGGGAGAGAGGGTGAAAGATGGTGAAGGATCTGGGGCGGCCTGGGAAGTTGTGGGGTGGGGGAGGAAGCAGGCTGAAGGCAAGAGGGGTTTCCATCAACCCCCAACTGTCCCCAGTTTGTTCCCCAGCTTTGGAAGAGTCAGTAAACCTCTGAGCGTCGGACTTTGTCTGAAAAAAAGGGCTGGGTTGATTTGTGTCCTTCGAAAAGATGTTGAAGTCCTAACCCCCAAATACCTGTGAATGTTGCCTTGTTTGGAAATAGTCTTTGCAGAGCAGATGTAATCAAGTTAAGATGAGGTCATTGGAGGTGGGCCCTAACCCAATAGGACTCTGGCCTTATAAAAGGGAGAAATCTGGACACAGACTCACACAGACACACAGACATACACACACACACACACACACACACACACACACACACACACACACGGAAGATGCTTTGAAGATACAGGGAGAACGTTATCTGTAAACCAAGGAATGCCTGAGGCCACCAGAGTCTAGAAGGGAGCCGTGGAACACATTCTCCCTCACGGCTTTCGGAAGGAACCAACCCTGTCAACACTTTGATTTCAGACTTCCAGTCTCCAGAACTAAGAGACGATAACGGAAGACTTCCGGAACTTCCCAGACCCCGCCCCTAGAGACCCCGCCCCTGCCCCGCCCCTTACCTGGAGGGTGCAGCCGAAGACCCCGATCATGAGCATAGCCACGGTGAGGTACTCGGCCAGCACGTCCCACCAAGGTTTGAGCACCTTGAAGTTGGGCTGGTGCTCCGCGAACTGCTTGAACTCCGCCACCGGAATCATCCCGCCTGTGGGAGAGCGGGAAGTGGAGGGTGCAGAGAGAGACCCTCAGGAAAGGGCGCCCGGTGCCGGGTCCCCAGAAGAGCCAGACACACGCATCTGCTCCCACTCCGCGCTCGGCCCTGCCAAACTCTGGCAGAACCCACGAGCTGTGCGCTTCCTTCCCCTCCCCCCACAGACCTCGCCTCCTTCCTGGAGCCGGGCAACTACTGTCCTCACCACCTCTGCTCCCAGGGACCCCTGCCTCGGTCGGACTCTGCTTGCCCTCAGAGCTCAGGAGGGGCAGTCCACGGGGCCGCTGCCCCACAGCTTGCCCGTGTGGCCTTCTCCCGGGGCCCAGGCATCTCCTCCCACCCTTGACGCCAATTGGAAACACTTCGCTCTGCTTCTCTGACCCCAGGTACCCGGTATCCAGGCGGCCAGCCCCGGCTCCCTCCACCACTGGACCGGAGAGAGTCCCAGAGACACGGAGACTTCCGGGGCATGGGCCCCGCACTCCCTTCAGGGGCGCTCCGGGCACCACCTCCAACCTCCAACCGGAAAAGCCGGCTGGAGCCTGGCTGGAGCCTGGCTGGAGCCTGGCTCTGGTTTCGGGCCCCAGGGGCAGGGAGTGGCAAAGCTGAAGGCTGGTCAGCCCTGGGGGGTGGGAGTGACTAGGACACCTGGGTTTCTAGTGGGGCAAGTGCCTAGGATCTGCGGCAGAAAACAGAGACCTGGCCTCTGAGAGTCAGGGGCAGGGGGGCGCAAGGACAGGGCAGAGGATCAGGAAATGGAAAACTCACAGGGAGAGAGCCAGGGTGACACCTACGACTGGGACAGGGCTGGGCTGCCAGGCTCCTGGGCGGCCAGCCCACTCTGTCTGTCCCAGGCTTTCATTTTAGACCAAGGTATCATTATTCCAGATACAGACAACTAGGCGCAAGTAACACGGGGGCGTGGGCCACGGGCTGGGACATCACCCTCACCGACAGGCAGTCGGGAGCCTTTTCCCCCACCTCCGAGGCTGGAGGAGCGAAGGAAAGGGAGGCAGCAAGCCCCTCACCGCCTCTGGGGGGGCTCCTAGGCGTCTGCCCCCCTCCCCAGTATCCATGCTCCCAAATATAAAGATCTTGTTTTATATCAGGCAGGTTTCCTGCGGCCTGCGGTCCTCATCCTGACAGCCTGTCACTGGGCACAGGCTGGGCAAAGAAGGGAGGCATCTGGGCCACCAGCTGGTCCTCCAGCCTCCCACCCGTCTCCTGGGTGGGAGGGAAACTGGCCTCTGTCCCACACCTCAGTCAATCGCTCTGACACCCCCTTGCCTCCCTTTTTGGTCTCCACAACCCTTGAAGGCCTTAGGGTTACTCCTGAGTGAGGACAAGGTGGAAGTGGGCGGGGATATGGGATGCAGGCCCCACCCGCCAGGCTGAAGTCGGGGCAGTCCTTAATCCCCTTAATCCCATCAGAGGCTCCCACCTCAGTACCCGGGATAATATGTAAGGGACAGGGACACGCCTGCCCACACCCAGGCTCCGGGGCCTCCTGACTCAGGCCCTGACTCACCCAGGAGCCGGCACATGCAAGGGGGTGTGCAGACAGAGCACAGGATCCCTCACCCAATGGCTCATCCCTCGTGCTCAGTTTCACACCCTGTCCTAAACAATAAGCCGAGTAAAGATGCCTCCCATGCGTCACAGGCTCAAACACCAGGGAATCTGCTAGAAACACACTCAGGGCAGCTCAACAGCCCCCAGGAGCCAAATTGCAGCCACCGAAAGGGACACCCTGGGGGCATTCTGGAGCGTGCACCTCAGGGCATGTGTGTACAAAGGGCAAGTACACACTAAGTTGAGGAGAGACCCAGGACCAGGGAGCCGGCCATATGCCCTCTTCCAGTTCTGGCCACCCACTGTTCTCCCTGCCCTGGCCACCTACCCCTGCGAGGGACACTGCTTAGCTGCTTCACCTGAGAATGGTAACTGTTAGCAAAAATGCCACACAGACAGGCAGGGACCAACTGCCTGCCCCCGAGTCCTTGCCACCCTTCAGGACCCATCTCATAATGGTGGAAGCTCCCCACTGGCCATCCCGGGTCCACAATCAAAGGCAAGAAGGCAGAGACACACCCAGGGTCCCCAGCAGATGGCCCAGGGGATGCACCCACAGAGCAAAGTGTATACGCAACAGCCTCAGAAGCAGACATGGGGTTATCATTATCTGCCTCCACGACTCAATCTTGATCGTCCCGAACCTGCCATTAAGTTTCCCCAGACACGAGGCTGGCCCCCCTGTGTCTGAACAGGGCTGGTGGGAGGGCTTGGGGAGAAGGCTTCATGGGGGTGTGGGAGCAGAGAACTTATGACCACCAGATGCCTTCAGTGTCTCGTTTTATCCCAGCTCTGGGAGTGTGGATGTTGGGACCCTCCTTTTCCAGACTCAGGAGAGTGAAATAACTTGCTCAACGTGTCACAGCTTGTGACACGTGGCATCCGAGGCGAGACTCCCCCAAGTCCCGTCTGTCTGATCACGTTGTTGAGCGAGAACGTCTCGCTGAGTTGAAGCATCTTTGCCAAAAGAACCTCAGAAGGGGTTCCTTCAGGCAGAAGAAATGGAGGGAGGACGGCTGCTCTGCCCAGCAGGCTGAGCCTAGGGCCAGGAACATGCCCCCTACCCAGCCTTAGCTCCACTCACCCATGCCTCACCCTGCTTCTGCTTCCCTCTCAGGCCTTCCCCAAGCCCCCAGCTTGCCTCTGACCACGTGGCGGTGGCGGGTGCTCCTGGACCAGCGCGCCATCCCACACCGTCCCCACCCACAGCCCATGCTAAGGGGCAAAGAAGAAACAGTGACTGTTGTCAGCCCTGAAATGGGTCTTGGAGGACACAGGGTCCAACTCTGGACTTTTACACAAGTGAGAAACCGTGGCCTGGGTGGGGGAGGGTGGCCCCGTAGTGGCGGATCCTGCTCTGGGCCCCAGGCCTGGGGACTCCCAACCCAGTACTTTTCCAAGCTGTCCTGCCAGGACTAGGGGCGTCTGGGGAGTCTTGAGGTTCAAGAGTCCCAGAAGGGACAGCCTGGTGAGGCTCCCAAGTGGTAGGGTTCTGGGAATTGAGGGGCTCACAGGGTTGAGTCGTCAGCAGCGGAGGAGAGGGGAGCACGGTCAAGACCCTCGGGTGGACCCCAGCCTGTTTATCTTCACTCCGTCCTTGGCCAGGCCTGCCGGGCTCCCTGACGGGCGCCCTTGGGCTGGCCACGGCGGGGCCTCTCTCTGCACCCCCCCAGCCCACCCCCTAGCTCCTTCTGTGCCCCAGACGGCGTTGGGCTCAGGTCACAGGGCCAGCCGCACCTGGGGCGGTCCTCCCGTGGGCCAGATCCTCACCCCGCCACCTGGTCCCCAGGGGCGGAGAGCCACCTACTCACCTCACGGGCCGGACGCTTGTTCCAACTCCTGTGTCTCTGGGAGCGGAGCGGCCGGGACTCCCGCAGAGTTCGCGGGACAGGCTGGGTGAGTCAGGGCGGGAGGGCGGGCGACCTGAACAAGAGCCGGGAGCAGCTCCGCCCCGCCAGGCCCCGCCCACCAGCCGTCTCGGCCCCGCCTCCCTTAGGGCGCTCACAGGTCGCCCCCGACTCCTGGTACCGCGGGATCGCGGGAGGAGGGCGATCCTAATCCTGGTGTCTCCGAGGTGGGCGAGGGGCTGGTCGGAAGAGCGGGGACCGTAGAATTCTGGGCTCCGCTTCAGTGAGGCAAACCTGGCACGGGGGAAACTGAGGAGGGCTGGAGGCGCTGGGCTCCCAAAGCCGACCTGAAGGCACGCTTCCGGGAGCCCAGCTGCATAGACCTTGTCAGGAACGCGTGGAAGTCCTCCTTCCCCTCCTCCTCCCTTCACTCCCAGGTGCAGCTACCTGGCCTGGAGGCTCACCCAAGGAATCAGTGACCAGGGCCCAAGAGAGGGCACGGCGCTTCCCCCTTCCTGCTCTGACCACCCAGCCAGGGGAAGCTCTCCACTGGGGGAGGAGAGGGAGTGAGCCGCTCCCGGGTCCTGGTGGGGTTGGGCACGGGGGTCAGAGGGCTCTGGGAGCCGGGGTTGGAGTCCGGTCTGGGAGGCCGGCTTCTCAAAGGGAGACTCTGCCTCCCCTCCACACCATGATTTCCTCCCCACTTTGGGAGGCCTGAGCTGGGTCTTAGGCGACAGTTGACCTTGGTCTGCCCTGTCTGCAAAACTCAAGGGAGAGGGGACCTGGACCAGGTGGCAGAGGGAGGCCCCATCTCCCATGGGGAAAAAGAAAACAAGTTCACCAGGGCAGAGACACTCCGAAACCTTGAGGGTTGGGATCCCCTAAGCTTCAGTTCCCCTGTGAAACCCTGCAATGGGCGCGACCCTTGAAGAAGTCCCTGTGGGCTCGGCCACAGGCTACCCAAAGGCAAACCTTCTCTCTCAGAGCTTCTGCTCTATTGCTGTGTGTGTGGATTGGGGGTGGAGTGCGGTTGGCGGTGGCGGAGACAGAGATAAGGAAGCAAATAAGTAAGGAACAAGGTAATGTCAGCTTGTGACAAATGCTGTGTATATAACAAAATAGGGTGAGGTGAGGTGGTAGCAAGGGGGCAGGGGCCTTTTGAGGTGAGTAGTTTCTCCCTTTCCTCTAGCCTCGGGAGAAGCTCCTTGAGATCCATACCCTGGCGGTTTGTTTCCGGCTTTATGTTGGGATAAGTGTTTTCATAAACGACGCTTTGCGCACTTGTGCAAGAGTCTCTGTGGTGACTGGAATCGAAGCCCCGTGATCCCCAGACACGTGTCTCTTCTGTTCCCTACTGTGTCCCCAGCACTTGGGATGGTGCCTGGCACACAGTGGGCATTCAGTAAATGATGGACGGATGGATGCTTAGTTCGGGCCCTTCTAGATGCAGATCCTGAGGCAAGGAATTAGATGCAAATAGTTTCTCTGGAAGGTGAGGCAGTGGGGAAGGGAAGGAAGCCAGTAGTGTTAATGAGGGTGAAGGAGCAGGCTGCCAATATAGGCAACTGGGGTTCCATTGTGCGGGGGAGCTCTGGGAGATGGTGGAGGACACACCTCCAAGTTTTCCCACCCAAGAAGTGAGGGAGTTGAAGCATTGATGTACCAGCTCCTGCCTGTCGTGGCTGAGGGCTGCTCTGGAGAGGGGGATGGAGGGAGTGTTAAGGCCCTGACACTTCTGACTTTCCTGCAGGTGGGGACTCTGGGTGCTCAGGAGATATGGAAGGAGCTGTATGGCACTGCCACAGGTACAGACGCTTGAGTGGAATGTCTCAGTCATATGACACGCATACAATGCTCTCCAGCTGTCCTCCAGAAAGCCTGCCCCCTTTACATTCCCACAGGTAGTTTGTGAGTTTTCCCGCATGGACACTGTCCAGGTTTTAAACAATTGTGGTAGAGCACACACATAACATAGAATTTGTCATCCTAACCATTTTTAAGTTTACAGTTCAGTGCCATTAAGTACATTCAGTGTTGGGCAACCGTTGCCACCATCCATCTTCAGAACGTTTTTTGTTTTGCAGAACTGAAACTCTGTCCCCATTGAACTCATATTCCTCATTCCTCTCCCTAGCTCCTGGCACCCACCATTCTACCATCCATCTCTATGGGTTTGAATCCTCTGGGGACCCCATATAAGTGGAATCACAGTGGTTGCACCATTTTACATTCCCACCAACAGTACAACTGTTCCAATTTCTCCACATTCTCACCAACACTTGATATTTTATACCCAGCTTTTAAGGTTTTCTGAGCCTGAGATAGTTACATATTACTGTACTGTGTAACAAATTGCCCCCAAACCTAGCACCTTAAGACAACAAGAATTTATTGTCTCACATAGTTTCTGAGGGTCAGGAATCAATCAGAGTGGCTTCAATTGGTGGTTCAAAAGTTTCCCTCCCCCGGTTGTCCCCAACAACCACTGATTCGCTTTCTGTCACTATAGATTAGCTTGTGTTTTCCAGAACATTATATAAATGGAATCGTACGGTGGATACTCTGTGTTTGTGTATGTATGTACAAATGTGATGGGGGAAGGGGTGAGGCAGAAGGAGCTGGTTCTTTGGGATGGGGTAGTGAGTGGCTAAGAGTCTGAAGAGATGGGGCTTGGGGGCAGAGAGCACAGTGTGTGTGAGTGTGTGTGTGGGGAGCCATGTGGCCTTGAGTATAAGCAGAGGTGCAAGAGGGCACCTGGCACTGTTGGCCAGCTGTGGGCAGCTGAGGATGGCCATCTTCCTCTTCTTGCTTCAACCCCCTCAATGCCACAGTCCCCTACCAAGGTCCTCCATGAGGCCTCTGCACCAGTTTGGCGGGTCACCAAAATGACACCTCTTACTCCCTCAGGTTGGGCTGGGAAACCTCAGACGGGATCTTCTCGGCTCCTCTTGCACCCGTTTTTATACCTCCAGGCCCCCCATAATCTCATCCCCACAAATCCCGGCTCTGCCAGGAAGCCTTTGCTGACTTGACTTCGTGTGACCTGGGAGGGTGTGGCGAGTGGGGGGGGGGTGCTCTGCCCTGCAGAAGGCTGGGTCATCTCTCACCATCCTCCGTCTCTCGCTCTTGTCCTTTCTTCCTCTCTTCCCCCAAATCTGGGGTCTACCCCTACATTCCCAGGGCTGCATTCTCCCACCAGTCCCCCTAGCCCAACCAGGTACGGGGTTTCCTGGGGTCTGTGAAAACCCTTTGGGTATGAGAGGGGCGGAAGCCCCAAGAATCCTGGGGGGCCTGCCTCTGCGGTCGCAAAAGCGAGGACAGGGCCTGGGACACCGAGCGGCCGGATTGGTCAATTGGGCAAGAGGCGCGATGGTCCCGCCCCCTGGTTGCCAGGGCCCAACCTATCCGCGTCCAGGCGGGCCTTGGTCGCCAAGCAGTTGGGGTGGGGGCCGGGGCAGGTGTGTATGGCAGGGGGTGGGGAGAGGAGGTTAGGTTGAGTTCGGGACCCCAAGGGATTCCCCCCGAAGCCCGACCGGTTGGGTGTCTGGGGTCCTCAGGCGCAGCCGCGGAGAAGCAGCCCCTCCCTCCTACGCGCTCCCGGCCGCCCTACTCGGCGCGCTCCCGCCTCTGCCTGCCGGGTCTGCATCCAGCGCGCGCGGCCCCTGCTCCCCCGCCCGCCGCCGAGGGGCCGTTCGGCCTCCCCGCGCCGCCGCCCGCCGCCCCCTCCCCTCGCCTGCCCTCTGCTCGCGGCCGCCGCGGCGCTCCCACCCTGCCCCACCCCAGGCGACCCAGCGTGGAGCGGCGGGAGGCCGGAGCCCAAGGTGAGCTCGGCTCGAGCAGGTGGAAGGGTGGCGCGGACCAGGGCCCAGCTGGGGGAGGGGAAGGGCTCGGGACGCGGCTCTTTGTCTCCCCGAGCCCGTGCGCGGGCAGCCAGGGCCGCTCCTCCTCCCGGCAGGTGCCGACATCCCTCCGGGACGGCGCTGGTGGCTGGCGAGGGGGACCTGGGCGTGTGCTCCCGTCCCCTTCATCTGGAACCTGTGGCAGCCCCCTGTCCCGACGCTGGTGGTCAGGGTCCCTGAGGGGGCGAGGGGTAGGGGGGTGGATCTCCGGTCCTGAGAGGGAGCAGGGGGTTGGCTGAGGCTGGCATGGCCTGGAGGAAGGCGGTGAGGGTGGGACTTGGGGACAACCATGAGCAGCTGCGCTGGTGAGTGGTGGGTGGGTGGGAAGGAAGTGGATCCAGGCAGAGGTTTGGGCGCGCATGGGTGGCGACGCTGGGGAAAGAGCCGAGAGGTGCCAGGACCCAGATCCCTGCAGGCAGCGTAGCTGTCCAGGACCTGGGATGCTGATCGGTCTGTCTCCTCATCAGGTGCGAGATGGACAAGAGGGACAAGTCCAGGGCAGGGGCCGCCGGTCGGACGCCCTCTTCTCGCCCTCCCAACCTTCCGACCCCCAAGCCCCCAGGGTCTCCGCGACCCCTTCCCCCCGTAACCAGCGCGGCTCTTCGAGTTCTGGGAGCAGCGGGAGCTTCAGGGCGAGGGCCTCTGGCAGAGCGAGCGGGGGGCAGCCGGGGAGCCGCTCTCCCGGAGGCTACTCCCCGGGGGGGACCACCGCGGAGTGCTGGGACAGGCCCCCGGAGCCCAGGTACTCCAGCCTCTTTCCCTGATTCGGACCCCATCTTCTTGCCCCCCTCTCCTCTGAGGCACCAGCCTCCCCTTCCTTTCCGGGGCACCTGCGTTGACTCGGCCTTCCCCCCACAGCCTCCAGGCCCCCAGCAGCTGGGAGAGGGGAGCGGGCCCCTGCGAAGACCCCAGGCCCAGGCTGTATCTCTAGCTCGGGGCATGCCAGCGGGCCCACCAGGTAACAAGCCCCCTCTCCCCTGTTGCCTTGGGCAAGGGTTAGTGTCTCCATCTGGAAGCTTTTAATTAAAGTGTGTGGGAGTACTTGCTCATCACTGGGTGCAAATTGGTGAAAGCTATTATTGGTTGGCAGAGAGGGCATATGTCCTCACCCACGGGGAAATGTAGACTTGGGAGACGAAACAAGGAGCTGGAGCGCTGTCCTGAGCGCAGACCCTTTTGTCCCCAGGCCAGGCCCTCTTGGGCAGAAGGGGCTCCGGCCCCCAGCTGAGGAACCTGTGGCCAGAGGAAAAGCCCCTGAAGGGCCCAGAAGGAGCGCCCTGAGCGCTGGGGCACGGAGAGGTATGTGATCTGGGGAGGAAGGGGGTTCCTCGGATGTGAGGGGGACCAGCCTAGAAGGATCGGCGACCCTTCGGTTTTCTGCTTTGTCCCCAGACTCTTCTGGGTCCACTCCAGCCGTCTCCTCCTCGGCCATCTCCCGTCGATCCCGGGCTGCGGGCGCTGAGTTGGGTGTCCCCCGGGCAGCTCCGAGTGCCCGGCCCCGGCCCCCGACCGAGGCTTCCAGGAAATCAGTGAGCAGCGCCCCAGAGCGCAGCGCCGCGGAGCCGAGCCCTGCCACCAGGAGGCGACCCAGCGCCGGCGGGGGCCTCCAGAGGCCAACCTTGCGCCCCCTGGCCTCCAGCGCCACTCCTCTGTCCTCCCCAGCCCGCTCCGGGGCTTCCCCGGCTGGAACACCCCGGGCTCTGGGGCATCCCTCGCAGCCCAAGTCCAGAGGACTGCAGGCTCTACGCCCCCCGCAGGCCACACCCCCAAGGAAGGGCGCAGTCCCCGCACAGGGCTTTTCTTCTCCTTTGGCCACCTCCTCCCTACCCTGTCCTATTGCACCGCCTTCCCATATCACAGACACTCCCTTGAGGGGCTCGCTCCCACCATCTCCACCGACCACGCCCCCTCCCCAGGCCCATAGCCACCCATTGGCCACGCCCCCTCCACTAGCCCCTCCTCCCTCTGCTCCACCTTCTCTGCCGACCCTCCCTTCTCCACCGGCCACACCTCCTTTGCAAGCTCCCCCCGCACATCTGGGTACATCTTTTCCGGAGGTATCCGCCTCTTCCTTGGCCACGGCCACTTTTCTGACTTCAGTCCCTCCATCAGTTTCACCCGCTCTGCAGAGTATGCCCCCCACCGAGGCGTCTTTGGCTTTACCCCCTTTTCCAGCTCTCCCCTCTCCCTTGGCCACACCTCCTTTGTCGGGTCCTCTGCCACCAGCCACTGCCCCTCTACAAGCCCCTCTATCTCAAGCAACATCTCTGAGGAACCCGTCTTCTTCCCTAACCACACCCCCTCTCCAGGCTCCTTCTGCTCTGCCCACGCCCCCTCCGCAGGCCGGTCCTTCTCTGTCTCCACCTTTTCAGGCCACGCCTTATACGCTGGCCACGCCTCCCACACAGGACCCTTCTCTGGCCACATCCCCTCCACAGACCTCTCCCCCTTCCTCTCGTCTGACCACACTCTCTCTGCCAGGTGCTCCTCCTCTAGGCTCACCCTCTCCCCTGGCCACGCCTCTGGCCACTCCCCCTCTACAGGCCACTCCTCCTATACAGACACTATCTCTGGCCTCACAGCCTGGGCAGGCCCCTCCTCCACTGGCCGTGCCCCTCACACACACTCCACCTTCTCTGGCCACGCCTCCCTTTCAGGCCGCTGCCTCTCCTCAGAGCTTGCCTCCTCTGCAGGCTCCACCTCCTCTGGCCTCGCTCCCTCTGCAGGCCCCTCTCTCTCCCCCTGCTTCACCCCCTCTGCAAGACCCTCCCTCTCCCCTGGCCACGCCCCCTCCTCGGGCTCCACCTTCTCTGGCCTCACCTCTTCTGCAGGCCCCTCCCTCGCCCCCCTCTTCACCCCCTCTGCAAGTTCCTCCCTCTCCCCCTGCTTCACCCCCTCTGCAAGATCCTCCCCTTCCCCTGGCCTCGCCCCCTCCGCGGGCTCCACCTTCCCTGGCCTTGCCCGCTTTGCAGCCCCCTCCCTCTCCCCCTGCCTCACCCCCTCTGCAAGCCCCACGCCGCCCCCCAACCCCGGGTCCCGATGCCCCAATCTCGGGCCCACGGCTGACCCTGGCGCTGGCCCCGGGCCCACCGCCGCCACCCTCGCGCAGCCCGTCCAGTACGCTGAGCGGCCCGGACCTGGCGGGCCACAGCAGCAGCGCCACGAGCACGCCCGAAGAGCTGCGCGGCTACGACAGTGGGCCCGAGGGCGGCGCCGCAACCTCCCCGCCCGCCGATGCGGAGCTCGCCGCCTGCCACCCGGCCGCCTGGAGCCGAGGTTCCGCTCCGCCGCTGGCCATTCGCGGCACCTCAGGTAAGCAGCCCTCCGGACACTGCGGACCAGTAGGAGGGGCGAGGTTGGAGGCGAGGCTTTGCAACTCGGGGGCAGGACAGTTGGGTCTGAGGGCGGAGTTGACGGAAGGGGCGGGGTCTTGTGTCAGGGGCGGGGCTTCCCGCTCCCTTTGCCCAGTCTGGCTCCTCTCCCCGCAGGAGCGCCCCTGCCTTGGTCTCCTGCTGCCGGGTCGGGCTCTGCTGACGGCTTGTGCACCATCTACGAGGCTGAAGGGCCCGAGTCGGCAACTCCCGCCACAGGCGCGCTGGATCCGGGGCCCGGGTCTGGCGCGGGCGGTGGGAAGGCGGCGGCTGGGGCTGGGGCTGGGGCTGGAGCGGCTTCGCGGGGAGCGAAGCCGGCGCGTCTGGGCGAGCTGCCGCTGGGGGCGCTGCAGGCGAGCGTCGTGCAGCACCTGCTGAGCCGGACGCTGCTGCTAGCTGCGGCCGAGGGTGCCGCGGGCGGCACCGGTGGCTCAGGGGACGCGGGGGGTGCCGGCAGCGCGGGGGGAGCCCGCACTGCGCTCAGCGACGCCGAACTGGGCCGCTGGGCCGAACTATTGTCTCCCCTGGACGAGTCCCGCGCCAGCATCACCTCAGTCACTAGCTTCTCCCCGGATGACGTGACTTCCCCGCAGGGTGACTGGACCGTGGTAGAGGTGGAGACCTTCCACTGAGCTAGACCCTAGCCCTGCCCACCCGCCCCACCCCTGCCTTAGGATCCGTCCCTCAGGTTGTACATCTTTGTCTTAGATCTCCCCCTCCCCTCCTCCTGGAGTCCGGCTCCCTGTGGATTGGTCTCAGACCCCTTAGAGCCCTAGAATTTTGGCCCAGGCTTGCGACCCACCCACACCTTTGGCCAAGGCTCACCCTTGAGCCCCGCCCCTTTGGCTTAGGACAAGCTCCCGCTCCCCTCGAGCCTCGTCCCTCCCTCGGCCTAGGCCCTGCCTGGAGTCCAGTGTATCGTCTACCGCGCGCAGCCCGAGTTTGCAATAAAGCCGGGACACTGAAGCCTGTTCACTTTCGCCTTTGCGGTCGCGGGCTGGGGCCCTTCAGCGGCGCAGCTGACCGCAGGGGGCGAGAGGGTCCGGGCCGGGCTGTGCTGGCAGCTGTGCACAGCAGGTTGTAGCTCTGGTTGAACGCTTTCCCGAACACTCCCCGGCCTTGCGTCTTCTCCACTGAGGATAGGGTCGCGCAAGGAGGGGCTGGGGTGGGACCAGGCGATGCCGAGTCCCCGTGGTCCAGCGCCGCGCACCCACCCGCGTTCGTGAACGTAGGTTTTCTCATGCCAAATTTCTCATGGAAAAATTAGGTGCAGGAGGGGCCCAGGTGGGGCCGCGCGACCGAGTGAGCAAGGCGTGGGCCGTGTGGCCAGTTGACCAAGCTCTTCCCACGCTCGGCCAGGGGAGCGCGCACTCCTGGGGGGAGGGGAAAGACGTGGGAAAGTCTTGCTTGGATCCAACGAGGGGGGGGGCCCTTCCTGAGGTCCCTCCTCACAGTGTGCACCGCCCTACTTTGTACACCCTGGGGTGTAGGAGGGGGACGGGTGGCCTGAGACCCATGGTCATCTCGGTTCCCTCCAGGGCCTCTCAAGCGCACACACTGCCCTCTGCTCACCGAGGAGGCTGCAGTGCAAAAGGCGGGCCTGCAGCTGGGTCCAGGGCTCGTGAAGGGCATTCCCTGCCTCCTGGGTGGACCGCACTAGGAGGGCCTGCAGGGAAGGAGCAGCCTCTCCCAAGGCTGGGTGGGAGATCAGGGAGTCCTCACAATGCCCACTCCTCTCCAGGTGCCCTCATCATGCCCCTCTGTGCCTCCCAACCATGGGCCTCGCCTTTCATCCCAACTTCGGGCGTCCTCCCCAAGCCCCTCCAGCCAGGCATTCTTGCCTGTGTTCCAGAGTCAAGGGTCCTCACCAGAGCCAACCAATGTCTTCACTTGTCTCCCCCAGTCAGAATTCCTTGCTCTCCCACAGTCCAGTCACCCTGACCTTGGACCCTTTAAACCCCAGCCCAGGCTCTCCTTTCCAAGTGCCCCTGCCGGAAATGCACCCCTTACGCCTTCCCTCCCTGAGGGTGTCCTGCTTCATACCAAGAATGATGGAGGCCCGAGGGGAACCACAATCCCCAGGGCAGGTAGAAGGACAGAGTGGGACCCTGTGTTGGGCCCTCAGCCCTATCTCTGCTCCTAGACCCAGTCCCTGAAGCCAGGTTCCTGTCAGACAGGAATCACCAAGTCCTGCCTGTCCCCCACCCCAGAAGCGGCTGCCTCCCAACCTGGGGTCTGAAGAGACATTGGCGCTGTCGCAGTGGGACACTGCCATCTCCACCCCTGGGAGCCAATCAGTTAGGTGGCAAACTACAGAAGTTCCTTTTTTTTTTTTTTTTTTTTGCCACACCTAGTGGC
Organism: Delphinus delphis; assembly: GCF_949987515.2. NCBI lineage: Eukaryota > Metazoa > Chordata > Mammalia > Artiodactyla > Delphinidae > Delphinus > Delphinus delphis. Next base: position 7,458,763 of record NC_082685.1, on the reverse strand, counting down.
ATGTGGGATCTTAGTTCTCCTGACCAGGGATCGAACCCATGCACCCTGCATTGGAAGTGCAGAGTCTTAACCACTGGACTGCCAGGGAAGTCCACAGAGGTCTCTTTTTTAAGCTGGGCCCTGGTGAGAACCCAGGTGTCCTTGTTTCCAGATGCTGAGACAAGCCCAAGGGTAGGGGCTGACTCTTGACATGCTGGGCAGCCAGGGCTCCAAGGCCCCCTGTGAGGGAGCAGGGCAGAACCTCAGACACTTCCCCCAAGGCCGTGCCGCCTCCTGGGAGCCAGCCAGCTGGAGCCACCAGCTACCCGGCGGCAACAGGAGAGGCAGACAGCAACTGTCAGGGTCTCAGTGTTAAATCTGTGTGATGGGAATGATGCATGGGCCCACAGGAGCTGTCGTGGGAGGGAATAGAGCTGGGGTTCGGCTGTCCTGGTGCATAACCAGTGTCCTGCCCTGCCGCTTGGCAGGTATCAGGCAGCAGAGTGGGGGACACTTGGTGGGTCCACACTGGGTGTAGAGGGTAGGGCCTGGCTGGCACCTACCTGGACCCAATTAAATGTCTCCTCCTAGGAAGTCTTCCTTTGCTCCTGGCTGTGTTACCCGCTAACTGGGACTCCGTCTCAGCTCCATGGGCAACCCCACAAAGGATGCTGCCTCTCCGGGCCTTCTTCCCCCAGGGGAACCCCCACTGCCTGGCTGTTTTGCCTCTGCACTGCCCCCCAACACTGTAGTCTACCTGATGGTGCCCCTCTCACCTAAGCCCTCCATGGCTCCCCAGCGCCCTTAGTTCACAGTGCAAACTCTTTCTCCTGACTAGAAAAACCCCTTCCCGCTCTGGCCATGCCCACTCTCTCCTGTTCCTTCTTCACAGACCTCATGTGCCTCCTGCTGGTCCCTGCCACGTCTCACCGTTATGCTTATGCCCTTGCAGATCCCCCCACTCCAGGAAGCCTTCCCTGATCTCCTTACACATTCGTCTAGGCACTTGCCACACTACTGTGCAGGCTAAGTCCCCGCCCCCACCCCAATGTCTGTCTGCTCCACTACACTTGGGACCCCTCAGAACCAGGCACAGTGGAGTACCCGGAAGGCCTTGGGAAGTGGGTGCTGAATAAACCAGATACTGAATCTTCCTGAGGCCCTAAGACCCTTCATTCCTCTGTGTCTCTCAGGGGAGGCCCCAGCTGAGTCACCCAGTCACCCATGATGGGAAATCATGGCCCATCCTCCCTCCCCATCTCCAGAGACACCCTCCTGAAAATGCCCTGCTCTAAGGGTCTGTCCCTACGCCTGACGTCCCAGGTCCTTGGTGACTCGTTCCTACAATACTAACCATCTCTTCTGATGCCCACACTTATGCTCACACTGTACATGTGAATGTCCTTTCCTCTTCCATGATGCACCCGACCTGGACAGCCTCTTTGCCCCCCCACCCCCGCCCGCACTGGCGTGCTATGACCTCCACCTCTGGTTCTCTTAGATGGTGGGAGGCTCCCAAGGGCAAGGACAGCCTGCTCCCTTCCCCGCTGCTTCACTGGACAAGGGGCCAGGGACCCATGGCTGCTGGTGATTCCCCTACCCCAAGGCCTGCCCCACTCAGCATCCCTTGTCCGTTACTGTGTAAATACACTTTATTTTCCATCTTTCCCGCCTGGGCGACATGTGGAGTGTGAACAGGCAGTGTGCAAAATGGTGGGGGGCAGTGTGGGGGGCACGTGGGAGAGCCCCTCGGATGCCCACCCTGGTCCCCAGGCTTTGTAACACTGAGGAGTGGGCGACCGGGAAGGGGGTACTGAGCATGGATCCCCACCCCAGGAAGTGCCGGGGAGACTGCTTGTGATGCTGCTCTAGGCTCCAGGAGCACCGAGAGGGTCAGCCTGAGGGTCGAGAGGCCCCAGGGGGCAGGGGTCTGGGGGCATCGTTGGATTTTGGCACCGTTCTTGGTTCTGACTCAGCAGAGACCACGGGACCACCATGAGCAGGCGCTGGGAGGCAACTCAACTGGGAGGCCTCCTCCCCTGGGGCCTGGCTCTGGCCAGAGAGTGGGGCCGGGGATACTGAGAAGGAACGGAAGTGGAGGCTGGGGACCCCCTGGAGAGGAGGCTAGCCTGGGTCGGGGAGCCCCTTCATCACTGGCCAGGCTGGGGTGATGGGACTGTCACAGAGGGAGACGTGGTGTGCTGGGGAGAGAGGGGTCTCTTCACTTCCTTACAGCTGCTCTGGCCCCCAAGAAGCAGGGACAGACACTACCCAGGCCCTGGCTGGTTCCGGCTGGCCACCACACCCTGCGCGGCCCTGCACACAGTAGGGGGGGCTTTGGTTTCTGTCGCAGGGGCCACAATGCCTGCCCCAGGCAGGAAAACCCAGCCTGGCCATCTGTCCCCAGAGGCCAAGGGTCCCGAGGGTGGCACGGGGTTGTAACGACAGGTCTAGAGCGGCCTCTTCTTCCTCAGGCCTCCTCTAGCTCCTGGGTCCTTCCCAGCCGGGCCACCCTTGTCCCAGAAGGAGGCCAGCTAGGAGGGGGGAGGTTCCTGCTCCTCCAGTCCTGGGACCCCTGGGTCCGCCCCTGCCCTGGCTGTTAAGAGGGACAGACCCTCCAGGTTACTGGGCCCAGAGCGCTACGGACCAAGATGGGTAAACACTGCTGGGGAGAGTGGGCCTGCCAGGGGACTCAGGATCCCCAGACTTCGGTCCTACCCTCCGCGCCCTGCCGCGCTGGTCCTGGCCCTCGGGCTGGGCGGGACCACCGAGGGCCTGGAGTTTGTTAAGTGCGGGCGGCGGCCAAGGAGAGGGCAGGCGGCGGCCCCGGGCTCCGAGCACGCGGGGCACTGCCTTAGTTGTCCAGGCCCTGGCTGTAGGGCGCGGCCAGCTCGTCGGCATCGCTGTCTGAGCTGCCTTCACTGTCCTTGGCCGGCCGCTCCAGACGGCGGAAGAAGCGCGCGTCGCGCGGGGACAGCGGGTAGAGCGCGTCCTGCAGCGCCGCGCCCACGCCCACGCTGAGCAGCTCCTCGTCCGACGACGGCAGCGAGTCTTCATCCAGGTGCCGTGCCAGGCCGAGCCCGTCGAAGGCCAGTGGGTCCTCGAAGGGCGGCGGGCCCTTCAGAAGCCGCACCTGGGGCGGGGGACCCGCGCGCTGGAGGCGTGGACCGACGTACCCACGGACGGAGTCCGGCCGCCTGGCCCCCTCCTCTCCCGCTCCCCGAGGCGCCGACTCCCGGCCCGTCACCGGCCGAGGACACCGGGGCTTTTACGCCCCTCCCGCGCTCACCTCGGCTTTCAGCTCCTCGATCTGGTCCTTGAGCTCGCGGATGTACTGCGACGAGTCCGAGTGGTTCAGCTGGCCCTGGATGCGGCCCTCCTCCCTCTGCGGGCGGGCCAGGTCGCCGGACTTCAGCGCGGGGTCCCGCCCCGCAGCCCGGCCCCAGCCCCGGCCCCGCCGCTTACCTGGATTTCCAGCTCAGCGATGCGCTGCCGCATCTCGGCCACCGCCGCCATGCTGTCCGCCTCCCTCAGGCGCACGGCCATCACCTCCTCCTTGCTCTGGGGGCGGGGGAACAAGCGGTCAAGGGGCGCTGCGGGACGGGCGGGGGCGCGGGCACGGTGTGTGTGGGGGTGCGGCACCTTGCACTCGGCCTCGGCCTGCTTGCGGCGGCTCTCGCTGAGCTGCGTCTGCAGCCCCTTGTTCTGCGCCGCCAGGTACTGCAGCTTCTCCTGCAGCGCCGCTCGCTCCGCCTCCACGCGGTTCAGCAGGTTGCGGTGGATGTGGTCCTGGGGGCGGACAGGCGGGGGTCACGGCCTCGTCGCGGGGCCGACCCCGGGCTCCGGGTCCCCTCCCCAGGCGGGCAGCGGCCCACCTGCGTCTCGAGCTCCACCACGCGCTGCCGCAGCTCGCGGCCCTCGGCCACAGCCTGGGCCTCGCGCAGCCGCACGCTCATCAGCTCGTCCTGCAGCTCGCCCAGGACCAGCTTCCGCGGGGACTCCTTCCAGCGGCCGCCGCGGGACAGATGGGCCTGCGGGGAGAGGTCGGCGGTCGTCCTCCGCCTGGGAGCCCCGAAGCCGCTTCGTGCGCGTCGGGCGAGGCCCTCGCTCACCTGCCAGGTGTCCGAGAGCTCCTGCAGCTGCATTTTCAGTTCCCGCGCCGAGGCCACGGCCTCACCCTCCCGCACTTTGAGCGCCTTCAGCTCCTCCTGCAGCTGCGCCACGTTGTTCTCGTCGGGCAGCGAGCTGTTCCTCTGCCGGGAGAGGAGCAGTCAGAGCCCAGGGGAGCTGCGCGGCCACGCGGCCCTTCCCGTAGGCCCCACGCCCCCGCTCTCCTCTCCTCTGCGCTCCGCCTTGGGCGGCCCGGCTGCGAGAGGGTGCACCCTGGACCCCAGGATGCGCCGGGGGAACAAGGACCAGGCCCGAGGCGGGGAGACCCCGCCCTTGCCGCCCCAGCTGGACATCGTGGTCTGTAAAATCAGTGTAATAACAGCACCTGCTCTCTGGCACAACTGGCCTAGGGCAACCCCCTTACAACATGTGACTGCTAGTAACACTAGCTGGGACAGGACGGGTGCTACCTGCCTGGGAATCTGAGATCCACACCCTCCGGGCCCAGACCCGGGACCTGGCCCAGCTGGAGCAGAGAAGACCGTGGATTTCAGCACCGTCTCCCTGGGGATGGACTGAGGGCCGGCTTAGGCCCTATCCTGGCCTCCCAAGGGCTCAGTGATGAGAGATTCGTGCTCCAGGCTCTTGGACCAAAAGCCAACTTGCTGCATGATGTTCTCCCTGACCCTCGTTTGAGTCTGGGAGTTGGGGTGGCGGGGGGTGGCAGACCTACTGGGCCCACATTTCCCTCTGATGTGGAGGGAGGGGGTGGAAAGCCCAGCTCTGGGCAGGCGGGAAGTTGGGGACCGAGAGGCCGATGGCCCCATGCAAGGCTGTAGCATGGGGCCATCCCACCTGGGAGCCTCCCACCTGGGGCCTCCCACCTGGGAGGGCACCCAAAATAGCGCAGCTTGGAGGTGGGGGGCATGGCTCCTGCCAGTGGGTGAGTGCTGCCCTCTGGTGGCCGGGGCACCTCCCTTCTGGCAGCGCCTTGGGAATTGAGACAACCAGTGTGGAAGGAGCTGGGAAAGGACCAAGAGGCCTGGTGCCCCCTGCAGGGCTGCAGGTGGGAGAGGATGGCCGCCTGGGTGGTGTCTCCACGGAGGGGAGCAGCCCTGATGGGCCTGGGCCTTGGCCTTCCCTTCCCCCTCTCCATCTTGGAACCCAGGGCCTGAAGGGGACACATACAGCCCAGGGAGCCCATGAAGGCCACCACACTGGTGGCCTGGTGCCTGGCACATGAGGGTGGGCGCACCCCTTGTGGAGTCGTGTTGCTTTTTGTATGCTCGTGTGTGTGTGTGTGTGTGTGTGTGTGTGTGTGTGTGTGTGCGCGCGCGCGCGCGTGCACGCACGTATGTACCTCCAGGGCTTGAGAGGGTCTGAGGGTGAGGGGCCCAACTTCCCATCTGCCCTGACCCTGGTGTGGAGACCAAGGAGAAGGAGGCAGGGGCCGAGGGAGGTGCCCTGAGCTCCTTGGGGGCTGCTGGGGCAGGGGGCTCTGACTCCAGGGCCTGTCCCACTGGTCCCCCTGGCGGCCCCTTCTCCTTGGCTAGGGCCTCTTGTCATCTCCCCTTCCCCAGGGTTCCCCCAGCACCTGCCCAGTCGCACCTTCTCCATGTCTAGAACCTTGTCCTGCATCTCCCGCAGGGCCCCCAGGGTCTCGGTCTCCCGCAGCCGTGACTGCTCCAGCTCTGTCTCCAGGTGGGCCACAAAGTCCTCGGTGAGGCGCGGGTTATCCTGGGGGCGGGCAGAGGGCTGCGTTGGGCCCCAGGCTGTGGCCAGAGGGGGGCAGCCTTCCTGCCAGCCGGCTGTGGGCCCAGGCCTGGCCCCACCCCGTCCACCTCCAGGGCCGGGCTGTGGGTGGAGAGGGGGGTGAGGAGAAACTCCGGATCTGCCGGAGGGGCCGGATGCCATGGGGGCCCTGATGCTCTGTGTCTAGGGGTCCTGGAAACAGAGGGGACTTTCCATGGCCTCAGGATGCCATGGAAAGGGACACCAGTGACTGGTTCCCAGGATCACTGGGATGAGGACGGAGGGTGAGTTCTCCGGGGACCCCTTCCTGTGTGTGGCCCGTGGCCTAACCACAGGGTGAGGGTGGCATGGGGCAGATGGGGAAAGAGTTTGCTGAGACTCCTTTCTTGGTCAGTGCCCAGGGGCTTCTCAAAGGTACCCTAGGAGTCCCAGGGGTGATGGGTGGGCCCAATAAAGAAGACCTGGCCGTGGGACTTCCCTGGCGGTCCTGTGGTTAGGACTCCGCACTTCCACTGCAGGGGGCACAGGTTCGATCCCTGGTTGGGGAAATAGGATCCCGCATGCCGCGTGGCATGGCCAAAACAAAACCAACCTGGCCAGTGGGGGAGGGCAGCCCCTGGGGTCAGAGCGGGGCCTGCATCTTGCTGCCCGGGGAGCCTGGCAGGGCAGCTGCCACCCTCTTCCCCCACCTGTCTAGCTGCTCAGGTCTGCTCGCTGCCCTTGACCACTGGGGGTCTCTGAGGCCCATGGGTACCAGTGGCTCTCCCTTGGCTCAGATGGGCTCCGGGCCCCATGCCAACCTCTTGCCAGGCTGCACCTCCTCCAGGAGCCTCTGGAGACGGTGCTCAGGGGCTGCACTGGCACCTCCCGCACTCCCTCCCTCTGCCTGCAGCGGCCTCCCTGCCTCACCCAGCTCTGATCAGGCCCTAAAGGCCAGAGCTCAGAGGTGGCAGGTGAATGCCTCTCTGACTGGCCTGAGAGGGGGCATCATGCCATGGGTGGGGTTAGCCCAGCCTCAGTTTCCCCACTGGCCTGGCTGCTTCAGAGCCAGGTGGGGCTACAGCACTCGAAGTTGTGGGGCAGGAGGTGGATGCAGGTGAGCAACAAAGGTGAAGTTCCACCCCCCTGGACCTGGGAGTGAAGAATCAGCTTGCACCCCTCAGGCCAGGTCTCCAGGCCTGGGTGAGGGGGCCCTCCTCAGCGAATGACCCTTCTGTCTCCACCCACTGTTTCTTGAGCACCCTGTGGTTTCTCCAAATCAGGGACCCCCCCCAACACCCCTGCCCCCAGCTCACTGCCAGGCCCTGCTGGGTTCAGCCCTGGATCGCAGGGAGCCTACAGCATCCTTCCCTGCCCCTCTGGGACCTGCGCTGGGGCACGCATGCTGAGTTTGCAGGCTGCAGCTGCTGGTGGGTTGCCACATGAGGCAGGAAGCCTGCTGGGTACGGCTGGAGGAAAGTTCTGAAAGCCCTCTCTGGGAGAAGCAGACTCTCTGCAGTGCTCCAGCCCATGGGTCCTCCCACTACCCATCCGAAGTTCATGACCCCACAACAGACTTGGGCTGCCCCCTCACCCCCATCTCACCGGCTCAGACTGGTGGGCACAGGCCAGACCCTCTTCCGAGGGCAAAGTGCTGGGCGCTGGAAGGAGTTACCCTCTCCCTTGTCCCAGGTCCTGCCCTGCATGGCTGGCCCTGCCGGGGAAGCCCTGAAACTGAGTCCCCCTAAAGCTGAGTTCCCCTGCCAAGCTTAGGATTAACCTCTCCATCCAAAACTTTACTGCCTTTCTGTGCCACCCCTCCCCCCATCAGGATTGGCAAGTTTCGAAGAAAAGGGGGGATTGAAACCGAGCAGGACCCTGTGGGGCCTTCCCAAGTACAAAAACCCTTTGGTGTCCCCATTGCTTGTTTGTAGAAAAAGGCTTTAGTCTCCTAGGCCTTCCCTGAGTTCCAGAACGCAGCAAGCAGTTAATGAGGACAGCAGGTCACAGGACGCCTAGGTCCTCCTGAAGGGACACAGATATAACCATCTGACATGGATCTCTGAGCTGTTCTGCAGGAACTGGGACCCCCAGCCAGGTGGAGGATGGTGACTACATGCTGAACACAAGCACGCACAGCCCCGCCTGGTTGGAACCAGAAGGCTGGTGACGGAGATTCCTGAAACATCATCCTGTTACCTCCCCACCAACCAGCCAGAAGGAGGTCCATGAGCTGGTCATGCATCCTAGGACCCTCTCCCCTAACACCATCTTTACAAACCCCTGCCTAAAAGCCACTGGGGACTTTATGGGTTCTTTTGAGCATGAGCTGCCTGTTCTCCTTGTTTGCAATAGATGCTTTACTTTCCTTCGCCACAACCCAGTGTTGGTAGATTGGCTTTGCTACATGTCAGGTGAGCAGACCCGGGTTTAGTTCGATGACAGCCCAACAGCCCTTCAGACCCTGGGGAGACACCAGGGCTCCCCCAAGGAATCACAGCCCCATCGGTGGAAGGAGGGGTCCCAGCAGGGACAGCTGGTTCCCAGGGGCTCTTGTGCTGAGGCTGGGGCCCGGGGAGGGTGACTGCCTTGCTCTCAGTGTGGAAGGCCAGACACCCTATTGGGGGCTGGGAAACGGAAAACACGGGATACCCCTGGGTGTGGGGCTGTTCGCTGCTGAGGATGGGGAAGAATCTGCACTCTGCTGTGGGTCCCCTGCCCCCCAGCAAGGAACAGGCGGGCCAGGGACTGAGGCAGGGCTGATTTGGAGCCATTTGCTCAAGAGCCCCGCAGGCAGCTGGGCATGGGGCATGGCCTGGCCCTGGTGGCCCCGCCCACCCAGCCTGCTACCTGCTGCTCCTGCAATTGCCTGATGGTGCTCTGTGCCTTCTGCAGGTCCTGGGCCGCTGAGCTGCACTGCTGCCGCACCACTGCCAGCTCCCGCTTGATGACGTAATTCTCCTCAGCCTCCTGCGCTCGTGTCACCTGCCCCTGAGCACAGCGAGGACAGGGGGCCGTGACCCTCTGCTCACACCCCAGGCGAAGCCCAGAGAGGGTGGAGGTGAGGCGGAAGGGAGAGGGGTGAGGCCTCCCACACTCAGAGCCTGGGATGGGGCGCCCCACGGGGCCTGGGGATGGGGGGACCGGCAGGAACAGGACACTCTGGGAGGAACCTGGAGGAACACAGCCGCCCGGGGCCCAGGCTCTGGCTCTCAGCCTCTGTCCCAGGTGAGGAGAAAGAAGTCCTTATCCAGGGCACATGGCACAGCAGAGGCTGGGCTCTGCTGGTGACGCTGAGGATGTGGGGGTAGCCAAGGGCCCAGAGGCTGGCTCCTTAGGGCCAGGTCGGGGGGTGGGATACAGCTCTCGCGGGGCCTTCTCCAGTCCTGGAGCCCGGGACTTCCACCTGCCCAAGGCCCCCCCCAGCCTCATCCCTTCAGCCCACCCAATTTAGGCCCCCCGTTCCAGGCTCAGAGCCACTAGGTAGTGGGCAGAAGCTTCCAGATAAAGCCATTCAAGATGAGGCAGCAGCAGAAGCAGGTGAGTGAAAGAAGATGGCAGGCCTTGCAGGTGGGAGCAGAGAAGAGCGTGAGGGGCCGGAAGGTGTGTGTGTGTGTGTGTGTGTGTGTGTGTGTGTGTGTGTGTATTGGGGAGGCTCAGCCGTGCACACACCAGGGCCTGTTGCTGATGCAGCCTCAGGGTCCCCGAGCCCTCCTGGGTCCCCACCTGTGTCCCCTGGAGGGAGGAAGCCTGTGCATGTGCGTGTGGGTACACTCACAGATGCGCCCACACGCACCACGCGTTCACACGCACGCCCCCTCCCCCAGAGGGAAGCCTCTGTCTCCCAGGAGAAGCGGTCCCCAGTCACCCCCATGCGCAGCTCCAGGCCTGCCCCCGTCACCCCCCGGGGGATGGCAGCGGCCAGGGAAGAGGTGGTGTGGTGGTCATGTGTGGGGACCAGGAAGAAGTGGGAACGGGAGACGAAAAGCTACAGTACCTGGATTAGCCTATCAGCCAGAGCAGCGCTCTCCTACCCGGTGGAGGGGTTCCGAGCGACAGGGGGAAGAGGCAGAGCAGAAGGCGCGGGGACAGGAGAGAGGGAGAGACAGACAAGAACCACTTGTCACTAACGCAGTGGACTGTCTCTAGAAGCAGGGAGAAAGGAGTGAGACCAGAGAACCAGAGAACCAGCAGGAGAGGACCCAGAGGAAGACCAAAGCCAGAGCCAGCTCCGTCCTGGAGAGGGGTCTGCGTGTGAGTGGGGAGGGCGGTGCCACTCATGGGGGCCGCCAGGCGGGGGCCTCACTCGTGAGTGAGGAGGTGCCGTCCGGGGAGGGGGCAGGGGAGGGAAGCACTGGGCCCGGTAGGTGCATTTTAATTTGGAGGCAAAGCAAGAATCAAGGCTTTGGGGCAAGGGCAACAAATTCCACCTACTCCGTGTGGTCAGTGGAGGGTCAAGCAAGACTGAGTGGGGAGCTGGAAGTAGAGGATCCCCGTCTCTACTCCCATCTTTAAAAACAGGTTGGGGGCCAGGGTCAAGGCTATGGCAGCCCCTCAACAGTGCAAGGCCGCCCCCTTCTCCCCCACCCTGTCTCCTTTCTTTTGTCCAAGCAGCCCGCACCCAGGCAGCCCGGGAGGGCACCGGGCACAAATGGATTTCCGTGTTTGCAGTTAGCAGGGTTATAACTCAATCCCTCCTCAAGCAAAGTTTCGCCACAGTCCCAAATTTATACAGCGGCCCAAATCTCAGTGAGGCTTGTGGTGGGGTCTCTGGGATTTACGCCACAGGCTTCGGGGGGGGTGGGGCGCGGCGCCCGGGGCAGGAGGCTGGCTGGCCCTCTGGCTGCTGGGTCCTGCTCGGGACTGGGAGGGTTCGGTGCCACAGGCTGGTGGCCACACCCCTCACCTTCTCCAGGGTCTCAATCCGCTGCTTGAGGAGCCGGTTTTCTGTCCGAAGCCTCTATGCGGGGAGAGGGGAGAGCACGTCAGAGCCCGCCGCCTGCTTCTGTACACACAGACAGCTGTCCCTGCAGGGCTAGGCCACCTCCCGGGAGGACAGCGCCAGTGTCTCTCGCTCTGGGTCAGTGATTCCAGAAACCAGTCAAGGCCAATTCCCGTTTGGAATGGTCCACCAGGTGTTATTTTTAAAAACAAACTCTGGTTCAGTAAAAATAATGTGATCACTTTGATGGCTATGCACTGTGTGTGCAGGGGGTGGGGGGCGTTGGGGGGGGTGGTCCCTCCTCCGGAGTCTGTTTCTACCCAACGCTTGAGCCTGTCAAGGGCCAATGTGACGCCTCCCACAGGGCAAAGGCCTCTGTGTTTTGGGGGAAGCTGCTCGCAGACAGGCCCCACTCCCTCACTGCTTCACTTGGAGCGCCAGGGTTGAATTCTCAGAGGACAAACTCAGAGTCTGGGTCCAGGGGAAGAGGTCTTGCTGAACACATGCTTCTTTCAGTTTGACAACTACATTTCCGCAACCCACTGAGAGCCAGCTGTACCCAAGAGTGGTCAGTTTCCCCCGGCTGGGGTTCTGGAGATGGTCTCCTTGCTTCCGCCTTCCATCCTGTGCTGGTAGTCTTGGTTACATATTTGTGGTTTTAGGTTCCCTCACAGCCTCTTGGGAAGCAGGGGAGGTTCACATCTGCCTTGCACCTAGTTTCTAACTACGTACCCCTTAAGCAGTGGGTACAGAAATAGTTTTGATCGGCGGATTAGTGAGGGTCCTGCTTCCCTGTGGATCACACAGAACACTGCCTGGTTTCTACCGGGGAGAAACAGGCGATGGAAACACCCAGAGCACTCCCAGGAAGCAACTCTGGTCAGAGAGGATTGCAGACTTGACTGATGGGCAGGCACTGACTCATGTCATGGGAGGGGAAACTGAGTCAGAGGCAGGCAGTGTCTTGCCCGAGCCTCCCGGCTCGCTGGGGTCAGAGCTGTTGCCGGCACAGGTCTCTGTTGCTCATAGGGATCCAGAACCAGAGTCCTGACCCCTGACCCCTGGAATGTCTGCCCCCTTTCTGGCCTCAATGCATTGATGCCACAAGCTCAGCCATCCCTGGAAGAGCTGGATGTACCGACCAACAACTCGCCTCTCTCCTCTTCCTCCCAAGGGAAAACCAGACAGGGAGTGAACAAGGACTATGGGGGCCTATGTACTAATCACACTATTAAATTTATTTTTTCTTTTTTTTGCCATGCGGCATGCGGGATCTTAGTTCCCCAACCAGGGATTGAACCTGTGGCCCCTGCAGTGGGGGCGCAGAGTCTTAACCACTGGACTGCCGGGGAAGTCCCTTTTTTTCTGTATTTTTGATGTTTTGACATCCTGTGGCCTTGCTAATCCTGGAGGCACTGCCCCTCCCAGGGCTAGCTAATTCCTAGGGAGAGTAGACAACCTGCCTGCTAGCTTGCCTTCCACAGGCAAACCTGCCAATCCAGAGCCCATGCCCCCACCCACCTCCCTTATCTAACTCTCGCACACCAAGCTAGTATTTCCCCTGCTCTCAATTGTTCCAGGACAGCTAGGGACCACCCCTATAGCCCAGAGCCTGGAAATTATTCAAACTAGCCAATCCTGAACTCTCTTGAACTTGCCTACCCTGCCTCGCCCATCCCTTCCTGTGAAAACCACAATAAGGGCTCTGGCCCATGCTTTTCTCCTTCTGCCTCCTGACCCACCCTGGTGCTTCCTCATGTGGCCCTGCATGCAGAAGTGTGCCCCCTCCTGTGAGTAATAAACTCTTCTTTTGAAGGCAGTTGTCTCTGTGTCTGTCACCTCACCATACCTGATTAAAACAAATCCCAGGTACATTTTTAAACAGGCGAAAGGTGAAAGGGCACAGGGCAGGGTCAGGGGAGAAGGCATCTGCCCTGCCCTTGGGGCACGCAGTCTCCTCTAGTGATAATATTCCAGGCTGGGAATGTGGTTTAAGGATCCGCTGTGTCCCTCCCTACTGCTGAGCCATATGGTCACCATATGGCAGCAGGCCCTTGTCCGTGCATGAGCAAAACACACATACACGTTTGGACTGGTGCATCAGTAAAGCTGCCATTCCTGAGAAAGGGAGATGCTTAAAAATTCAGGACACAAGACTATTTCTCAAAAACTTACAAACGGGGCCAGGACAATGATGCCCTCTTTCGCCACTCAGGTATGGGTGGCAGGTGACCTGGATTCTAACCTAGGTTCTGTCTCTGCCTTTCTAGAGGAGGTAGGGATGACGATGATGGTGGTGGTTAATAATAATAATTATTTGAACAGGAGAGCGTCATCCCTATTTTGCAGAAGGGAACACTTAGGCTCAGAGAGGTGAATTCACCTTCCTTGCAGGTCACACAGCTGCTCTGTAGGAGAGCTGGGATTTGAACTCTGGTCTGTGGAACTCCAGTCCCAGCCACTGTGGGACTCTGCCCCTGAAGAGGACAGAGCCAGGCTGTGCTGGTGTTTGTGTTTGTGTCTGTCCCCCACCTCCACTGGACTGGGGGCCCTCAGTCCTGCTGTGACTCTGACACACAGTTCTCACTAAACGCCTCTTGAGGGAATAACCAAAATCACGTCTGGCGGGATGACAGCAGAGGGAAGGAGAGATGGAGGGACGTCTGGGTTCAGAGGCTCTGCACACCCAGAAAACCCTCTACGATATTGTGATTTACAAGGAATATATACTTGGTCTTTGTCCCTGGTCCTGGCACAGGCTCCTAAAACCCTGGGAATTTCCTAAGTGAGGAGAGGAATAAAGGTGTCTTTGTTATGTTAATGAGACGACTTTTGGAAAGCCCCACCCCCACCCGCCCTAAGGATGGTGCTGCTTGCCAGGGGACCCAGTCCTGTGATGAGAGGGTTGGACCTTTCAGTCCCAGCCTGAGACCACCGGGAGGGGAAAGGGCTGGAGGTTGAATCTCAGTGGCCCTGTTCACCACCGTGTCCCCATTGCTGGTGGGGGGGTGCGGGCCTTGCTCCCATGCCGGCCTGGTGGTGAGTGAAAGGACAGGCAGGCCGAGGGACCACCTCTCACAGCCTAAGGACCCCCTGCTGTGTGGCCCGCGCTGGGTGGGCTGCCCTCTAGCGGCCATCGAGGGGGCTCCCAAGGGCATATCCACCACCACCACCACCATCCCCCCCTTTCCCGCCAACACTGCCCAGGCCAACCAGGGACTCACTTTGATCTCGATCTGCTCCTCCATCTCCTTGCTTTTCATGGCTGCGTACTCCTTCTCCAGCCTGCAGAGGAGAGGGCCGACATGCTCACTGTCCCACCCTCGGGGACCCCGCTTCTGCCAGCACCCTGGCCTCCCGGTACTGACCTCTTCATCTTCTTGGGGTTGTACTTGACCTGGTAAGCCTTGAGGATCAGCTTGTCTGGGCAGCTGTCGAACTGATGGGGGATTACCCTCTGGAAGTACTGTGGGGACACGGGCGGTCACGGACACACGGGCCCTGACCACCTGGGGCCACCTGAGCCCCTGCGGCACCCTGCTCCCCTGGAGGAGGGCCTGGGTACACCAGGAGGGACGGCCAGAGCCGGTCGGCCTGGGCCCTCGCCATCACCTGGCCTGTTGTGTGGGTTGAGTGAGTGAGTGTGAGAAGCAGGAATCATGAGAAGGAGCTGCCTGCAGCCAGGACCTCTGTGTGCAGGGAAAGCGGCTTCGGGAGCTCCTGAGGGCGAAGGCCAGGTGTGGGTGTGGGTGGGGTCCGAGCACAGAGGACCTTCACGGAGGAAGGGGGAGACATGCCGCTGCCCCAGGGGCAGTGAGAGGAGACGGAAGAGGCTGAAGGATTGGGGTGGTGTGGAGGAAGCCAGAGGGAGGACCCGTCAGTGGTCTGCCTGCTCGCCTGGGGCCCCGGGAACCTCCGCAAAGAGTTAAGTGCAAGCTGCCGGGTGGACACAGCTTGCTGAAGTTCGGGGCCAGGCTGGCTCCCGCGCCCTAGCCCAGCTGGCCCCTCTGGCAGCTGCGGACAATGGATGCCCGTGTTCGTGGACACAACTGTGGCCTTTGTGCATTCTTCCCTGAAGCACCAGCTGGAGGACGCTGGGAGGGGGCGGGGGCCTGCATGATGCGGACATGGCGGTGAGATGCAGGCCGGCCTCTTCTCAGCAGGCAGGGCAGCTGGGGTAGGCTGTGGTGAGGCAGGGCGAGAGTCTGCCCCAGACCCCTCACTCCCTCCTGTGCCCTCGCCCGGCCTGGTTGCTGGGGCCAAAACCACACCCAAGGCCTCCTGGTTTGGCCAGTATTACTATTTGCCATGTTAGGCTCTGGGGACACAGAGCTGGGGGCAGGTGAAGCGGAGGGACTCCCAGGGCTCGGCCTGGGCCTTCCTCTCTCCCTGCTGCCAGGCTGCTGGCCCTGGGATGTGTCTGGCAGAGCCTGGGTCTCCTCAGGCACCCCCCCACCCCGGTCCTCCATGGAGACCTGGGGGGGCGCAGAGGTGATGGGAAAGGATCAGGGTGCTCGGGAAGTCCAGGGCCTCCCCATCTCTCAGAAGGGCTCCACCTGCCCAGGTGCCCCTGCTGGGGGGCAAGCCTGCCCGCCCTGGCCCTCCTGGCCCACCTGGGACATCCCCTCCATGTCCAGCTGCATCAGCTCCATCTGGTTCACCTGCAGCAGGGCAAGGCCCACCCGGAACACGATCTCCAGGCCCTGCGAAGGAGGCGGGGGTAGTGCATCTCTGGTCATGCTCTCCTGGGAGCCCTCCGACCCCTCCCTGAGCCCTGCAATCGTTTCCACTCCATCCAGAGTGGCCAGGAGAGGAAGGGGCATGTGGTCCTCACCTCGTACATGAAGATGTCAAAGACACGCGTGGCAACGGGCAGTGGGAAGGTGGTCAGGAAGAGCGTGAGGAACCAGGAGGAGGCATACATGGACGTGTGGAAGCTCTGGGAGCGGAAGTGGGTGTTCAGGTCCGGGAGCTGCTCCTGGGGTGGGGGGAGGAGGCCAGGCGCCATGAGGAGGGTGTTGGGCACAGCTGTCGGCACCACAGGCTCCCTCCACCCGGAAGTGCTAGGCCTCAGTGCCTGCACCTCCAGGGAGCCTTCCTTGACCTGCCCTGGGCAGCACCCCGCACTGTCTCTGGGTGGGGCGGCAGTACCCCAGAGCTCTGAGTAGCACTAGGTGGGGACATGGACAGGGATGGCAGGAGGCCCAGCTGCCTGTGGGACGCTCACCACCGCCTCCTACAATGCTCTGTGCTTTGCGCCCAGCAACGCTCAAGGGATGCCTGTCTGACTGGTCTGAACTTCAGACTGCTGGAAAGCGACAGAAACTGGGGGAACTGAGGCTGGAGAAGGTTGTAGGACCCCCTGGAGGTCCTTCACTGGGAGAACACACCCTCGGGCTGTCCCCCGGCCTGCCCTGGGCTTCCTGACTCAGGAGCTCTTTGGTGGCGGCCAGCTCCTTCACCACGGGAGCTCTCAGCTCCCCAGCCTGGGGTGGGATTGCTCCTTCTCTGTGGCCCTGGAACACCTGCTTGCTGGCACTACCGGTCCCCTTGACCGACAGCACCTCTCCATCCTCTGGGCCTGAGGAAGGGGGCTTTCACTACTGGGTGCATCCTGCCCACTGTGGCAGAGCAGGCAGGCGTGCGTGCGTGTGCGTGTGCGTGTGTGTGTGTGTGTGTGTGTGTGTGTGTGTACACACATACACCGGCTCTCTCTGCCAGCCAGGAGCGGGCCCTGTGGGGCTGCTATTTATAAACAAAGGCGGCTGCGGTTCTCCAGTAATCAGCAAAGGCAGGCAGACGACACCTTCCCTCCTTCTGCCACACCAGGGAGCAGACAGGAGGGCGCCGTGTGTGTGTCTGAGCCAGGCTGACCCCTCCACCCTGGCCGTAATGGCTCTGGGAGCCCCGAGCTCTGAGAAGCCCCCACTGGAAAGGGCTGGCCCCTACCTGGTCCCTCAAAGCATACTTCAGGGCAGTGCTTTACAGCCCCTTGGGGAGTAGAGCCCCCCTCTGAGCTGGAACGTCTGGATGTGATTTCTCAGGCGTGGAATTTTCAGTCAAAGAGACTCGCCGGGACGGCCGACGTTAGCACCCGTAGGTGTGGGCTGGTGGAGAGGAGGGGGCAGGCGGGACCGCCCCTGGGCCCACTCACCTGTAGCATGTACTCGAACTGGTAGATGCAGAGCCCCAGCTCTGCCATGCTGGGCTTGAAGAGCTCCCGCAGGCGGTACTCCTGCATCAGCCGCACGAACACACAGAAGGCCTCCTCCTCGGGCATCTGGGGGTGGGCGGGCAGGGGGCTGTGAGTGGGGGTGGGGGGGCGGGGGCGCCCACTGCTCTTCTTATGGCTTCGCTTGTCTCTGCTCCATTTACTTTTATTGAACGTGGACAGTGCCGGGCTGCCCGGACCCACACAGCAAACCTCTCTGGTAAATATCATCACCCTGTTTCAATGACAGGAAGCCTCCTGAGGCTGAAGTCACCTGCCCAAGGCCTCCTGGCAGGAAACAGTGGAGCTGGGACTTGAACCCCAGGTCTGGCCACCTCCAGAGCCCACGGTAGAGGCATCCTCTGGTCCATTCCCAGCCATCTCCATTCTCCCCCTCCTAAGCCTGCTGGATTCTCTGGAGGAAACCCCGAGCCCCATAAACATCACACTGGCTGACCTAAGCCTGAATGTCCCACCCAACCCTGGGGGGTGACTGAGTAGGACGGCGTACCCCTCCCTCCAATCTTAGGAAGGGATAGGGGACAGAACAGGTGGCCAGCCTTCTGTGCTCACCCCCTGGGGGCCTGGCTGGGAGACTGTCAGAGGTCACAGGTGGACACAGAGGGAGGTTCTGACCTAGGAGGACACCTGATGGAGGGAACACTCTCCTTCTGTCTACCTCCTGGGGGCAGACAGAGCCGGGATGGGCCGGGCCCAGGCCACCTACCTGCATGAGGAGCAGGCCCACGATGAAGGCGCTGCCCTGGCAGTAGCCCACCTCCCGGTCCACCAGGGAGTAGGCCTGCGAGGGAACACATGCGAGTCAGGGCAGGGTCCTGCCAGGCCTGATGACCACAGCGGTTCTCCGTGGGGCCAGGGGGCCTCACCTTCATGACGTTGAAGAGCACTTCCTGGCCCAGGCTGTCCTGGCCCTTGAAGAACTCGTGCTCCGGGTAGGTGCGGGCAATGTCCCTGCGGATCAGCTTCTCGCAAGGTGAGGACATCTTGAGCAGCTCCGAGTACTGGTTCTTGACTGGCATGTCCGTGGCGCTGCACAGGAGCTGCCACACGATGGCCCGGAAATGGTGTGGGATGCCCTTGCGGATCAGCTCCTGGCGACAGGGTCAGAATGGGGGTGGGGGGGTTGGGGGGTGGGATCGGGAGGCTGGGCTGGACCCCATCCCAGAGCAGCCTCCCCATGGCCACCCAGCCCGGCCTCTGAGATCGGGTCCACCCACGCCTCACCCGGGGCCCAGAGCTCGGCCGAGCCACTGCACGGCACGCGGCGTCCATGAGGCTGAATGTGCTGCCCCAGCCCATCACGGAACTCACAGGCGGGAAGCAGGAGGGTGCCTGGGGTGCCAGCCCTGATCTCCACACCCATCCCCCCGGCCCTGGCAAGGCACCCCGAAAGTGCCCACACACCTCCAGTCCTGCCCTTTGCTCGTGCTGGGGCCCCTGGCAGACGTTCCCCACCCCCCGGCCGCCTGGCCAGCCCCGCCGCCTGGGCCACCTTGAGCAGCTTCTCCTTCCTGCGCCGCCACTCCTCCCACTCGTTGGCGATCCGGCCCCACAGGATCCATGTGTCCTCCTCCAGGTGGCTCAGGTTGGAGGAGGCTGAGGAGCTGGACACCAGCGAGGAGCCGCTGTTCCGCCGGGAGCCATTCATGGAGCGCATGGACTTGGAGTCGGCTTCCAGGAGCCTGGGTATGGCAGGGGGGGAGGGTGGAGGCTGCAGGAGCTTCCCACCCTGGCCCCTGGGTCCCAAAGAGCCTGGCCCCCCCTCCCTGGGGTCCCAGAGGATACCAGGGATTGGGTCTAAGTTGTTTTTCCTGAGCGGCACTTGCTGAGTGACTTTCGCCAGTGCCCTAACCTCTCTGAGCCCTGGTCCTGATCCCGGGAGCCCTGGAGAGGCTGCCATTCATGTGTCCCATTCTGTGCCCGGCCCTGGGCTGAGAAGCATGGGGAGTAGCTCATTTAGCCTCGTACCAACCCTGTGGGGCGGGTTTTGTAAAGATTTGTTTACAGACGAGGTACAGAGAGGGTGAGATGCTGGCTGGGGGCACCCAACTAGCAAGGGGTTGCATGAACCACCTATTTCTGAGCCTTTGACATCTGGGGCCTCCCTGACGCAGGAGGGACTGCCCCTCCCAGGCCTAGCAGATTCCTAGAGATAATTAACGACTTGCCTGCTAGTGCACTTTTCATATGCAAACCAACCAACCCAGAACCCACAAACCACCCACCTCTGTTAGGCTCTTGCACTCAGGGCCACTATCCCTCTGCCCTAATCACCCCAGGGCCGGGTACTAGACAAATAGGCCCAGCCCCTATGCCCCCAGCTTGCTGAAGGTATTCAGACTAGCCAGTCCTAAGCCTGATTACATTGCCTCACCATTCCTTCTGGCAGAAACCACAATAAAGGCTCTTGCCCACATTTTTCTCATTCCCTCTGCCTCCTGACTGACCCTGGTACTTCCCCGGGTGGTCCTGCATGGTGCATGGTGTGTTGTGCCCCTCCTCTTGGAATCTGTGCGTAACAAACTGTGGGTTTTTTTTTTTTTTTGGCCATGCCACGCGCCATGTGGGATCTTAGTTCCCTGACCAGGGATCGAACCCGTGCCCCCTGCAGTGGAAGCATGGAGTCTTAACCACTGGACCACCAGGGAATTCCCCAAACTGTCTTTTTAATGGCAGTCATCTCCTGATCTGCTGGCCTCGCCATACTGGCATAATAATAAAACCTACACTTTAAAACAGGGGGTGGGCCAGAGGAGAAGTGGGAAGGGCCAACGCCAGAGTCAGAGGATTTACTCTTCCCTTCAACAAAGGCTAGAGAAGTGAAGGCCAGGTCCACTGGGCCCCCTGATACTGTGGCCTCCTCATCTGAATGGGAGAACCGTCTGGTGGGAGGTGACGGCAAACATCCTTGTCAAGCCTCTGTTGGAGCTGTCACTTGGCCCAGGGCCAGGTCTAGCTCTGAGAGTGAGGTGGCACCAGCAGCTTCTGTTTGGGGCCCAGGCTATACCCCTGGGGCCTCTCCCTTTCCCTCAGGTCCCAACTCACCTGTTCTGCTCTTCGAGTTTGGCCAGTAGCTCTAGCTCATCGGGGCTGAGGTTCTCGGAGTCAGAGGTGGGGGAGCAGGTGGGGGCCGACAAGGCCTCCTGGGACGAGGAGTCGGGGCTCAGAGTGGGGCTCGCCATGGTGGGCAGGCTCCTCAGCTGCGAGCAGGGCCAGGTCACAGCTCTGTCTGGGGACCAGAAACGTGTGGTCAGCTTTGGGCAGGGTGCCCACCCTGTCCTGCCGGCTCTGGACCAGTGAGCCTGCTGGTCACCCAGAGACAGTTCCTCGCCCCGGGCTTCCCATCTCTGGTCTGTCCACTTGGTCACTCCTCATCCCCATGCACCCCAGTCTAGCTGACAGCCTGGCCGGCTCCTTCTGCCCCGGGGGCTGGCTACTGGGATCCCTGCCTTTGTAGTCCAGCGCCTGGATGGAATCAGGAGGGCAACGGCCAGCGCCTGAGCTGTCCTGCTGTCCCTGCGCATGAACACCAAGTCTCAGCTGACACCCTTGAGTCTTCAGCAGGGCCAGGGGCCAAGGCTCCCCGTCACACTCAGGGTCCCTGCTGCAACCCTGGGGGTGCCGATGCCCCTGCTTTTGTGGCTGTTCCTGACAGCTTTGGTCCCTGTCCCCAGCTGTGGCCTGTCCTGGGAGTCCTGCCTCAGCATCTGACCTTCCCTGTCTCATCAACCAAAGTGGGCTGCTGGCACAGCCAGAAGCAATTATTCTCTACTGTTAATTGTCTGGTGCTGCCAATGGCCAGAAGAGTCAACTCCCCTTGGGCTGGGAAGCCAGGGACATGTCAAAGTGCTAGGAATCTGTGCTCTGATGGCGTCAGAGTGAGAGCTACAGGCTCTGATCAGTATCCTGCTCTTGGCCTGTCATGTGCCAGGTGGGTGCCGGCCCATCTCTCCTACTCCTCCTGGGGATGGTCCAGGCCCACCCTCCTGGGAGCCTCAGGGACACTGGCTCCAGCTCAGCACTGTGCCGAAAGCAAAGGCTCTGGTCTCAAATGGAACAGCGTCTGAAGTGTGGCTCTCCTTGGACCTCACCTGACCTGGCTCTGACAGCTCAGCCACAGAGGGGCCCTCGCCCAGTTCCTGGAGAGGGGGCATCTGGTCTCCAGGCAGCAGGAGGACAGTCACAGGACAAAAGCAGCCCATTTTGCACCTGCCTGGCACCCTCAGGTCACTGAGCACCTTCCCACAGCCCAAGCTCAGCCCCCAACCAGCACCTGAGGGTCCACAGGTCAGCTGGACTTGATCCTGGCCATGCACTTGATTCTAGTCTCCTTCCCTTGTGCTCCCCATTTTTCTTTCACCTCATGGGGGGCTCATAACCCTCCCACCCCAGGACTCTGTGGCTCCCCAAGGCTACTGGTTCTGCTTCTGGCCCCTGAGGGCCCCCGAGTTTGTCAGGCACTGAGGGCTCTAGCTTTTGGTGAGTGGTACAAACTCTAGACGATGGCTCCCATCAGAAGCAGAAGACCTTTTCCTCCTGTTGCCCAGCTGGCCAGGGACAACCTGCCCCAAAGACCAAGCCACGGTGCGCCACCAAGCCAGGAGTTAATCATTCCTGAGAGAGGGACAGTGGGGGCCACTCTGGGGCGTCCCGTAAAGTCTGTGGCTGGCCTGGGGCGGAGACGGGCCATGGACAAGGAGTGCTGACTTGGAAGGATCTCTCTGGGCAGGGAGGGGCTGGGAAGGCTGCGTAGGTTTCCCAACTTCAGAGCTGGGAGAGGGGAGTAGGTGGTGGAGGCGAGGATTGGAGCCCCATAAGCACAGCTGGATTTGGGGAGTAGTGGGGGCCTCAGAGAAAAAGACCACATGTGGCCAGGGCTGGGGCTGGGGTCCACTGTCTCTGTGCTGAGCCCAGGGGACCCCAGCCTCAGAAGCACATTGCCTTCCCCCGCCAACCCCAACCCTGGCCTGCAAAGAGCCCAAGAGAATGGTTCAGCTCTGGGTTTCCGATTAAAAGAAACTACTAGGGCAATCCACTAGCAGAGTTTGCTCAGATACTTATCACAAATTAATGTGTATTTCATACAAGAAATAAAATGTATTCAATACCCAGGGCTTAAATTTGCAGTCTGAGAGGCAGAACCTTCTGGTCCCTCAGGAACTTTCTCTTGACTCATCCCCATACTCTCTAAATGCTGCACAGCCCCAGAAGCCATCCTCCTGGTGCACGCACAGAGACACATACTCCTTCACACTCACACACTCACACTTACCCACAACCTCACACCCCACACACTCAGATACATCCACACACACACTTACCCACAACCTCACATCCCACACACTCAGATACATTCACACTCACACACTCACACTTACCCACAACCTTACACCCCACACACTCAGATACATTCACACTCACAAACCACCTCACACAGTCTTGCGTGCACATGCACACACGCTCTGACATACACTCACACACAGTCGCAGACCTACGCGCTCAGATACACAATCACACACTATCTCACACCCACACACCCCTTTGACCATACGTGCACATGTACACACACACACGCACGCTTCCTGCACTGACCAGGTCTCGCCACGCCTGGAACCGAGTACATACGGATGGACATGGGCTCACTGCCCTCCTAGCTCTGTGAGCAGCCCTGTCCCTTCTCCAGAGCGCCCGGACTCTTACTGCCTCAGTCCCTCCTTCCCTGGCGCTTACTGGGGGTCATCTGAGGGCCGGGTACTGTTCTAAGGACAGGGATGTGGAGTGGAACGAGGCGAATGAGCCCCCATCTCCCAGGGCACGCGGCCGCCCTACCCTTGCTGGATGGGCACAGAGACGCAGAGACAAGCCAGGTCCCCTCGAGTGCTGAGGGGCCACTGGCCTCTGAGATCCACACACAGGCCCTCCAGGTCTGGGGTCCCAGCCTCTCAACGGCCCCATTTGAATGCCCTTTGTTTCTGCTTCACTGCAGCCACCCGAAGGGGGTTCCTGGCTCCTGCGGAGTGGGCAGTGGGTCACCTAATGCCGTCCCTGCTGGCACCACCGCCCGCCACGCCCTTATAAGGTGGCCCATGGCTTCGGAAGCCCAGTCAAGCCAGAGGGGTGGGAGAAGACTGCCGGTGAGCTGGGGGTGGGGTTGGGGGGCAGAAAGGTCCAGATGCTGGGGACCCTCCACCTCCCTTTTCCTCTCCCTCGCAGGGGCGTTTGGACACTGCCGGTCATGCTTCCTCCTTCTTGAAGTACTCTCCCATCTAGTTGCCAAGAGGCCAGGGTCCTGAGGCTCCTCCTGCCTCGGCCCAGCCTGGCACCCCTTCCTCCACAGGCCCTGCTTTGGTCCTTATCCCTTCATGCCCTCGGTGAGTTCACTTTCAGGACTTAAATGACCAGATACACGTCGGTGATTGTGACACCCTCGTCCGCAGCTTTTCCTTTCTCCTGAGCACCAGCCAAGATTGCCAGCTGGCTCCAGAATGGCTCAATCAGATCCACCACCGGGGTAGGAATCACGACTGTCTGGGTCCCTGCTACTTCTGCGACCTGCACTGAGCCTGGTACAACCTGAGAGTCGAGAAATATTGGAGGAATAGAACCTGCCTGCCCACCCACCGGTATTTCCTTAGTGCCAGTCAGGTCCTGGGCACCATGATGAGGGCTGAACACTGCTGGGCAAAGACAGAAGCAGCCCCTGCACACCCAGAGCATACAGGGGTGGGGGGCGGGCAGAGACCAAGAGATGATCACCTGTGATTTCTATTACAGATTGAGAGAAACACATGGAATAAAAGATGAGGTAGAGAGGAAAACAGTCTGGCAGTTCCTCAAAAAGGTAGACAAAGAGTTGCCAATATGACCCAGCAATTCCGCTTCTAGGTTATCTACCTGAGAGAATGGAAAACGTACATTCACAGGAAAACCTGTACACAATTCTTTTTTAAATTCTTTTCCTGGCCGGGCTGCACGGCACATGGGATCTTAGTTCCTCAACCAGGGATAGAACCAGCGCGCCCTGCATTGGAAGCATGGAGTCTTAACCACTGGACCTGCAGGGAAGTCCCACCTGTACATGATGGTTCACAGCAGCACGATTCACAATAGCCAGAAAGTGGAAGCAACCCAGACGTCGATGGATGAATGGATAAATGAAATGTGGTCCATCCAGACAATGGAATGGTATTCAACCATCAAAAAGAAGGAAAATGATTTTTTTCAGTGAACTCTTTCCTGGCAAACCACCCTGCCCCCGACCACCTCCAGGGTTCTGGCTCACTTCTCTCCCCTCTCCCCAAAAATACCTACCCCTATACCCCAGCCCAAGGCACATTCTATGGCAATTCCTACCATACACACCTGCCTGCCCTACTGGGTCATGAACCTTCTGGGGGCAAAGGCCTATCTTCTTAATTTTCTACTCCAAGCCCCTAATGCAGCATCTGGCCAATAGTAGGTGCTCAATCAATGTCTGCTGGATGAAGGAAGAGAAAAACCCCTGTGCTGCTCAGCCAGGTGATCAAGGTCAACACCATCAGTGGTAAGTCATGTTGAGAGCATGTGCACGTGATACGCTGACATGAGAAGGGCACTTCATCTCTGGGCCTTTCTCCCCAAGACTATGAGAAAAACATGTGACCAATCCAGATTAGGAGACACTTTAGAAAATCCCTGACTAGTCCTCCTCAAAACTGTCAACGTCATCAAAAACAAGGAAAGCCTAAGAAAACTGTCCCAGATAAGAGGAGCCTCAGGAGACTTGACAAAATGTCCTACGGGATCCAGGAAGGGGCCCTGGGAAAGAAAAAGGAAATTAGGGAAAAACTAAGGAGATCTGCATAAAGTATGGACTTTAGTTAATAATAATGTATCAATATTGGTCCATTAATTATAACAAACTCACCAGATGATGTTACACATATGGGGAAACTGGCTGTTAGTCTGTGAGGGTGGGGTCTGTGGGAATGCTTTGTACTATCTTCTCAATTTTTCTTTTTTTTTTTTAAGAAATGATGAGAGATTACATCTATTTATTTATTTATTTTTGGCTGCATTGGGTCTTCATTGCTGCGCGTGGGCTTTCTTTAGTTGCGGCGAGCGGGGGCTACCCTTCATGGCGGTGTGCAGGCTTCTCATTGCGGTGGCTTTTCTTGCTGCAGAGACCAGGTTCTTGGCATGCAGGCTCAGTAGTTGTGGCTCGCAGGCTCTAGAGCGCAGGCTCAGTAGTTGTGGAGCATAGGCTTAGTTGCTCTGTGGCATGTGGGATCTTCCTGGACCAAGGCTTGAACCCGTGTCCCCTACACTGGCAGGCAGATTCTTAACCACTGCGCCACCAGGGAAGTCCTGATCTTCTCAATTTTTCTGTAAAGCTAAAACTGTTTTGAAAACTAAAGTCTATTTTTAAAATTAAAAAAAAAAAAGATTCTGTACCAGGGTAGACAGAAAAGTAAAGGACAGTTTTATAACATGTGAGAGGTACCCTAGCGAGTAGAGAGTTGCTCACTGGGTCTCCTGACGAGGCCGTAGAGGAAGAAAGGTTTGCATTTGGATTTCTTTTCTCTTTCTTTTTTTCTTTAAGTACTGACCAAAGTATTTTAAAAAAATCATTTCATTTTATTTTCACTGAGCGGCTTGCGGGATCTTAGTTCCCCGACCAGGGACTGAACCCGCGCCCTCAGCAGTGAAAGTGCAGAGTCCTAATCACTGGACCATCAGGGAATTCCCTGCACTTGGATTTCTGACTCCAGAGCCTTTGCCCCAAGTTGATCAGCTGAGCTGTCACTCTGCATTCAATGACTTTAGAAACAACCTATGTAAAACACCGAATGCAGTGAGCGCTCAGTAAATGACTTACTCTTTTTCAACAGGGAGAGTGAGTGAGTGTGTGTGTGCCATCTTTCAGAGGCAGGCAGAAGACCCCAAGACTCCTTTAATTTTGCTTTCCTACCTACCCCGCCTCCATACCCCACCCCCTACCAGCCCAGCTTCTGATCCTCTACCTCTAATGATTATGGGGACCCAGAGTCATTTCTAAATCTGAAGCCTTGAAAGATGCCACGTGACCCCATCTGCCCAGACAGACTATCAGCTGGGCCACTCAGACCACCCCGACTCCTGGGGAGACGGCCTGACGTCTCCGGGTCTTTTCCTTGGCCATGGGGTGGGCATTTGATGGGCGAGCTGCCCCTCAGGTAACAAGAACGACTGCTGGAATTCAGCAGTCACTGCCGGCCCTCCTCTTGTCCCCAGTTCTAGCCGCCCCTCCGTGCCACTTGTGATGTTTCCACATCCAGGTACCTTCCTCCATGGCTGTATGTGTGGATAAATGATCCCAGATCTCTTGGCCTCCCGGGAGGACTTCAGGGCCAGCAGCCTGGGTTCAAATCCCTCCTCACCTACTTTTCTATCTTTCTGATCTGGGTACAATGTGCTTTGTCTCAGTTTCCTCATCTGAAAACAGGGCTGATGATAGTACCGACCTCACAGGTTTTGTTGGGAGGAGTAGATGAGCTAAAGCCTGTCAAGTACTTAGTTCAGGAGCTGGCCCATGATAATTATCTCCCCCTGGGTAGAAAGTTCCATGAGGGCAGGGGCTGGCTAGCCCACTAGTGGATCCCCAGAGTCTAGTGTACCATTAGGCATCTGGTATTTGTGGACTGAATAAACAAACTTCCCCTCCTCAGCAGGCCCACCCCTTATGTGGCGGCCCTGTTTAAATATTAAACGCAATAAAACTAAAATCATTGTTATTGGTAGTAACAGCAGCAGCAGCAAGTACCTTCAGGCTAAAATCAGCTGTGGAAGGACCTGTGGAATCCCTTAGGACCTGTGGAATCCCTTCTGACCTAGGACCTGTGGAATCCCTTCTGACCTAAAAAAAAAGTTTACTACCTTGCATGTCAGCAGCTACTTTCTGCCACCATCACAGGTTCCTTCCTGGCAAATCCCTGATTTCTCTATATTTCAGTATCCCTGAGAATGACAAAGGAAACAATTTAAAGCCCTCATAAGCCTTCCAGGGACAGGTGGATAAGAGAAGTGGCATCTTGTAAAGGATCTCGGCTCTTCAAAGCCAAGATGGTATCTTTCCTGCTGCAAAGGCTGGCTGGGCCAGGGCCCAGGGTGAGGTGGGTAGGCCCTGCCTTTGGGGGCTCTCCAAGCAGATGGATCTGACCTCTTTCTACAGAAGAGATCCAGGCCCTCTTTCAGAAGTGGGTGAGTAGGGAGGGCTGTCAGCTCCTAAAATCAACCAAGTGTCTACTGAGCATCTGCTATGTGCCCTGTTCTCGCCTAGGACTCAACCATGAATAGACAGAGACGTGCCCTGCCCTCGTGGGACTCTTGGGCTGGGAGATAGCCCTCAATGAAACAATCTCACAGGGACTTCCCTGGCGATCCAGTGGTTAAGACTCCATGCTTCCAATGCAGGGGGCACGGGTTCCGTCCTCGGTTGGGGAACTAAGATCCCACAGGCCGCGTGGCGTGGCCAAAAGATAAAAAACAACAACAACAACAAAGAACAATCTCACAAACACATCACGGTGCGCTGAGAAATCAAAGAAAAGTGCCAGTGGGGCTCTTGAAATTTCCCTGGAAGGGATCAATCTCTTCCCCAGCCCCGGTGAGTTGTTAGTTCTCCTAAGTAACCTCCCTCTTGCCCTCTGTTTGGCTTCTAGAACATGTGTGCAGCAGACGTCCCTGGGCGGGGAGGGGTGGGGTGGGGTGGTTTGCTGCCTTTCCAAGTTCAATTCCAAATACTGGTCTCTTTTTTTTTTGCGGTACGCGGGCCTCTCACTGTCGTGGCCTCTCCCGTTGCGGAGCACAGGCTCCAAACGCGCAGGCTCAGCGGCCATGGCTCACAGGCCCAGCCGCTCCGTGGCATGTGGGATCCTCCTGGACCGGGGCACGAACCCGTGTCCCCTACATCGGCAGGCAGACTCTCAACCACTGCGCCACCAGGGAAGCCCTCAAATACTGGTCCCTTTGACCAGGGAGTGTCCCATGGTGTGTGCCCCTTGGATGGCATTTGGGACACAAAGGCCTATAGGATGAAACCCACCAAACAAGGCACGCTCCCCTGCGTGCACCATGCTTGCTCCTGCCGCCTGGGCCTCTTCCAAGCACTTAGGCTGCCTGGAACACCCCTCCGTGCCATGCCTGCCCAGAGAGCTCCTCTCCCAACTCGTATATCATCTCTGCTCCACCTTCCCTGATGCCCTGGGGATGCACCGGGCCCTTTTCTCTGCTCCACAGCATGCTGTCCGTTAATCTGTCTCCTGCTTCCACACAGGATGGGATGGTACGGGCACGGGCTGGAATGCTGGTTCCTCCGGGTGGTTTGGGGGGATTAAATGAGATAGTATATCAATGGGGCTTGATACAGGGCCTGGTGCGCAGCACGGCCTGATCAGTGTGCGTTCCTGGTTTCAGCTCTTGCCTGCTGACGTGGAGAGGGTCTTTAGATGCAGGGCAGGAGCCACCCCTGACGCTCCTTCACACCCCAGCCCCTGACTCGATTCCCAGTACGTGGTGGAGGCCTCATCCGGAACAACCAGCACCCATATTCTGCAAGAGGAAACTAGAGCACAATCCTCCGTTCCCCCTGCACCCATCAAAAGCACATGCACAAAGACCCGGCCCCCGCCCCCCAGTCTAGGGTAAAGGGCACTGATGTCTTTCACCAGCCCTTCCCGGGAACCTTCCCGTGTTTTCCTAAGGAGTCCACAGTCTATCCCGGGGAGGCTTCTGAGCCCACTGCATCTGCACAAAGTCCCCCCTGGGGAGGCCGTGGAGTTTGTTTCCTGTGTGCCTCGTGACCTTCAGAAGTCTCCTCGTTCAGTCCTCCCTTCAGCACGTGGGCAGAACAAACCTCTCCCCGCCCTGCGTCAGAGGTCTACGTGGGGTGTGGGCACTGCCAGCAAGCAGGCACCCGACTGCCCTCTGCCCCCCAGGAGGTCCCTGTGGGGCCACAAATCCCACAACCAACTGTCTCTTAGCCCTGATGTAAACTGGCTCAGCCATGGAAAGACAGTCATTATCCACTGAGGCATCAGCTAATTCCAACCAGGGGCCCAGGATGCCCAGTGACTCTGCCAGCACCCACAGGTGGGTGACTGCCCTCCTGGACCCCACTGACCCCTTCCACCTGGTGCCCAGGGGACATTCAGGGCCACATCCTAACCCCTCTGGCTCCCCTGCAGTACAAAGTCCTGGTTTCGGGATTTCTCTCCCCATTTTCTAGATGGGTAAGTCGAGGCCCCAAGGCTAGATGCGCTTTTCCCCAGAGCCATCCAGAATCCGCTGGTAAATATCCACAAGGAAGCCTGGGCTTGCTCCTCTGGGGCTTTCCAGGCGTGCTTATGTCAGACAGGCAGCGCCGGCCTGATCTGGATTCCCCTCAGGCAGGACCTGGGGCTCCTTCGCAGTCCCTGCGGTCCTGGCTGCCCTGTCTCGCCAGTTCTGTGATCTGCCCTCCTCTTTGACTTGCCTCATCCCAACCTGCAGTCAAACCAAACCACCTGCAGTCGACCACAGAAGCCCAAGGGAACACACAGGTTGGACCCGAGGATGTGGGCTGTAGGGCGGGAAGAGCCAGTACACCTGGAAAGACACGATGACATGGGTCCCCCAGATCCATCCCAGCCCGGCTGAGGGGAAAAAAACCAAGCCGACTCCTCACTCGTGTTCCACCCGAGCCTCTTCAGCACATTTTTCCCTTCTGAAAATATTCCTTAACAAAGAGCTGTCTGCTTCTGGCAGGCCCAAACCCAGCCCCACTGGGTCTCAAATGCCAGGATCGAAGGAAGCTGTTTCATTTTGGCATGACATGCCGGTCGTGGGTGAAAGAGTTCTCGGGGCTGTCAGGGGCTGCTCCTGCCATCTGAGGCCAGCGGGCGTGGTGGGGTCAGGATGCTGGTCCTACCAGTCTGGTCAGGCTTCAGGACCAGGGCCAGGAGCAGGCGGTACCCCTACCCCTCTGCCAGGGGTGGCAGAAATCAGGGGGCAGCCAGTGGTTCTTTTGGGGAGACTGGTGTAGGCGAGAGAGGGAGCATCCTTCCCTTTGAAGAAGGGTAAAGCGAGGGAGATGAATAAAGGGGAAGAGGCCTGGGGCAGGTGTCCAAGGGGTGCTGGGAGATTCTGGGTCACCCCGCCACCTCCAGGGCCCCAATAGGGGCACAGGCTCAGGGAGGCTGGTGTGGATGGGAAGGCTGGCTGCCTGGGGCCGGGCAGGTAGCTCATGTCTCTGAGTCTCTGCCTGAGCTGGGAGCTGCAGGGTCCTCCAGGAGGACCTGGGCAGGTGAATTCCAAGGAGGGGTGCCAAAGTGCTGAGGAGCCCTGTATGTGTGTGTGTGTGTGTGTGTGTGTGTGTGTGTGTGTGCGCGCGTGCGCGCGCGTTGACGGGGGCAGGTCCCAACTGCCTGGCCCTGTGTTGGAGGTCTTAAGTTTTTCTGCGTGTGCTGGGGATCCAAGTGTCTGTCCGTGCGTGTGTGAAGGGCTCCTGAATGTGTGTGAGGGGCCCAGGGTGTCTATCAGTATGAGTTGTTGGGGGTTCATGGGTTTTGCTCTGTTGCCTCCCGGATGTGTGTGTGTGTGTGCATGTGAGTGGGGCCCTCACAGAGGTGGGTGTCCCTTAGGTGAGGAGTGGGGTTCAGAACATCTGTTGGGAGGTCCTGAGCATGAGGTGAGGGTGGATTTTCAGGAAGTAGGGATCAAGACGGGTCAGGATCAGGGAGTGTGTGCGATGATGACCCTGAGGAGTGGCTTTCAGGGGTGCCCTTGGGCATGGGGCTGCTGGGGGTGGGAGATGGCCCAGCAGGCCGAGGTGAGGCCTGCGGGCAGGAATCCGGATTTACAGAGGCTGGGGAGGGGTCCTGTGCGGTCAGAAGGGAGGGGTATGGCTCTAAGACGGGTATCCTTGGGGGCGGGGGCAGGTCTGGGCCCAGAGATAGGATGTGAAGTGAGGGGAGGGATGGTGTGGCAAGGGGTCTACAGATGAAAGGGGTCTTGAGGGATCGGGACAGAGAGAGGGCGGACGTCCTGGGCTTGCGGGGGCGCTCGTAGGGGCCGGGTCTGCGGGGTGGGGACTGGGGGAGCCCTGAAGGGTCCGGGAAGGGGTCCTGAGGGTCAGTAAAGAGGGTGAGCGGGGGTCACGGGCCTGAGGGGCCCTCCCGGGGAGGGGGCGGCGTGGGGGCGGAGGGCGCCCGGAGGAGTCGTGGGAGGGGCCCTGAGGGGTCGGGAAGCGTCGGAACGAGGATGGGCAGGGGCCAGGGCCCGAGGCTGACGGCCAGGGTCCGTGCTGGGAGTGCCGAGGGCTCCCGGCGCGGGGTCCGGGGCGAGGGGGCCCGAGTCCCAGTCTTGCCCGGCCCCCGTGGGCCGCAGCGCGGAGTCGCGGGCCTGAGAAGGCGCCCGGGAGGCCCGGCCCGCACCGCCTACCTACCTGCGAAGAGCGCGCTGCCATAGCCATGCCGAGCCTCGCCGTCCCGGGCCGCGCCGCCGTCCCGGGCCCCGCCGCGTCGCTCGCCCCGCAGCCCGGCCCGGCCCCCTCAGCCGCCCCCCGGGACCGCGGCCGCCGCCGGCTCTGTCGCTGCCATTTCACCCGCTGACAGGAGCCGCTGCCCCGCCCCCGAGGCCCAGTCAGCCAATTCACCGCCCCCAGGCGCTATGGCTCCGCCCACTGGCCAGGAGTGACGGGGTGTCTGGCCAATCCATGGTCACTCCGTAAGGAGGGCGAGGGCCCTGGCTACGGCCAGAAGGTTGCCGCCTTTAAGGAGAGAAGCGAATTGAAATTAGGGAAGCAGTGAAGGACGGGGTGTTTTGCCTATCGGAATGTGGAATCCTGTTGATCAACACTTGGAAGGACCAATAGGAAGGAGAGAGGGGGTGTGTCTCTGAGGGAAGGCTGCGTCCCTGAGGAACCCCAGACAGAGGCAGGCCAGCGTTTGGCTCTAAGCCCCGCCCAGAGCCGGGCTTTTTGCCCAATAACGAGACTTCCTGGGACGGCCATTATTATCTGCCCCTCAAACCTCGGCCATGGTAACTCTTGGGCCTCTATAAAGAAGATTGACACCTAGAGAGCCAATGACACTGAAGGAGGGCGGTGAAGTGACGCTCTCTGGCCAACGAGATCATGTGAGGTTAGCCTCCCGGGCGGTGGGGCTTGAGGCCTGGTGGAGTGAATGAAGTACGGGAGGGGCTGAGAAGGGCGTGGCCTAGATCAGTGATGGGGCGGGGGCAGATCAGGTAGAGGCTAATGGGTTGGGTCTGAGAAGGGGCGTTGCCAGAAATCCCTTAGGCTGCGGAACCACGTCTTCTCTGAGCCCGGCTCTGTGCTGAGGGCGGGGCTTTGGGTGGTCGGGGTGTCACACCGGAGACTCAGGCCTGTCGCATTCTCTAGTCTAGGCCGGGTTAGGTATCTTGTCTGAGGCTGACAGTGTCTTATGTTCCCCCATCAAACTCAGAGCACGCTGTTATCACTGCTTACATGGCCCTCCCATCCCCCACCCCTCCTAAATAGATGGGGGCGGGGGAAGGCAGGGCCTAGGTCAAGGGTTCCCCGGCATTGCTGAGCAGGGGCCCAGCACATGGGAACTGCTTATAAATGTTTGATGAGTGAATGAATGGCGGGCCCAAGGTTATTAACAGGGAAGGGAAGGGTGGGGGTATCGCTCAGGCTGGGGAGGGAGATGTAGAGGCAGTTATGGATAGGGGGCAAGACTTAGAGAAAAGGACAAGTTTCCGCCCCAAGATGCAGGGGTGGGCCCTGGAGGGGAGTGGGGCAGGGAAGGACCCTGTCACAGAAGAGTGGGTGACATCGTAAGTTCAAAATGGAGAGACAGAAATGGAAACGGGGAAGGCTGGCACCCAGAGTGGGGAGTGTCAGGACCTTCTGAGGTTTGAGATCTCCACCTTCTAAATAGTAGGTAGGGGGCTCCTTCTGGTTTTGGGAGTGGTGAATGCCATACAGCCACGCTTTCTGCCCCTGTCCATCCGTCTCTGCCTGTCTACACTCTGTCCCATCTACATTTTGCCTCTGTCTGTTCTCTCTTTGTCTCTGTCTCTACTCTGAATCTGTCTACACCCTCTCTGCCGCTGTCTATAATCCTTCTCTGTGTCTTCCCTCTCTCTTACTATCTATTGTACATTGCATCTATTAAAATTTTGGAACTGTTAAGAAAAGCTTCCAAGCGTATTTCTAAAAACTCTGTGGTAAAAATAGTTATAATGAATTCCTTCTCCCCCACACGCCCATATACCCCCATACCCCATTCTTTAAAAAAGAACGTATCTTTGTGACTTTCCTGGTGGTGCAGTGGTTAAGAATCTGCCTGTCAGTGCAGGGGACATGGGTTTGAGCCCTGGTCCGGGAAGATCCCACATGCCGCGGAGCAACTAAGCCTGTGTGCCACAACTGCTGAAGCCCACGTGCCTAAAGCCCATGCTCTGCAACTAGAGAAGCCACTGCAATGAGAAGCACGTGCACCGTAAGGAAGAGTAGCCCCTGCTCGCCGCAACTAGAGAAAGCCCACGCACAGCAACAAAGACCCAATGCAGCCAAAAATAAAAAAATGAAATTATATATATATAAAAAAGAACATAACTTTGATTCCCTGGCTGTCCAGTGGTTAGGACTCCATGCTTTCACTGCCGAGGGCCCAGGTTCCATTCCTGGTTGGGGAACTAAGATCCCACGTGCCGCAGGGCCAAAAATAAAGAAAAGAAAAGCATATCTTTGCCTCCCCCTCCCTTTTTTTTTTTTTGGTGGGATCTTAGTTCCCAGGCCAGGGATCGAACCCATGCCCTATTGCAGTGGAAGGGTGGAGTCTTAACCACTGGACCACCAGGGAAGTCCCTATTTGCCTTCTTTCTTTTAAAGCTTATGTACTGGCCATTTCATAGTCCTTGACAAATCCAAGGTGACCTTGGATTTGCAGAGTATGAAGCTGAAGAGAATCTTAGACATTGTCCTCTGATTCCTGGGTGGACTTGGGAGGCGGGGGGAGGACCCCTATGGGCATGTTAGAGATAGGATGCAGGAAGTCAGGAGGGCAAGAGTGACACCAGGATGTGGTGAGGGTCAAGTAGTCACCAAAGGACAATCTCTGAGCTGGCTGCCCATGGTCCCTCATGCGGAGGAGTGAGGAGCCGTCATAAAGGACAAATCTTGGAGTTTGCCTTCAGAAAAGAACAGTTTGGTGTGACCCACAATTTCCAAGGAACAGGAGAACCTGGACTGGTACAGGAGGTGGGGGACAGAGGGGTCTGCAGAGGCACAAACCTGGGTGGGGTCCAAGGCCACCCAGATAGAGGTCATGACCAGATCGTTTCTGGGACCTTGCCTAGGAGATAAGTGGCATCTGGTGTCTGGGGAATAAAGTTAAACACTAGGAAGATGCACAGGGCATCTGACCCTCTCATCCTTACTCTGCCGTATTCACACAAAGGATGGTTTTATTCTGGGGATGCTTTGATTCCATTTTTATAAGCACAGTGGGAAAAAAAAATCCAACACATTTCTGTTGGAAAAGACTTTTGAATCCTAAGCTGAATCTAGCCAATTAGATTGCTGGATCACTTTGCTATTCAGTGCACTTAAACCGTTCCCAATTT
Organism: Delphinus delphis; assembly: GCF_949987515.2. Classification (NCBI taxonomy): domain Eukaryota; kingdom Metazoa; phylum Chordata; class Mammalia; order Artiodactyla; family Delphinidae; genus Delphinus; species Delphinus delphis. The sequence goes on along the minus strand of NC_082685.1, from coordinate 7,424,159 downwards.
TTTTTCAGTGTTCATTTTTACTTGATTGAAATCATTTTTATCAGGAACATTTTTTTCCATGTGATTTTTGCAGTAAACATTTGATTCATTAATTGGACTCCTTTTGTCCAGTTTTTACCAGCTGTCAATTCTACCTCTGTGATTTTTTTTTGGGGGGGGTGGTTGTCATTTCTTCAGAGTCAGATTTTGCATATTTAAATTTATTAAAAGACTCTTCTCAGTATTTAGCAGATAAGTTTTCGCACAATCAAAATTTTTTTTCTGGACTAAGCTTTGGACTCAAAATTTGTTTGTTGGGAATATTGACTAATATGGTCTCAGACTTGATACTGTCTTATAAAGAGCGAAAAAGGGGACAATATATGTAGCTCCTCCTATAAAGAAGTAGAGTCTGTTTCCCCATCACTTGAATTTGAGCTGGCTTTATCACTTATTCTGACCAACAAAATGCATCAGAAGTGATGCTGGGCTAGTTCTGAGCCCAGATCTTAAGAGGCTTAGCAGCTTCTGCTCTTTTTTTTTTTTTTTTTGGAGAATTTTTAATTGTGGTAAAATATATAGAACCTAACATTTGCCTTTTTTTTTTTTTTTTTTGCGGTGCACCAGCTTAGTTTCTCCGCGGCATGTGGGATCTTCCCGGGCCAGGGCTTGAACCCGTGTCCCCTGCATTGGCAGGCGGATTCTTAACCACTGCGCCACCAGGGAAACCCCCTACTAGCTTTCTAAATGGTTGATCTACTACCTTTACTGTATATTTGCCTTTAACAATGAGATTTTTCCTTTCATAATTTCACAGTTTTAGTTATGGTCTTTTCTGCTTAGAGAAGTCCCTTTAACATTTCTTGTAAAGCTGGTTTGGTGGTGCTGAAGTCTTTTTAGTTTTGCTTGTCTGTAAAACTTTTGATCTGTCCTTCAAATGTGAATGAGAACCTTGCCGGGTAGAGTATTCTTGGTTGTAGGTTTTTCCATTTCATCGCTTACAATATATCATGCCACTCTCTTCTGACCTGCAGAGTTTCTGCTGAAGAGTCAGCTGATAGCCTTATGGGAGTTCTCTTGTACATAACATCTTGCTTTTCTATTGCTGCTTTTAATATTCTCCCTTTATCTTTAATCTTTGCCATCTTAATTACAACATGTCTTGTTATGGTCCTCTTTGGGTTGATCCTGATTGGGACTCTCTGTGATTCCTGGACCTGGATGTTTGTTTCCTTTCCCAGGTTAGGGAAGTTTTCAGCTATTATGTCTTCGAATATGTTCTCCGCCCCTTTCTCTCTCTCTCATCTCCTTCTGGGACCCCTATAATGTGAATGTCAGCATGCTTGATGTTGTTCCAGAGGTCTCTTAAACTGTCCTCATTTTTAAAAATTCTTTTTTCTTTTTTTCTGTTCAGCTTGAGTGATTTCCGCTATTCTTTCTTCCAGTTCACCGATCCATTCTTCTGTATCGTCTAATCTACTGTTGATTCCTTCAAGTGTATTTAAAAAAATATTTATTTATTTGGCTGCCCTGGGTCTTATTTGCGGCACGCAGGATCTTCGTTGCGGTGTGCAGGATCTTTTGGTTGTGGCATATGGGATCTAGTTCCATGACCAGAGATCGAACCCCGACCCCCTGCATTAGGAGTGCGGAGTCTTAACCCTTGGACCACCAGGGAAGTCCCTCAAGTGTATTTTTTTTTTTTTTTTTTTTGCGGTACGTGGGCCTCTCACTGTTGTGGCCTCTCACGTTGCGGAGCACAGGCTCCAGACGCGCAGGCTCAGTGGCCATGGCTCACGGGCCCAGCCGCTCCGCGGCATGTGGGATCTTCCTGGACCGGGGCACGAACCCGTGTCCCCTGCATCGGCAGGCGGACTCTCAACCACTGCGCCACCAGGGAAGGCCCCTCAAGTGTATTTTTAATTTCAGTTATTGTACTCTTCAGCTCTCTTTGTTTTTTCTTTATATTTTCCAACTTTTGTTTTTTTAATACCTAACTTCTGGGAATTCCCTGGCAGTCCAGTGGTTAGGACTCTGCGCTTTCACTGCTGAAGGCTCAGGTTCAATCCCTGGTCAGGGAACTAAGATCCTGTAAGCTGTGTGGCACAGCTTAAAAAAAAAAAAAAGCCTAACTTCTCACTCTGTTCATCCATTTTCCTCCTTAGTTCTTTGAACACCATTGCGATCATACCTTAAACTCTTTACTGGGTAGGGTTGCTATAAACCTTTGACTGTTGAGAAATTTGGTTATGACAGTTTCTGCTTGTTTTTTTTTTTTTTTTTTTTTAAATATTTATTTTATTTTTGGCTGCATTCGGTCTTTGTTGCCACGCGTGGGCTTTTCTCTAGTTGCGGCGAGCGGGGGCTACTCTTCATCGCGGTGCGCAGGCTTCTCATTGTGGTGGCTTCTCTTGTTGCGGAGCACGGGCTCTAGGCACGCAGCTTCAGTAGTTGTGGCACGTGGGCATTAGTAGTTGTGGCTCATGGGCTCTAGAGCGCAGGCTCAGTAGTTGTGGCGCACGGGCTTAGTTGCTCCATGCCATGTGGGATCTTCCCGGACCAGGGATCGAACCCGTGTCCCCTGCATTGGCAGGCGGATTCTTAACCACTGAGCCACCAGGGAAGCCCCTCTGCTTGTTTTTTGATGTTTCTGTTGGGGGTTGATGAGAGAGCTGCCTACCCTGCCATTTAGCCCAGTAACCTGGGTGATGAGAGGCACGTGACTCAGTCACCCCTGCGGCCTCAATCACCAACCAATCAACCTCCAGCCATGAGTAAGTCCATCTGTTCCCATTTTCTATTGCTGTGTAACATAAAATAGCAACCATTTAAAATATATTCATGGGTTCTGTGGGTCAGGAGCCTGGACAGGGCACAACAGGATGGCTTGTTCTGCTCCATGGCATCTAGGACTTAAGCTGAGAAGACTTGAAGGGCTGGGGGGTGCCTAGAGTGGCTGGGAGCTGGCATTTCTATTCACATGTCTGGTTTCTGGGCTGGATCACTCAAATGATTGGGGTCTCTTGGGGGCGGGGAAATCCCTCTTTTTTTCTGTAGTCTCAGGGTGTCTCCATGTAGTCCCTCCACATGGCATCTCTAGCATGGCAGCTTCAGGGTAGTTGGACTCCTTACATGACGTCTCAAGTCTCTGGGAGTGAGTCTTCCAGCAAACAAGGAAGCAGCTTGCATGGTCTTTTATGATCTAGTGTTGGAGCTCATATAATATTGTTTCTGCTATACTCTGTTCGTTGAAGCAGTCCAAGCCCACCCAGATTCAGGGGGATCAAGACCTCCTCTCTTGATGCGAGCATTGTCAAAGTATTTTCACTTATCTTGTAAAACTGCACTGGCTAAGTAGCCAGACTTAATCGACCCACCAGCTGACCACAGATTCGTGAATGAGCTCACCTGTGCTCAGCAGAACTTTACAACAGAGCCAGACTCAAATTTCTGAACCACACAATTATGAACTAAATAGCTTTTCTTTTTATTTATTTATTTTGTGGTACGTGGGCCTCTTACTGTTGTGGCCTCTCCTGTTGCGGAGCACAGGCTCCGGACGCACAGGCTCAGCGGCGATGGCTCACGGGCCCAGCTGCTCCACGGCATGTGGGATCTTCCCTAACCGGGGCATGAACCCATGTCCCCTGCATCACCAGGCGGACTCTCAACCACTGCACCACCAGGGAAGCCCTAGTTTTTATTTTGAATCATTAATTTGTGGAGAGGGGAAGTTTGTTATGCAGCAAATGCTAACTGATACATCTTGGCAGGTACATAGCACTCACCAAGCCTAATATCTGCTGATCACTTCCTGGAGCCCTGCAAGGTGATGTAAATGAGAAGACCCATGGCTTCTGTAGTGCAATGACTTCTCCCTGTCTGTGTTCACCCTACAGTCCACTGCCCTTGGTTTTACCTGCCATGACAATTCCACCCATCCCACTGCTCCTTGATTAGTTTCAACAACCCGTGAACATAATAAAAGAAATATTGAAGCACTCCTTAGCTATTCTACTCTTAGACTATACAGCTTACTCCATTTAGTCTCTCATTTTACAGATATTAATTGAGCATCTACTATATGCCATTCACTCGAAAACACTGGAGACATGATAGTTAATGTGAACAAAAGGGTCCCAGCACTAACAGAATTATAATCTGGTGGGATATGGTAAGCCGTTTCTAAAATGGTCCCTACCTCTTGGTATTCATGGCCTTGTGTAATCCTCTACTAAAGAGTAATTTGCTTCTAATTACTTCCAGTAGAATATCTCATCATGAAGAAATGCCAATTCGGAAACTAGGTTACAAAAGATTCTGACTCCTGTCTTGCTGGCACTCTCTTCCTTGCTGGCTTTGATGAAGTTGCCTTGTTGGAGAAACTCATGTGGTAAATAACTAAAGGCATCCTTTGACCAACAGATAGCTAGGAACTGAGACTCAGTCCAACATCCCACAGGAAGCAAATCTGACCCAAACCCACATGAGTGAGGTTAGAAGTGAATCCTTCCCCTATCCAACTTTCAGATGAAACCCTAGTCCTCCTGGCCATCCCCCTAATTGCAGCCTCAAGAGAGATCCCAGGCAAACGATCCACTAAGTCATGGCTAGATTCCTGACCTGCAAAAACCTGGGATAACAAATGTGTGTTGTTTTAATCCATTCAGTTTGTGGCAATTTGTTATATAGAAACAGATAACTTCTATGTAGGGGAGCCAGAGGTGAAACAAGCAAATCAGTGAACAATTTGGAGATAGATCACAGAGCGATACAAGATATCCAAAGGGACCCAAGAAGAAGCTTGAAATCCGAGCCAACTGGGGCTTCCATGGAAGTCCAGTGGGTAAGACTCCGTGCTCCCAATGCAGGGGACCCGTGTTCAGTCCTTGGTTGGGGAACTAGATCCTGCATGCATGCTGCAACTAAGAGTCTGCATGCTGCAATTAAAAGATCCAGCACGCTGCAACTAAGACCCAGCGCAGGGGCTTCCCTGGTGGCGCAGTGTTTAAGAATATGCCTGCTAATGCAGGGGACACGGGTTCGAGCCCTGATCCGGGAAGATCCCACATGCCACGGAGCAACTAAGCCCATGCGCCACAACTACTGAGCCTGCGTGCCATAACTACTGAAACCCGCACGCCTAGAGCCCGTGCTCCACAACAAGAGAAGCCACCGAAATGAGAAGCCCGCACACCGCAATGAAGAGTAGCCCCTGCTCACCGCAACTGGAGAAAGCCTGTACGCAGAAATGAAGACCTAACAGAGTCAAAAATAAAATAAATAAATTTATATCAAAAAAAAGACCCAGCGCAGACTAAATAAACAAACAAAAACCTGAGCAGACTAAATATCATACAAGACACTAGAAAGGAAAGTAATTCAAGATCTAGTACCTAAAACAACATCAGAACAAGACTGTTTTATAGCCTCACCCTTGTCTCCCTATACCCTAGCTTGTGGCCATTTGGTATTTATAACCACTTTGGGCTTTCACTTTTGACCTGTTGGATCTTGGGTGGTTTCTCACTCAGTTCTGGTCTCGGTGTCTCCCTCTGACTTTGCTGCCCTCTGCAACCTCAGGCTGGCTGCAATCCTGGAGAAATTGGACAATCAGTCCATCCCTGGTTCTCTTCCTTTCTTGTCCTTCCAACAGCAGAAGGGGATTTGGATTGCAAAGGTTCATAAATGACAGGCAAATTGCAAGGTCAGGCAAAAGAAGAGGAAGGAGATGGAGCAATAGCGGGCTGGGAGGAAGGAGGAGACCCAGCAGGTGAAGCCATCAGGGGAGTCCCAGGAAAGCGGGGTTCAAGCAGGAAGTGGGGAGTGGCCACCTTTATCAAGGGTGAGGCCAAGACAGTAATGGGTCTGCTGCTGTTCTCAAAGGAAAAGTAGATACTGCCATTGGTGGTTTTGGGAGGGGTGAAGGCAGGAGTGAGAACAGCCCTTTTCTAAGAAGTGTGGTGACACCTAGAGGTTTTTCCACAAAGATGGATGAAGCATGCCTCTGTTCCTGGAAGTCTTCCTGCTCCAAGACGTGAGGCACAACTCATCCACATCACCAGGAATGGAGTCTATGAGGCTGGAGCAACAGCTGACCCAGGACCCTTTACTGCAGGGCAGAATGTGTGATGGGGCACACCTTCCTTCCTGGGGCTCTGGAGGGCAGCAGTGCCTAGGAGGGGCTAAGGCTCAAGGTGAGGAAATGAGCAAACCCAGAGGACTGTGAAGTCACTCTCAAGAATAGGTAAAATCTTGAGAGAAGGAGGAAGGGCAGCATGCCAGGCAGAGGGACCAGCTAATGCAAAGGCAAGGAGGCAGGAAGGTATCTGTTCTGTAAACCTGTGTTGAAGCCTCCTTGACCACTGGGTGGTGCTGTCCAGCCTGGTGAGAAACACAGTAGGCTGTCCATTGCCTGATTCCTGCCCACAGCCCACAGTGGTCTCCTCCTGGTCTGTGTATGTTAGCTGAGGTTCTGGAATTCTGGTGCTGGCAGGTTTCTGTGAGGCCAGCCCAGCCTGGGTCCCATTTCAATGACACCTCTAAAGCAGCAGGTGGCACTTGTCTGAGAATCAGGGAGGAAGGTGGGGTATAACCTGGGGCAGATCTTTGGGGAAATCCTTCTGCTGTCAGATCAAAGTTTATAAGGTAGACAGAGTCTGTGCAGCTCAACTCGTTTGGGAGGGGGCTCCACGTGGGTAGGCAAGGAAGACTTCCTGGGGGAGGTGGTATTAAAAGATGATGCGATTTGTCGGTGGAAGAGAGAGATGAGAATCCAGGCGGGAATGTAGGACTGGGCAGCTACATATGTCTGTGTGGTACAGAAGATGAACTAGGCAATGGAGTGAGACAGTATTTCCTCACTCATCTCATCTGTTTACCAGACATTTGTTGAGATCTGATGAGCTTCGTGGTTGGTAAGGGTGGCGCACACCAGTTCCACCGGGACAGAAGCTCCTCCATGCAGGATTCTTCTGGACCTTGCCTTATGTACTCCATCTGGTTGCTCATCTGTCTCCTTTATAATATCCTTTATAACAAACCAGTAAATGTTTTGGTAAGTAAATGTTTCCCTAAGATTTGTGAGTTCTAACAAATTATCAGACTTGAGGAAGGAGTCATGGGAAACCCTGATTTGTAGTGGGTGGGTCAGAAGTACACATGGCCTGGATCTACACTTGGTGTCTGAAGTTGAGGACAGTTTTGTGGGACTGACCCCTTAACCTGTGGGATCTGTTAAAAGCAAGAAAACAGAGCCAAAATGGAGTCACTTATAGTGAGTCTCACATCACCAAACTCAGGCTTAACGACAGTTAGAGCTCTCTCAGAAATGGAATCTTAAACCAGCCAATAAGGAATCGTCTGATAGACCCCTGCCATCCCCTGCAGGAAAATAATCTTACAATGACCCAGCCACTTTTTTGCCGGTACCACTTCCTTGATCCTACTCCCTTCTGCCTATATAAAACCTCTAGCTTGGGACTTCCCTGGCGGTGCAGTGGTTAAGAGACCGCATGCGCTTCCATTGCAGGGGGCATGGGTTCGATCCCTGATTGGGGAACTAAGATCCTGCATGCCGTGTGGTGCGGCCAAAAGATAGAAAATAAAAAACAAAAAAACCCCAAACCAAGAAACCTCTAGCTTTGTACAGCTCTTCAGGGCTCCTTTCTATCTGCTAGACTGGATGCTGCCCAATTCTTGAATCATTGAATAAAGCCAATAAGATCTTTAACATGTACACAGTTGCTTTTTTTTTTTTTTTTTTTTTTTAACAGATCTGATGCTGTCTCCAGGTGGATAGTGTCAGGACTGCGTTCAATCTGTAGGACATCCGGTCAGAGTCGGGTGAGACTGAGAGAGTGGCTTGGTGATGTTGGAAAATACTCCAGAGCTTTCTGACGGTCACATTCTAGGGGAAAGGTTACGTGCTGAAGGATGAGTTGTTTGAGAGGAGATGGAACAGGGTGGTAGGAGAAAGGGTGCTTTCAGTTCAAGTGATCCACACGTGCAAAGGTCAGGAAGTGAAAGAGAATGTGGCTTCCTTCCTAGAGGAACTGAAAGTTTTTCAGCAGGACTTTAGAGCCCCAGGAGGAAAAATGGGATGGCCGGTCCAGGATCCAACCATGAAGTATTGAACACCAGGCGGAGGGGTTTATAAAGAACAGTAGTAGGAACAGCCCATCCAAGAGAAAGTATCTTGTTTCATCTTCCTGAGGGGTTGGTGTTCCAGCTCTGTTGATGTGTCTCTGGAGGTGGGAAAGCCACCACCTCCCCAGATCTGCCTCCAGTTGTGAGGCCGTGAGCGTGTCTCATCAACCCCTGAGCCTCAGTTTTCCCCATATGTGAAATGGGGACACAGAGCGTCTTAGTCCTTTCAGGCTGCGATAACGCAATGCCATAGACAGGGGGGCTTAAACAACCAACATTTATTTCTCACAGTTCTGGAGGCTGGAAGTCTAAGATCAACGTGTGTGGAGATTTGGTGTCTGGTGAGGACCCGCCTCCTGATTCACAGAAGACCATCTTCTGGCTGTGTCTTCACATGGCAGAAGGGGTGAGAGACGTCTCTGGGGTCTCTTTTATAAGAGCACTAATGCCATTCACGAGGTAATCACTTCCCAAATGCCCACTTCAGAATATCATCCCCTTAGGGATTAGGTTTCAAGATAGGAATGTGGCCGAGTGGGACACAAACATCCCGTCGATGATACAAACCCACTGCACAGGGCTGTCATGAGAAAAGTCGGGTCTCTTGGCACCAAACAGATGCCCGATAAAAGTTCTTTCCCTCCTCCTTTCTTTTTTTTCCTTCTTCTTCTTTTATTTTTTTGGCCGTGCTGGGCAGGCGGCATGTGGGATCTACTTCCCTGACCAGGGATCGAACCCTCGCCCCCTGCATGGGAAGCACGGAGTCTTAACCACTAGATTGCCAGGGAAGTCCCCCTCCTCCTTTCTTTCTTTCTTTTTTTTTTTTTTGCGGTACGCGGGCCTCTCACCGTTGTGGCCTCTCCCGTGGCGGAGCACAGGCTCCGGACGCGCAGGCCCAGCGGCCATGGCCCACGGGCCCAGCCGCTCCGCGGCATGTGGGATCTTCCCGGACCGGGGCACAAACCCGTGTCCCCTGCACCGGCAGGCGGACTCTCAACCACTGCGCCACCAGGGAAGCCCCCTCCTCCTTTCTTTAAGGAACAAAACCCCCTCCGAAAGACCTTGAACATGCCGCACAGTTGGATCTCCCATTCTCTGTTCAACCATCCACCAGCACTAGTCACTCTGGTTGTGTCATTACTTTTCCATCAAGAATATACAAGGGGGCTTCCCTGGTGGCGCAGTGGTTGAGAGTCCACCTGCCTATGCAGGGGACGCGGGTTCGTGCCCCGGTCCGGGAGGATCCCACATGCCGCGGAGCGGCTGGGCCCGTGGGCCATGGCCGCTGGGCCTGCGCGTCCGGAGCCTGTGCTCCGCCACGGGAGAGGCCACAACGGTGAGAGGCCCGCGTACCGCAAAAAAAAAAAAAAAAAAAAAAAAAAGAATATACAAGGGAGGGACTTCCCTGGTGGTCCAGGGGTTAAGGCTCCATGCTTCCACTGTAGGGGGCGTGGGTTCAATCCCTGGTCAGGGAATTAAGATCCCACAAGCTGCCTGGCGTGGCCGAAAAAACTTTAAAAAAAAGAGAGAGAAAAAAAAGAATATACAAGTGATAATAACTCGTTTATTATCATTGTTGGAGTGCCCACTACCTGCCAGGCAGTGTTCTTGACTTTGGGGATGTAGCAGTGAAGAAAATAGACTCAGTCTCCTCCCTGTGAACAGCTGGCTCCCAGTTGTTTTTATAAATAGTTTAGTGAAACTCAGCCCCACCCATTCACTGACACATTGTCCGGGTGCTTTCATGTTACAGGGGCAGAGCGGAGGAGCGGTGTCAGAGACTGATTGACCCACAGGGCCGAAAAATACTTGCTATCTGTCCCTTTTCAGAAAACATTTGCCAATTCTTGGTCTAGAAGGTTACATTCAGGGTGAGACAGCTGGTAGACAGATAAAATTTTGAACCTGAATCTGGCCCTCTCTCTCTCTCTCTCTCTCTCTCTCTCTCTCTCTGTCGGACTCCCTAATTAAGAAAGGCAAAACTATTAGTTCCCACTCCACACCCTCCTAGCTTTAGCACAAAGTAAGTGGTGAAGGAGTGCTGGCAGGATTTCCATTTCTGTTGAGAATGTAGAAGTCCCCCAAAGACCCTCCCTTCCATGGTGATAACTAGAAAAACCCGTACTTTTCAATAGGACTAGTCAAGAATGAATGCAAGGAAGCCTTGATGAGCTGGGTTTCAGACATAAAATTGAGTCCTTCAGGGACTTCCCTGGTGGTCCAGTGGTTAAGACTCTGAGCTTCCACTGCAGGGGGCACAGGTTCGATCCCTGGTCGGGGAACAAAGTTCCCACCTGCCAAGTGGCGTGACCAAAAAATTAAAAAACAATTTTTTAAAAAAAGAGTCCTTCATAGGTGAGGCAAGAGCAATTTTAGCTCCTGTACCAAGGGGGCAGGCAGACACCAGCTCTGGGTGTGGATAGGTTTGCATAGATGGAGAGGTGTTTAGGGGACAGGGCACATCATACAGTTCTTAGATGACGAGAATAAGCATTCCAAATGGTGGGCACCAGAGTGTTGGAGTCCAAACTTGGTGAGGAGAGCATCCTCGTGGAGGGATGGCTGGTATGGGATGATGTCAGAGCCCAAGTGACGTAAGCAGGACAACAACATGGGGGTCTGTCTAGCCGGAGGGAGAGGGTCAGTGTCCAAGTGCAGTGAGGAGGGCATCTACATAGCATAGGGCAGGGGCCCCCAACACCCGGTTCATGGCCTGTGAGGAACTGGGCTGCACAACAGGAGGTGAGTGGCAGGCCAGTGAGACAATCTTCATCTGCCGCTCCCCATTGCTTGCATTACCACCGGAACCATCCCCCGACCCCCACCCCGGTCCATGGAAAAATCATCTTCCACAAAACTGGTCCCCGGTGCCAAAAAATGATTGGGGACCGCTGGCATAGGGGATAGTGATGGGAAAATGAGATTGGCTATATATAGGGGGATTGATGAAATAAATAAATCATGAAGGATAATGGGAACCAGGTTTCCCACCACCAGAAAAGAGTGTTACAAAGATGAATGGAGCGGGAGTTCTCCGGTGGACTAGTGGTTAGGATTACAGGTTTTCACTGCCATGCCCAGGGTTCAATCCCTGCTTGGGGAACTGAGATGCCGCAAGCTGTGTGGCAAAAAAAAAAAAAAAAAGCGAATGAAGGGGAAGTGAGAATGAACCTTATTGTATTTAATTGGAGATGTTGGTGTGAATTCGTGGTTTTCAAAATATATAGAGAAATAAATGTGTGTGTGTGTCTGTGTGTGTCTTCTCATCTGCCTACTCAGAAGTCCTGGGATCAGTGACACCCCAATAATAATGAGCATACTTAATACTCAGGTCTTGGTTTCTAATGCCATTCTCTGCTTAAAAGCAACCAGTGCTCTTTGGAAAAATGGTTGATTCCAGGGTTCAGACAAGGAAAGTCTACTCAGCAAAAAACCGATAGGCACATGTCAAAAGGATACAGAAGCCAGCATGAAAGGCTTCCACTGGCCAAATCAAAGAAAATTTAAGCATCAAAAAACAGAAAGAGAAAAAAGGAACGTCAGCAAAAACGGCAGAGTAAAATTTGCCTTTCCATAAAAACAATGAAAAAACTGCAGAATTTGTCAGAATCAACACTTTTCGAACTCTGGCAATCAACCAAAAGCTTACAGTAATTCAGGGAGTAAAGAGAAATGACTGAATCTCAGTAAAGAACAACGAGCTTGGTGGAATTTTAACGTACCCTAGTCCCATTCCCCACTCTCCAACTCAGAAATAGCCTTACAGACTCACAGACATAGAAAACTGACTTGTGGTTGCCAAGGGGTGGGGTTCGGGGGGAATGGATTGGGAGTTTGGGGTTAGCAGATGCAAACTATCATATATAAAATGGATAAACAACAAGGTCCTACTGTATAGCACAGGGAACTATATTCAATATCCTGTGATAAACCATAATGGAAAAGAATATGAAAAAGAATGTATATATATGTATAATTGAATCACTTTGCTGTACAGTAGAAATTAACACAACATTGTAAATCAACTATACTTCAATAAAATAAATTAAAAAGAAAAGAAATAGCCTTGGGACTTCCCTGGTGGCACAGTGGTAAAGAATCCGCCTGCCAGTGCAGGGGACACAGGTTCGAGCCCTGGTCCAGGAAGATCCCACATGCTGCAGAGCAACTAAGCCCGTGCGCCACAACTACTGAGCCTGTGGTCTAGAGCTCTTGAGCCACAACTACTGAGCCCGTGTGCCGCGACTACTGAAGCCCGCGTGCCTAGAGCCCGTGCTCTGCAACAAGAGAAGCCACCGCAATGAGAAGCCCTCGCACCACAATGAAGAGTTGCCCCCATCCACCGCAACTAGAGAAAGCCCGCGCACAGCAACGAAGACCCAACGCAGCCGGAAAGAAAGAAAGAAAGAAAGAAAGAAACAAAGAAAGAAAGAAAGAAAGAAAGAGAAAAATATTTTTTAAAAAAGAAATAGCCTTAAAAAATAACAGCCCACATTCCTGGTACTGAAGAAAAAGAATAGAGCGGGAGCTCTTACAAAGCCTCATTCCCAAGGAAGAGTAATTATCTGATCTGTCTAGTGGTTCCCCAGAAGACCACACTCAAAAAGCTTGTCTTTAATTGACCTCACTTGAACTTGCCCAATGCTAAAATCCTCTCAGCAGGGAGCACCTGTCAAATGCTTTAACAACACAGCTGCCTGAGGTGATGGGTAACAGTTGGGGGTAAATAATAGCTTAACCAAAAAGTCTTAAAAGGAAACGTTAAGGAATGAGATGTCCTTAGGGACTTTGACAAGTTCCAACATACCCCGGGAATCTGGAAGGCCACATGTATGTGGAGGGTTGTGTGCATACCCAGGAAATACCTGAAAAGGTGCTAAGCTCTTAATTCTGGCAGACTTTGAGGCTCTGAGAAGGCAGGAAGGGGAGGGGAAAGCAGAGTTTTAATCTTCCTGGCTGAGTGTTGAAGTTGTGTCTTAAGCACACAGAGATCTTGGGTGAAGACTGGGGGACTTTTAGTTTCAGGTTTTCAGGGAAGTCTGTTCAATCATTAGCTCAGCACCAAACTAAGTAGAGATTTTAGTCACCGTACGTGACAGAGAATAGAGACTTTGCAGAATTAGTTCAGAAAAGTCATTAAATAAACAAAAAAACAACTACTATGGAAGAACAGCAATGGTAACAAACCTTCAGGAGGAGGTAGAATCTATTTCCATAGTTGCCATGTTATATTACAAGGCATACCTCAGAGACATTTTGGGTTTGGTTCCAGACTAGCACAATAAAGCAAATATTGAAATAAAGCAAGCCACATAACTTTTTTGGTTTCCCAGTGCATATAAAAGTTATGTTTACACTATATTGTAGTCTATTAAGTGTGCAATGGCATTATGTCTAAAAAAAACACTGTACATACCTTAATTAAAAATACTTTATTCCATTGTAAAGCAATTATACTCCAATAAAGATGTTAAAGTGAAAAAAAAAACTTTATTGCTAAAAATTACTAATCATCATCTGACAACTTAGAGTTGCCCAAAACCTTCAATTGTAAAGAAATGCATTATTGCAAAGCCTAATAAAGTGAAGCCCCATAAAATGAGGCATGCTTGCATTTGAAAGGTCCAGTTTTCAACAAAAAGTTATGAGGCATACAAAGAAACAAGAAAATATTACCCGTACACATGAAAAAAGTAAATAGAAACTGTCCTTGAGAAAGTCCAGATATTGGTTACTAGACAAAGACTTCAAATCAGCTGTTTTTAAAGTGATCGATGAGCAAAAGTAAATCATATTTAATAAACTAGAGAAGTATGAGAATAATGTATCACTAACTAGAGGATATCAAAGAGAAAGAAATTATAAAAAGGAACAATGTAGACCATTCTGGGGTTAAAAAGTACAGGGACTTCCCTTGTGGCACACTGGTTAAGAATCCACCTGCCAATGCAGGGGACATGGGTTTGAGCCCTGGTCTGGGAAGATCCCACATACCACAGAGCAACTAAGCCCGTGCACCACAACTACTGAGCCTGGGTGCCACAACTACCAAAGCCCGTGTGCCTAGAGCCTGAGCTCTGAAACAAGAGAAGCCACCTTAATGAGAAGCCCGTGCACCACAAGGAAGGGTAGCCCCTGCTCGCTGCAACTAGAGAAAGCCCACATACAGCAATGAAGACCCAATGCAGCCAAAAATCAATCAATCAATAAAAGTACAATAACTGAAATGAAAATTTTACTAGAGGGCAAATTGCTATTGATTTGAGTAGGTAGAAGGAAGTATCAGCAAAAAATGAAAATGGATCCATTGAGATTATCCAGTCTGAGGAACAGAAAAAAAATTATCAGAGCATCAGAGACATGTGGAACACCAGCAACCATACCAACATATGCGTCATGGGAGCGTCAGAAGGAGAATAAGGACAGAAAGGGGCAGAAAGAATATTTGAAGAAATAACAGTTGAAAACACCCAACATCTGATGAAAATGTTAGGCTACATATCCAGAAGCTAAATGAACTCCAAGGAGGATAAATTCAAAGAGATCCACACTTAGACGCATAATAACCAAACTGTTCAAAGACAAAGGGAATCTTGAACACAGCAAGAGAAAAATGTCTCACTTTGTACAAGTGATCCTCAATTAGATTAACAGTGTATTTCTCATCAGAAACTGTGGAGGCCAGAAGGCAGTGGGAAGACATATTTGAAATGCTGAAAGAAAAAAACCTGTCAATCAAAGATTCTATATCCAGCAAAACTACTTTATTCCACCATAGACAGGAATACAGTACTGATAAATGTCACATCATGCATGAGCTTTGAAAACATTACGCTAAGCAAAAGAAGCCAGACACCAAAGGGTGTTGTATGATTCCATATATATGAAATAGGTAAATCCATAGAGACAGAAAGTAGATTAGTGGTTTCTGGCTCTGGGGGGGAGGAGGAAATGGGGAGTGACTGCTTAATGGGTATGGGGTTTCCTTTTGCGGTGATGAAAATGTTCTGGAACTAGATATTGGTGATGGTTGCACAAAATTCACAACATTATGAATGTACTAAATGCTACTGAACTGTATGGTTTGGATGGTAAAATCTACGTTACGTGTATTTTCCCACAATAAAAGAAATGAAAGGAGTATTTCAGGATGAAATGAAAGAACACTAGATAGTAACTCAAATCCACATGAAGAGATAAAAAGCACCAACAAAGGTAACTACACAGGTAAATATAAAAGACAGTATACATGTATTTTTGGTTTGCAACTCCTTTTTTCCTCCATCTGATTTAAAAGACAACTGTGTAATGCAATCATTAGAAATCTAAGTTGATGGGCACATGTGTATAAAGATGTAATTTGTGATAATAGCTGCACAAAAGGAGGCAGAAATTGAACTAAATAAGAGCAAAGGTTTGTATATTATTAAAATTAAGTTGATATTACTCTGAACTAGATTGTTATAAATTAACAATGTTAATAGTAAACCCCAGGGCAACCACTAAGAAAATAAGTCAAAAATATATAGTAAAAGAAACAAGAGATTTTAAATGATACACTAGAAAATATCTATTTAATAGAAAACCCTAAAGACTCCACACAAAAACTACTAGAACTGATAAACATATTCAGCAAGATAGCAGGATACATGATTAACATACAGAAATCTGTTGTATTTCTTTACACTAACAATGAAATATCAAGAAGGAAAATTTAAAAAAATCTCTTTTTAAACTGCAACAACAACAACAAAATAAAATGAAGTACTTAGGAATTAACCTGACCAAGGAAGTGAAAGACTTATCAGCTGAGAACTATAAAACATTGAAAAAGGAAATTGAAAATGATTCAAAGAGATAGAAAGATATCCCATGCTCTTGGATTGGAAGAATTAATATTGATTAAAATGGCCATACTACCCAAAGCAACCTACAGATTTAATGTGATCCCTCTCATATTACCCATGACATTTTCCACAGAACTAGTACAAATAATCCTAAATTTTATATGAAACCTTAAAAAAACCAGAATTGCCAAAGCAGTCTTGAGGAAAAAGAACAAAGCTGGAGGCATAACCCTTCCAGACTTCAGACAATACTACAAAGCTACAGTAATCAAAACAACATGGTATTAGCACAGAAACAGACAAAAGGATCAATGGAACAGAACAGAGAGCCCAGAAATAAACCCACACACCTACGGTCAATTACTGTTTGACAAAGGAGGCAAGAATATACAATGAAGAAAAGACAGTCTCTTCAGCAAGTGGTGTTGGGAAAGCTGGACAACCACACGTAAATCAATGAAGTTAGAACACACCCTCACACCCTACACAAAAATAAACTCAAAATGGCTTAAAAACGTAAATATAAGACATGACACCATAAAACTCCTAGAAGAGAGCATAGGCAAAACATTCTCTGACATAAATTGTACCAATGTTTTTATAGGTCAGTCTACCAAGGCAAAAGAAATAAAAGCAAAAATAAACAAATGGGACCTAATCAAACTTATAAACTTTTGCACAGCTAAGGAAACCATAAACAAAGCGAAAATACAACCTACAACTAGGAAGAAAATATTTGTAAATGATACGACCGACAAGGGCTTAAGTTCCGAAATATACAAACAGCTCATACAACTCAAAAACAACAACAACAACAAAACAACCCAATCAAAAAATGGGCAGAAGTGCTCGCTTTGGCAGCACATGTACTAAAATTAGAATGATACAGAGAAGATTAGCATGGCCACTGTGCAAGGATGACACGCAAATTCGTGAAGCGTTCTATATTTTTGAGTTATTTGTAGTGAGGTGGATGGACGTAGAGTCTGTCATACAGAGTGAAGTAAGTCAGAAAGAGAAAAACAAATGCTGTATGCTAACGCATATATATGGAATCTTATTAAAAAAAAAACGGTACTGATGAAACTAGTTGCAGGGCAGGAATAAAGATGTAGACATAGAGAATGGACTTGAGGACACGGGGTGGGAGGGGAAGCTGGGGCAAAGTGAGAGTAGCATCGACATATATACACTACTGAATGTAAAATATTTAGCTAGTTGGAAGCAGCAGCATAGCACAGGGAGATCAGCCTGGTGTTTGCGATGACTGAGAGGGGTGGGATAGGGAGGATGAGAGGGAGGCTCAAGAGGGAGGGGATATGGGGGCATATGTATGCATATGGCTGATTCACTTTGATGTACAACAGAAACTAACACAGTATTGTGAAGCAATTATACTCCAATAAAGATCTATTTTAAAAAACTGGTTAAATAAAAGAACAAGAGAATTAAAAAAAATGGGCAGAAGAACTAAATAGACATTCCTCCAAAGAAGATGCACAGATGACCAATAGGCACATGAAAATATGCTCAACACTGCTAGTTATTAGAGAAATGCAAATCAAAACTACAATGAGGTACCACCTCACACCAGTCAGAATAGCCACCATTAAAAATTTACAGGGGTCCTCCTTAGTGGTCTAGTGGGTAAGACTCTGAGCTCCCAATTCAGGGGGCCCGGGTTTAATCCCTGGTCGGGGAACTGATTCTGCAATACATGTCGCAATGTAGATCCCACATGCTGCAACTAAGATCTGGTGCAGCCAAAATAAATAAATAAAATAATAAATAAATAAATAATTAAAAAAATAAATTTTAAAAGTTACAAAAAATATATGCTGGAGGGCTACCCTGGTGGTGCAGTGGTTAAGAATCTGCCTACCAATGCAGCGGACATGGGTTTGAGCCCTGGTCAGGGAAGATCCCTTATGCCACGGAGCAACAAGACCTGTGGGCCACAACTAGTGAAGCCTGAGCATCCTAGAGCCCGTGCTCTACAACAAGAGAAGCCACCACGATGAGAAGCCTGTGCACTGCAACAAAGAGTAGCCCCTGTTCGCCGCAAATAGAGAAAGCTTGTGTGCAGCAATGAAAAGCCAATGCAGCCAAAAATAAACAAACAAACAAATAAATAAAAATGCTGGAGAGGATGAACTACTATATAAAAAACTACTATATATAAAATAGATAAACAACAACGATTTACTGTATAGCACAGGGAAGTACATTCAATATCTTGTAATAAACTGTAATGGAAAAGAATATGAAAAAAGAATATATATGTACTGAATAACTTTGATGTACACCAGAAACTAATACAACATTGTAAATCACTATACTTCAATTTTTAAAAAAAGAAGAAAGTATCTATTTAACATGAAAAAAGGTAGTACCAAAGGAACTGAGGAACGAAAAAGAAATAAAACATATGAAAAACAAATAGTAAAATGGCAGATAGAAGCCCTACCTTATCAGTAATTACATTAAATATAAAAGAGTTAAATTCTCCAATTAAAAGGTAGAGATTGACAGAATGAATAAAAAGATGATCCAATTATATGCTGTCTACAAGAGACTCACTTTATTTATTTATTTTTTAAAATAAATTTATTTGTTCTACTTATTTATTTTTAGTTGCATTGGGTCTATGTTGCTGCACACAGGTTTTCTCTAGTGTGGCGAGGGGGTCACTCTTGGTTGCGGTGCACAGGCTTCTCATTGTGGTGGCTTCTCTTGTTGCAGAACATGGGCTCTAGGCAGGCGGGCTTCAGTAGCTGTGGCACGCAGGCTCAGTAGTTGTGGCACACAGGCTTAGTTGTGGCATGTGACATCTTCCTGGACCAGGGCTTGAACCTGTGTCCCCTGCATTGGCAGGCGGATTCTTAACCACTGCGCCACCAGAGAAGCCCCAAGAAACTCACTTTAGATTTAAAAAAAAAAAGATTGTAACATACACCCAATTGCATCAGATAGGAGACCAGGGTCCATACAGAAATAAATTGGAAGCTCAATACACAAAGTTTCAAAGTGACTCTCTACAAAATACTTAGTAACTACAAAGGAGAAAAAAGTAACTGCTTTGTGTAGTGGTTAAGCAGGGACTCATGGGTCAACTCCCAGCCCCACTGCTTTTGAGCTATGTGACCTCAGGCAACTGCTTGCCCTCTCTGTTTCTCAGTTTCCTCATCAGTAAAGCAGGATAATAACTACCTATCTCATAGGGCTGTTGTGAGAACTGTTAGACCACTAGGAACACACCTGTGGTTAACAAATCCGGGCTTATTACTTGCTACAGTGAGGGAGAACACACACCAGGGGGAACAGTGGGCACATGCTTAAGTGCTGTTATTGCTGAGTATTCATCATTAGAATAGGCAATTTATACCCATTACTAGTGCACTGTATTAAACCTTACAATTACAGTGTGAGGCAGGGTAATTGTCCCATTTCACAGTTGAGGAAACTGAGGCTCTGAGAATGTGAGGCTGAAGGTCCCAGGACTGGATAGGGGTTGGAACAGTGCCTTCTGGCACCAAAATTGACTGCACAGCTTCTACCCGATCCTAACTGACCTCTCAGTTGTGTCAGGCGCTTTATCCCTCCCCGGATTTTTCTGAGAGGAAGTGTTATCCGCATCCTGTTCCTCATTCTTCCTGAGTTGAGAAAGAACAGATCTGAGGAAGGGCTACAGAGGGAAATACGTGGGGTTATAAAAACCATAGTTCAGAGAGGAGTTAGAAAGAGGGACAGAGAGGAAAGGAGGATGGCAGAGATGTGTAACCCCAAGGAACCGGGTGGCTCCGGTGAGGCTGGACCCCCAGTCTGGGGTGATGGTGGGGATGACAGGGCCCCAGTGTTCTGAAGGTGCTGGGGCCTGGCCTTCAGCTTGCAGTTCTGAGAGAGGACTCAGCAGGCTTCCAAGTTCAATTGCATGTGCTCTGTCCTATTCAGAGGAGGAGACATTTGGGGGCCAGACATTGGCTGAGAGACACCCTGGACTCCTACGCAGTTTGAGGAGCTCACCAGGTACCAGAGCGGCTGGTTCAGGAGCAGGCGACTGGGGAAGGGGGTGGTTGGGGGTGGGGTGGGACAGGATCTGCCCCTGAGCCCCAAGCTCTGCCCATCTGCTGGTCCTGCAGGGTGTCTGACCCAGAACCCTCTGCTTCCCCTGCTGCTCTTCATCTCACTGGCTTTCTTCATGCTCCAGCTGACCACCCTGGTTCAAGGTGAGTCAGCATCTGGGGGTTTGGAGTCCTGGGTCCCTTTGGGTTTTCTCTCTGGGATGGTCTTTGCCCTTTTCCACATCCTCCAGACCTACTAGGGCTGGGGCGTTTGGGCTCCGTGTCACCTTCTGTGTGACCATGGGCCAGTTACTCCCCCTCTCTGATCCTGTTTCCTCACGTGAAATGCAGTACATCCTCCTCTATGGGGAGCTTAGTTTCCCTGAGACCTTGAAACCGGACTTGGCACCGGGTCAGGGATAGAGTTGGCGCTCATAAAGGGGGAATTCTCTGCTCTGTTGTAGTTTCCAGGATCCAGTTCCTGCAGAGAGATTTGGGGGACCACCACGTGGAGAACAACAGCCTGGATGAGGGGCTGGACGCCGGGTTCCAGAGTCAGAGAGGGGATGGGGCTCTGAGGGAGCAGGACCTTGGAACATCCATCACCACCAGGGGTGAAGGAGAGAGGGCAGGAGTGGGGGAGTGGATTGGAGCCCTGCAAGAGGTCCTGGGGGCTGGTGATGTTGGGCAAGTCACTCTCTAAGCCTCAGTTTCTTTGTGTCATGGGCTCTTCAGGTTCCTGTGAGATCCATACATAATGTTCTCATGGGGCCCTCTCTGCACCAAGCACACAGTAGGGGCTTAATAATTGAGGTCCTCTCCCTCCAGTTGATGTTGCACAGGGGCAGATGCAATCAAACCTGGAGGAGATCCTGCAGCACCTGACCTGGATGAATGCCACCCTGGGTAAGGGTCCCATGTCAAAGTCAAGAGGAAGTCACAGGATTGTAGGTGGGGCTGGGACCCACCTTCTATGGCTGCCACACTGAGGAGGGCAGGGCAGAGCTGGGTTCTTTCTCATGGATTTCTTGGGGACTGAGCTGACAGCTGAACACAGGGGCTGGCCCTAGGTTCCCAAGGTCTGATGCAGGTGTCTGGGGCCTAGGAGCCAAGTGACCTCTCTGTCCCAACCCCATTCCTCCTTCCCAGCTGGCCTGTGCCGTCCCTGTCCTTGGAATTGGGAATTCTTCCAGGGGAGCTGCTACTTATTCTCCTGGACCCAGAGTGACTGGAAATCTGCTGTCTCCTCCTGTAAGGACATTGGGGCCCAGCTGGTGATCATCAAAAGTCTTGAGGAGCAGGTGGGCCGGGCAAGGTTCCCCTTGGGGCTGGGCCATATGACTGGTCAAGAAAGAGCTTTCTGCTGCACTCCTCTGCCCTCTGAGAGATGGAGGTCCAGGGAGCAGATGGGGGTGAGAGGTGAGAGGCAGTCAGGGAAGACTTCCTGGAGGAGGAAGCATAATGGACTCGGGAAGGTCAAGTGAGAGAAGAACATGTTTGAGAGGAGCCCATGTCTGGACAGAAAAGGAATTTAGAGTACCCTCGAGACCACACATAACGTATGTCAACTGAGACACAAGTTAACACATATCCACACATGTATGTATATTAACACACATCCACAGCCTCCACACACATGTGAACACATACAACTGGAGTAGGGGCTATAGGCTAGACTGTGAAAGGAACTTCCACGGGAGGCAGGGGACCATGGGAACGTGGGCAGACATGGGATGCGTGGCATTCAGGGATCTTCCTTCTGATACCCCTCTCCCCACCCCCACCCCCAGAAATTCCTGAAGATTTGGTATGTCAGATATAATAAACCCACCTGGATTGGCCTCAGTGACCGCCACAATGAGGGTTCCTGGAAATGGGTGGACAACAGCCCCCTCCAACTCAGGTGACCTCCCAGTGACAATGGCCCGAGGGTGCGGGCAGAGACGCCCCTCCTTCAAAGCAGGGTTGCTCAGACTCTGGGACTGGAAAGTATCACCTGAGGAGCTTGGTGAAGATGCAGAGTCCTGCCTTCATTCTGGGGGTGGGAGTGGTAGTGGTGGGGGCCTCAGATTCTGTAAGTCTGGGTAATGGCCCAAGAATCTGCATTTTAACTTTGCCAGAGCTGATGCTAATGGAGGTGGATTCTAACCCTAACCCACATTTCCAAAACCCTGCCTCCAAACTCCTCACCACCCTCTGGCTGTTTCTTGGCAATTTGCTGCCAAAGCCCAGGGACCAGCTCCTCCAAAGGGGGGGCCTGGGGGTGGGCTCTGGGAGGAGTAGGGGGCTCAGAGCTCTCATGGGGTTCACAGCTTCTGGAAGAAAGGGGAACCCAACAACCACGAAGATGAGGACTGTGTGGAATTGTACAACGATGGCTGGAATGATGGCAAATGTAGCACCCAAAACTCCTGGATCTGTGAGAAGCCCTCGTCTCCCTGCCCAGCCCTCTGAGGGTCACTGCCTCCCCCCCACCCCACCCTGTCCCGGTTTGCAGAGATCAGGCAACTGAGACATGCGGTCTGCTGGTCTGGTCTCTCTCAGGCCCCACCCGTTTCTGTTTTTCCCTTTGGTGAATTCCCATCTCCCTCCTGTACGGAGGTCTTCGAGATCCTGAGGCAGATTCTGAGACCGCCTTATCCTCTAGGACCCATCCCACCATAGGCTATAGACCATCTTTTTTCATCTATTGATGGTCTCAGCCCCGCCTCAGCTCCCCCATGACATCCCCTTAATAAAGTCATACATTGCATTATGTGTTCCATTGAACTTATTTTTGTTCCTTGCCACTGTTTCACTTACTACAGGTTTTTTTTTTCAGTTACTATAGTTTGATAATCTGTTTGATGTACATTAGGACATGATCTTTTTTCAATATATTTTTCTCTACTACTGTGTATTTTATTTCCCAGATACAGTTTTGAATCAGTTTGTAATTTTGGTTGGGACAGTACATATATACATATATATATATATATACACACAATATGTATAGGTATGTGTGTGTCTGTCTAGCTATCTATGTGTTCATTGATTCGTGAACCAATTATTTATTCAGGTACTTTATTTTTTCAAAATATATCTTATTGAAGTAAAGTTGATTTACAATGTTGTGTTAATTTCCAGTGTACAGGAAAGTGATTTTATACATGTATATTTTTTTATTCATATCCTTTTCCATTGTGGTTTATTACAGGATATTGAATATCACTCCCTGTGCTCTACAATAGGATCTCGTTTACCCATTCTATATATAATAATTTGCATCTGCTAGCCCCAAACTCCCAACCCATCCTCCCCCACCCTCCCTCCCCTGTTTGGGTACTTTAAAAATGTCCTTCAGTAAAGGTTTATGATTTTCTTCATATAACTTTTTTTTCCTAAATATTTATTTATTTATTTGGCTGCACTGGGTCTTAGTGGCAGCACGTGGGATCTAGTTCCCTGACCAGGGATCGAACCCTGGGCCCCCTGCATTGGGAGTGTGCAGTCTTAACTCCACAGTCCAGTTGGTTCCCGCTGGACCACCAGGGAAGTCCCTAAATTAAAACAAACAAACAAACACATTATTTCTAGGCATGTGTATTAGTTTCCTATTGATGCTGTAACAAATTACCACAATCTTAGTAGCTTAAGACAACACAAATGTATTATCTTACAGTTCTGGAAGTTGGAAGTCCAAAATGGGCCCCATGGGCCTGAAATCAAGGTGTCAGTAAGGCCGCCTTCCTTTCTGGAGGTTAGCAGGGAGAATCTGCTTTCTTGTCTTTTCCAGCTTCTAGAAGCTGCCTGCAATCGTTGGCTGGGAGCGCCCTCCCTCCTTCTGCAAAGCCAGCAAGGACTAAGGCTTTCTCACCCTGCATTTGCTCAAACACTGACTCTTCTTCCTCCCTCTTCCACATTTAATTTTTTTTTTGGTCACGCTGCACGGCTTGTGGGATCTTAGTTCCATGACCAGGGATCGAACCCGTGCCCCCTGAAGTGGAAGAACGGAGCCCTAACCACTGGACCACCAGGGAATTCCCTCCCTCTTCCACGTTTAAAGGACCCGGTGATTACATTGGGCCCACCTGAATAATGCAGTCTAATCTCACAATTTTCAGATCAGCGGATTAGGGGCCTTATGTCTACCTGCAACCTTACTTCCTGCTTTTCCATGCAGCATAAAGTATTCATAAGTCCTGGGGATTAGGATGTGGGCATCTTTAGGGGGGATGCTATTCTGTCTACCACGTGTTGTACTTCTTATGGATGTGCTGTACGAGGTGAATCTCAATGAGTTGGTGGATAATATCCCAACTCTCTCTGCTCTTGACTTAGACAACTCTGAGGCATGTTTCAGAGCTCTTAGAGGTTAGCAAGAGGAAAAAGCCACCTGCTCAATAATGCCAATAATGCTTTCTTGGGGTTTCCCTGGTGGCACAGTGGTTAAGAATCCGCCTGCCAATGCAGGGGACACGGTTCGATCCCTGGTCCGGGAAGATTCCATATGCCATGGAGCAACTAAGCCTGTGTGCCACAACTACTGCGCCTGTGCTCTAGAGCCCGCGAGCCACAACTACTGAAGCCCTCGCGCTCTAGGGCCCGCGTGCTGCAACCACTGAACCCGTGTGCTGCAACTACTGAAGCCCGCACACCTAGAGCCTGTGCTCTGCAACAAGAGAAGCCACCGCAATGAGAAGCCGCACCGCGATGAAGAGTAGCCCCTGCCTGCTGCAACTAGAGAAAGCCCGTGCAGCAACGAAGACCCAATGCAGCCAAAAATAAATAAAAATTTAAAAAAAATAATGCTTTCTTATGGCTTCCTTCCCTTCTCTCCTAGTGCCCTCTGAGGATGACCCAACAAATCAACCTCTTGTACTGAAATCCTTGTCTTAAAGCCTGCGTCTGGGGGAACTGAACCAAATTCAGGCTGGGCTCATGGGACTCATTTCAAACAGTGCATCAGAACCACGCCTGGTAAATAGATGGGCTGAGACTAGATTGACCATGTCATTTCCAGACTGGGACATTTAAGAACGATTGGTGGTCACCTCCCTGCACACTCTTCTCTCCCCTTGGCAACGCTGGAACCCACAATTGCAACTTGGATGCAAGATAGCTTCTCTGATCTGCAACAGTTTTGCAAGTGTTTTGGCCATGACTGTGTTGTGTTACATTGCTGAGATGCTGGGGTGTATTTGCTATTTGTGGCATAGTGTAGCAGATTCTTATTAACTTGTCCACAGAGGAATTCCAGAACCTCGGCTCCCAGCCATGCACCTGGCATGTAGAGGAGAGAATTCTTCCTAGCTCATTCTATGAGGCTAGCATAATTGATTATTAAAAATAATTCCAGTGAAATAAAAGGGGACAAAGGGGGAAAAAATGGAAACCGTTGAACTGTGTTGAAAACAAAAATGATCCAGGAATCACACTGTCCAAATTCAGTGAATGCTGGAATGGCTTTTCTCAAGAAAAATCCCTCCAGTAGTTATTACGATTCTTATTTACTAGCTTGTGTTTGTAAAGACGGAATTAAGAGATCCCCATGATAATTTCCAGCCAAGATGTGGTACCAGCTCCTGCTTGAAGTAAGTGAAAAACTGGACAAAGTATATGAAAGAATTATTTTCGGTCTCTGGAGATAAGTGTAATGCAGCGGTCCTTGAAAGGGGAGAAACAAGGTGAGCCCTACAATTGGCCCAGCTGACTGCCTGGAAGAAGTTTCCAGTTTGCAGTGCAGGGAAGGTAAACCCAAGCAGAGCTCTGAGTTCTCACTGGCTTGAGGAGATAGAGTTGGGAATTCAGGCAGGCTGAAAAGGCTAGAATTCAATGGACAGTGTCCCAAGAAGAGAGAACTGAATAGAGAGAGCTCTAAGAATCTCTAGACGGTCTCCATTCAATTTTTTTTTTTGGTGGCGGGGGTGGGGGGGGCTGCATTGGGTCGTCATTGCTGCGCTTGGGCTTTCTCTAGTCGCGGCGAGAGGGAGCCACTCTTCATCGCCGTGCGCGGGCCTCTCATTGTCGCAGCCTCTCTTGTTGTGGAGCACAAGCTCCAGACGCGCAGGCTCAGGAGTTGTGGCTCACGGGCCCAGTTGCTCCGCGGCATGTGGGATCTTCCCAGACCAGGGCTCGAACCCGTGTCCCCTGCATTGGCAGGCAGATTCTCAACCACTGCACCACCAGGGAAGCCCTGGAAGTGTGGAGTCTTAACTACTGGACCGCCAGGGAAGCCCCCATTGTCACTTTCTTAGTCGTTTTTCTGCTTTTATCCAATGCTTTTTATTACACTTTCATCTGAGTTTATTCTCTCTTGGGTACCTTATAATTTATTCTGCATTTCTGAAATAATTTTGTCTTTTTCTTCCATTTATTTCCTGAGTTGATTCAAACCTCTCTTCATCTACCCCTGTTTTTCTTTTCTGCCCACATCAGTACTTGGTTCTTTAGTTTTTGAATTTTTGATGTAAGATGATTTTTCATATCCTCAAATGCTTGTTTGATTAGATTTAATTCTCTTTAAAGTGGAGACTTACGGTTTTCTTTTACTTCCTGATTCCTTTTCTGGGGGACTATTTCCTTAGCTGATTTGTGTGAACTTTCATTTCGTGAATCTTTTCAATTACTGTCTCTGAATTTACTATTTTCCTTTTGTTCGTATGTGTCATGTATTGGGGATGTTTTATGAGATAGGCAGCTCAATGTCACCTGCTTATGTCAATGCAGCAAAGCTGACTTACTTTAGTGGATTTTGTTTTGGTTTGTTTTGTTGGTGGCAGGAATAGGTGGGGAGACCTGCAACTTTAAAAAAAAAATTTATTAGAGTATAGTTGGTTTACAATGTTGTGTTAGTTTCTGCTGTACAACAAAGTGAATCAGTTATACATATACATATATCCAGTCTTTTTTGATTCTTTTCCCATATAGGTCATTACAGAGTATTGAGTAGAGTTCCCTGTACTATACAGTAGGTCCTTATTAGTTTTCTATTTTATATATAGTAGTGTGTCTATGCCAATCCCAATCTCCCAGTTTATCCCTCCCCCTGACCCTGCTTCCCCCTGTGGTAACCATAAGTTTGTTTTCTACATCTGTGATTCTATTTCTGTTTTGTAAATAAGTTCATTTGTACCATTTTTTTATTCCACCTATAAGTGATATATGATATTTGCTTTTTCTGACTTATTTCACTCAGTATGACAATGTCTAGGTCCATCCATGTTGCTGCAAATGGTGTTATTTCATTCTTTTTTATTGCTGAGTAATATTCTACTGTATATATGTACCACATCTTCTTTATCCATTCATCTGTTGATAGACATTTAGGTTGCTTCCATGTCCTGGCTATTGTAAGCTGTGCTTCTATGAATATTGGGGTGCAGGTGTCCTTTCAAATTATGGTTTTCTCTGGATATATGCCCAGGAGTGGGATTGCTGGGTCATATGGTAGCTCTATGTTTAGTTTTTTAAGGAACCTCCATACGGTTCTCCATAATGGTTGTACCAATTTACATTCCCACAAACAGTGCATGAGGGTTCCCTTTTCTCCACACCCGCTCCAGCATTTACTGTTTGTAGACTTTTTGATGATGGCCATTCTGACTGGTGTAAGGTGATACCTCACTGTAGTTTTGATTTGCATTTCTTTAATAATTAGTGACGTTGAGCATCTTTTCATGCGCCTCTTGGTCATCTATATGTCTTCTCTGGAGAAATGTCTATTTAGATCTTCCACCCATCTTTTGATTAGATTGTTTTAATTAATTAATTAATTATTGTTTGCTTTTGGTCTTCGTTGCTGCACGTGGGCTTTCTCTAGTTCTGGCGAGTGGGGGTTACTCTTTGTTGTGGTGCGCGGGTTTCTCATTGCAGTGGCTTCTTTTGTTGCGGAGCATAGGCTCTAGGCGCGCAGGCTTCAGTAGTTGTGGCGCATGGGGTTAGTTGCTCTGTGGGCATGTGGGATCTTCCAGACCAGGGCTCAAACCCGTGTCCCCTGAATTGGCAGGCAGATTCTTAACCGCTGCACCACCAGGGAAGACCCTGTTTGTTTTTGATATTGAGCTGCATGAACTCTTTGTATATTTTAGAGATTAATCCCTTGTCGGTTGATTCGTTTGCAAATATTTTCTCTCATTCTGTGAGTTGTCTTTCTTTTTTATTTATTGTTTCCCTTGCTGTGTACAAGCTTTTAAGTTTAATTAGGTCCCATTTGTTTATTTTTGTTTTTATTTTCATTACTCTAGGTGGGAGATCTACAATTTTGTCTTGAAGGCCCTACATTTCCCCCCTTTGCTTCTGTTCCTTTTCACCATGCAATTGCTATAGATTAGAGCTCTTCTCTCTTCCTTCTTGCTTTCCCTTTCCTCAAAAGCTATGCATTCTAGACTTCCCTAGAAGTCTAGAAGTCTAGACTTCCCATTTCTTGTTTGTAGGGATAGACTCCAGCCTCCATGACCTTCCCTGACTTCCAAACGGCAGATTTGAACAATTGCTAATCAGGGAAGGGAGGTGATGCAGAGACAAGGGAGGGGCAGCCAAGAACATTAGTGCAGCCTTGGGGCAGGTCCTGGTTCCCCCTCAACGGATACACATAACAATATATTTGAGCTCTTTACAGAATTAAAACCCCTAACAAATGGAATATGTTAGCATCCTTTATTCCAGAGAAGATCACTGTTTGCTAACCTTGAGAAGCTCATCTGGAGACCCCCTGAGGCCAGATTAAAGGAGTGCAGGCCCTGCACACACCCTGATTGTTATCAGCAACCCTGACCTCAAACAATTGCTATAAAACTCCTCACCAAATCCCCCCAGGTAGGGACACACAGTTTTGAGGGGCACGAGCCCACTGTGTTCCCCTTTGCCTGGCAAAGCAATAAAGCTATTCTTTTCTTTTTTAAAATTTATTTATTTATATTTATTTATTGGGTGTATTGGGTCTTCGTTGCTGTGTGCAGGCTTTCTCTGGTTGCAGCGAGCGGAGCTACTCTTCCTTGCAGTGCGCAGGCTTCTCATTGCAGTGGCTTCTCCTGTTGCAAAGTATGGGCTCTAGGGTGCGCAGGCTTCAGTAGTTGTGGCATGTGGGCTCAGTAGTTGTGGCTCCTGTGTTCTAGAGTGCAGGCTCAGTAGTTGTGGTGCATGGGCTTCCTTGCTCTGGGGCATGTGGGATCTTCCAGGACCAGGGCTTGAACCTGTGTCCCCTGCATTGGCAGGCAGATTCTTAACCACTGTGCCACCAGGGAAGTCCCAAGCTATTCTCTTCTACTTCACTTAAAACCGTGTCTCTGAGATTCAATTCGGCACCAGTACACAGAGGCTGAGTTTTTTTGGCTTCAGGACCCATAACTGGCTTCATCTCTCTCAGCTCTGAGGATGTGTGTCAGCCAGGATGTGTCCAGTTGTAAGTAACAGAAAAACAACACAAACAGCAAATGATTAATTGGCATGGGTCACTGAAAGTCCTTTTTTACAGTGATCGTCGGCAGATCAGAGATGCTGCTCTTCCATTTCTACCTTCTTTGGCCTCAGCTTCATCTAATTGTATGGGTCGAACACATGTTCCGTTGTGATGAGATGTGCCACCAGGAGGACACTGGGGCTTGAATGAGAAGTTAACCTAATTATCAGAAAAGAAAGACCACCCCCCTGATTTTCCTGGGCCTCATCCAAGACTCACTGAATCAGACTGCCTTGGGAGTGGGTTAGGAATCTGCATTTTTAATGAGTGCCCCCAAGGGAAATGCAAATCAAAACCTTCACACCCACTAGAGCTGGAAACCAGATAAGACAAGTGTCCTCGAGGATGTGGAGACATTGCAACCCTCTTGCACTGCTGCTGGCAATATAAAATGCTGTGGCCACTTTGGAAAACAGTTCAGAAGTTCCTCAAATTGTTGAGCATTGAGTTATCATAAGATCCAGGAATTCCACTCCTAGGTGGATAAATGGATAAATGTGATAAATGTGATTGGTGTCCTTGTAAGAAGAGGAGATTAAGACACAGACACACACAGAGGGAGACCATGTGAGGACACAGGGAGAATATGGGTATCTACAAGCCAAGGAGAGCGGCCTCAGAAGAAACCAACCCTGCTGACACCTTGATCTTGGACTTCCAGCCCCTAGATCCAAGAAAATTAATTCTGTTGTTTAAGCCCCCCAGTGTGTAGTACTTTGTTATGGCAGCCTGAACAAACTAATACAAATGAAACAGGAGGGAAGGGGGCAGGGCACAACCTTTAAAGGAATGACATAACCCGAGGACACGACATAAACTGCTTAGAACCAAATAGGTCCAAGATGGCGGATGAGTCAACTTTCCACTAGACCTTGAGCCTCAGTATACGCTCATTGTAACACATCAGTAAGCTAAATGACACACCCACAGGCATCATGAGAGTTCCAAGGCCGACCATAAAGGTCAAAAAGTGGGCGGTGGCCCAGTTTCTGGAAATCCCCACCCCTTCCCCCAAATAGTTGGAATTCTCCTCCCATTCACTAGCCTTTGAAATTACTCACCTCTACAAAAACTGACCACCCCATACCCCGGTGCCACTCTCGCACCCTGAGATGATCCACACTCTGTCTGTGGAGTGTGTTTCTCTCTAAATAAATCCACTTCCTATCATTTTGTCTCTCACTGAATTCTTTCTGCAATGAGACATCAAGAACCTAAACTTCATTAAGTCCTGAGACCAGGTGTGTGATCTCAGTTAAATGACTGGGGGTTCAAGTCCCAATCTGGGTTTGGGCTGGGTTCGAGTCCCAGCGTGCGGGTTCAAATCCCAATGTGAGTTACAGGGTTTCACCATGACTAAATATAGTGTGGGATCCTGGATGCAATCCTATAACAGAAAAAGGACACTGGTGGAAAAACATGAAATCTAATGAATCCTGGAGTTTAGTTAGTATTGTACCGGTAGGAATTTTCTCGCCGATGGTAATGCAAGATGTTACTGACAGAGGAAGCTGGATAAAGGGTACACCAAACCCTGTATTTTGGTAGCAACTCATCTGTGATTCTAAAATTCTTTCCAAATTAAGTTTCTTTAAAAAGACTCAAAAAAATCTAATTAAGATTCTACTTATATGAAGTACTTAGAAGAGTCAAATTCACAGAGACAGGAAGTAGAACGGTGATTGTCAGGGGCTGGAGGAGGGGATGGAAAGTGAGTGTTTAATGGGGACAGAGTTTCTGTTGGGGATGATGGAAAGTTTCTGGAGATGGATGGTGGTGATGGTTGCACGACAACGTGAATGTACTTAATGCCACTGAACTGTTCATTTAAAAATGGTTAAGGGCTTCCCTGGTGGCGCTGTGGTTGAGAGTCCGCCTGCCGATGCAGGGGACGCGGGTTCGTGCCCCGGTCTGGGAGGATCCCACATGCCGCGGAGCGGCTGGGCCCGTGAGCCATGGCTGCTGAGCCTGCGCGTCCGGAGCCTGTGCTCCGCAACGGGAGAGGCCACGACAGTGAGAGGCCCGCGTACCGCAAAAAAAAAAAAAAAAAAAAAAAAAGGTTAAAATGACAACATGGTGAATCAACTGTACTTCAGTTTTTTAAAAATAAATAAAATGGCAGTCTGTATATCTTCTTTGGAGAAATGTCTATTTAGGTCTTCTGCCCATTTTTGGATTGGGTTGTTTGGTTTTTTGTTGTTGTTGAGCTGCATGAGCTGCTTGTAAATTTTGGAGATTAATCCTTTGTCAGTTGCTTCATTTGCAAATATTTTCTCCCATTCTGAGGGTTGTCTTTTGGTCTTGTTTATGGTTTCCTTTGCTGTGCAAAAGCTTTGAAGTTTCATTAGGTCCCATTTGTTTATTTTTGTTTTTATTTCCATTACTCTAGGGGGTGGGTCAGAAAGAATCTTGCTGTGATTTATGTCATAGAGTGTTCTGCCTATGTTTTCCTCTAATAGTTTGATAGTTTCTGGCCTTATATTTAGGTCTTTAATCCATTTTGAGCTTATTTTTGTGTATGGTGTTAGGGAGTGTTCTAATTTCATTCTTTTACATGTACCTGTCCAGTTTTCCCAGCACCATTTATTGAAGAGGCTGTCCTTTTTCCACTGTACATTCCTGCCACCTTTATCAAAGATAAGGTGTCCATATGTGCATGGGTTTATCTCTGGGCTTTCTATCCTGTTCCATTGATCTATCTTTCTGTTTTTGTGCCAGTACCATACTGTCTTGATAACTGTAGCTTTGTAGTATAGTCTGAAGTCAGGGAGCCTGATTCCTCCAGTTCCTTTTTTTGTTCTCAAGATTGCTTTGGCTATTCGGGGTCTTTTGTGTTTCCATACAAATTGCGAAATTTTTTGTTCTAGTTCTGTGAAAAATGCCAGTGGTAGTTTGATAGGGATTGCATTGAATCTATAGATTGCTTTGGGTAGTAGAGTCATTTTCACAATGTTGATTCTTCCAATCCAAGAACATGGTATATGTCTCCATCTATTTGTATCATCTTTAATTTCTTTCATCAGTGTCTTATAGTTTTCTGCATACAGGTCTTTTGTCTCCTTAGGTAGGTTTATTCCTAGATATTTTATTCTTTTTGTTGCAATGGTAAATGGGAGTGTTTTCTTGATTTCACTTTCAGATCTTTCATCATTAGTATATAGGAATGCCAGAGATTTCTGTGCATTAATTTTGTATCCTGCTACTTTACCAAATTCATTGATTAGCTCTAGTAGTTTTCTGGTAGCATCTTTAGGATTCTCTATGTATAGGATCATGTCATCTGCAAACAGTGACAGCTTTACTTCTTCTTTTCCGATTTGTATTCCTTTTATTTCCTTCTCTTCTCTGATTGCTGTGGCTAAAACTTCCAAAACTATGTTGAATAAGAGTGGTGAGAGTGGGCACCCTTGTCTTGTTCCTGATCTTAGTGGAAATGCTTTCAGTTTTTCACCATTGAGGATGATGTTTGCAACAAACACATGAAAGAATGCTCAACATCATTAATCATTAGAGAAATGCAAATCAAAACTACAATGAGATATCATCTCACACCAGTCAGAATGGCCATCATCAATAAATCTAGAAACAATAAATGCTGGAGAGGGTGTGGAGAAAAGGGAACCCTCTTGCACTGCTGGTGGGAATGTGAATTGGTTCAGCCACTATGGAGAACAGTATGGAGGTTCCTTAAAAAACTACAAATAGAACTACCATATGACCCAGCAATCCCACTACTGGGCATATACCCTGAGAAAACCGAAATTCAAAAAGAGTCATGTACCAAAATGTTCATCGCAGCTCTATTTACAATAGCCCGGAGATGGAAACAACCTAAGTGCCCATCATCGGATGAATGGATAAAGAAGATGTGGCACATATATACAATGGAATATTACTCAGCCATAAAAAGAAACGAAATTGAGCTATTTGTAATGAGGTGGATAGACCTAGAGTCTGTCATACACAGTGAAGTAAGTCAGAACGAAAAAGACAAATACAGTATGCTAACACATATATATGGAATTTAAGAAAAAAAAAATGTCATGAAGAACCTAGGGGTAAGGCAGGAATAAAGACGCAGACCTCCTAGAGAACGGACTTGAGGTTATGGGGAGGGGGAAGGGTGAGCTGTGACGGGGCGAGAGAGAGTCATGGACATATACACACTAACAAACGTAGTAAGGTAGATAGCTAGAGGGAAGCAGCCGCATGGCACGGGGATATTGGCTCGGTGCTCTGTGACAGCCTGGAGGGGTGGGATAGGGAGGGTGGGAGGGAGGGAGACGCAAGAGGGAAGAGATATGGGAACATATGTATATGTATAACTGATTCACTTTGTTATAAAGCAGAAACTAACACACCATTGTAAAGTAATTATACCCCAATAAAGATGTTAATAAAAAAAAAAATAAATAAATAAATAAAATGGTTAAAATGGTAGATTTTTATGTCATGCATATTTTACCACAATAAAAGAATTTTATCAAAAAATCGATTTAGGATTTTAATTGGGATAGCATTGAATTTATCCATTCATTTAGGGAGAATTAGGGAGAATTTGGGGAACTCACTTTTTGTCTTGATTTGTTCAGACACATTCTTAGTAGAATAACAGCTTTATTCATAGTCTTGTTATGATTATTCTTTAACGTTCAAGGGGTTTTCTTATATGAGGTAGAGGATTTGTTTCTTATTTTCCAATGTTCACTGCTAGAACATAGAAGCTTGCTCCCTTGTACGTTAATCTTGGTGAGTCCTTTAATTAGTCCAGAAGTTAAGTCCCTAGGACTTTCTGGAAATAGGATCACTGTTAACATTCACTCTTCCTTTCCAAAATTTTTAGGTCTTATTTATTATTGCACTGGGGAAATAGCAAGATGGGCATCCTTATTTTGTTCTTGATTTTACCAAAAATGTTTTTCATAATTCACAAGTCAGACATTTCTGTGGGTTCCTGGAAATTGCCACTTATCAAATGAAGGAAGTTCTATCCTGTTCTTTGTTTACTTCAGCATTTATTTTCTTGTGTTTATCTTTTTTTTTTAATGAGGAATGAGTGTTAAATAGATATATTTCATAATTGCAATGTGGAGGGGACAGAAATAAATTGTGGAAGGATGTAGACCACATGGTACCGTTTAGGTAAAGCTTCCAGATGTGCAAAACAACCCCATATATTGTCTCAATGCACACATAATTCAGATAGGTTTTAATAGAATAAACACCAAGTTCGGGAGGGCATTTTCCTTGGGAAAGGAAGGAGAGAAATAAGACCAGAGGGGGCATATGGGGCTATCAGTTATAATTTATTTACTTTTAAGAAGATCTCAAAAACACGAAGAAGTTAGAACCTGATAAAGCTGAGTGAAAGGCACGCGGGTTTTCATGTTTTTCTCTGGCATATCTTTGTGCGTGCTTAATAAATAAAGCACGCCCAGAGCAAAGCCAAAACTAACAGCCGCAACCAAAGCATAAGATACCCTTTGCCCTGAGCTGGGTTCCCTGGTGAGTAGTGAGCTTCCTGTCTCTGGAGAGAATGGAAGTCACAGAGTGGTCTTGGCCTTGGGACTGAATCCCATGACTTTCACCTTCCTCCCATACTAGTCCAAACCCCTTGTCTCCACGATTCAAGTCCTTGTATGATCTGTCCCCAGCTGGCACCCCATTCTCAGACTACTGCCCCTGAATTAGTCTCAGCTTCTCTGAAGAGTCATAGGCCCTCTCTTCTCCCAATCTTTGCAAGTGTTAATATCATGCTAGGAACACTCTTTCATCCTCCAGAATAATTCTGGCTTTTTTTCTCCAGGCATCACCTCCTCCTGGAAGTCCTCCAGGATCCTCCAGGCTGAGTCAGATGCCTCTAGGGGTCCTCATAGTCCCTTGTGCCTCCCAGACTCATCACATGGTTTTAAAGTCCCTGGTCAGGTGACCTAAATGGGAAGGAAATCCAAAAATGAGGGGATATATGCATACGTGCAGCGGATTCACTTTGTTGTACAGTAGAGACTAACAAAACATTGTAAAGCAACTATACTCCAATAAAAATTAATATAAAATTCATTTATAAAAAAATGGTATTCTAAAGTCCCTGGTCACATGTTTACCACCTCCCTGCTCCCAGTCCCCCCGCCCCCCCGCAATGGGTCTCCCTTCCCTGGAGTGGGCCAGGGCTAAAGGTTAGAGGGCTGTGGCCAGGCTTGTGCCTGGGACCTCCCTTTCCCTTTAATTTCCCCTGTGACAAATTCTGGGCACAAGACAGGGAGTGGACAGCCTTCTGGTTGCCTGGCAACACCGGACATCTCCCCCGACCTCCCCAAGGCAGCTTCAGCTACAGGTATATACAAGAGAGACCCATGTTCCTGCCTCCTTGCCTTTGCCTTGGCTGTGCCCTCTGCCTGGTAGACCCTTCCTTTTTCTGTCAACAGTGCACAAGTCCTTGATGACCCAGTTCCAGTGTTACCTCTTTCAGAAAACCTCTTCTTGTGTCCCCAAACAAATTCATTGTTTCTCCTCCATAAGGGCTGATGAATCCTTTCCATCTAGATCCTTTCCTAAGAACATATTCTGGTGAGATTGTGCAACACTTGTGGATTTTTTTTTCCTTCCATTTCCTCCCACTGAGCCCTCATCCCTCCTGAGTACTGCTGTCCTTGAGAGCCCCAGGAGGAGGGTGTGTCCTCCCTGAAGGTCCTGCCCCACCGTAGCCTCCTGCTGGTAAGGCAGCTGTCAGCCCCTGTGGATTCAGGTTCCATTTCTGATGACAAAAGCAAGATGGATCTTGTGTCCCGGAACCAGAGGACTTCTAGGAAGGGGAGCGGGACCCTCCCATTCTATGGACAATAATCTTCCTCAGCCCTGCATTGGTCTCTGAGTACTGCTGACTTTTCATGTCTAACCATTCTTCCCCACTCTGTACTACAGGCAGCCTCTCTGACTGAGGCAGGAGATAGATGCGCTCCAGATTAAGTACAACTGGCCTCCTGTTTGCACTTTGAGATGGAAATAACAACAGAAACAGCGTAAATAGCCAGGCTTTGTCCCCTGAGGACACTTTAAGATAACAGTCAGGGCAGGAACAGAGAGGGGCTAAACCCTGCTTGAGGAAAAGATCAAAGGGTCATATACGTCCCATCCTTGGGGCAAGGGAGACACTGCACCTGTGCTTCTGCACAGGCTCCTTGGGGGTCCAAAAAGAAGGGGCACCACCCCATGATAGGTGATGCCAAGGCCCCCCATAGCCCTCTGGGCTGGAATCCATCTTGGAAAAAAGTTGTGCACGCGTGTTGGGGAGGGCCCTAGGGCAGGTCAGGTGTGGAAAAAGAAACCAGGTAATTGGCCAGAGGTAAACAGAGACCCGGAAGAACTGCCCTATATAAACGATGGACCAGCCTCTTTACTGCACTTCTCCTCATTAGGGAGGACGCCCACACCCTTTTCTCTACAGGTGTGTATCTCTGCCTTGCTTCCGTCTTAACTAAACAAACTGTCTCTCTATGTGCTCTCCCACTTGTGCTGTGCTGTGCCTCTAATAATACACTTTGCACCTGTTTTTACAGTTTTTGCCTCCTTGAGAAATGCATTTTTCAATGGGAGTAAGAGCCAGGGGAAATTTGCTTCTAGCCTCTAGCCCTTGCTGGCGTAGTGGCTAGGATTCCTGGTTTTCATCCAGGCTACCCAGGTTCAATTCCTGGGCAGGGAACTAAGATCTCACTTCGAGCCACCGCTCACTGCTGCTGCCTCTCCAGGATCATGACATGGGCGATACACATCCTTACACACTTGGTGTGATTGTGTGTGTAAGTTACAGAAATGTCCCGGTGCTATGCACCTCGAGTGCTTTCTGCTTCTTGCCATCCTAGGTTACTGGGATCTAGACCACAGCTGCCTCTGCAACTAGTTTATTACTCGTTTGTTTCAGAGTGTGTGCCCACCAAGTTTTACTTATTCACTAGTGAAGTTCTATAAATTAATAAGAAAAAAAGAAAAAGATGGGTAAAAGGGTACAATTTATAGAAAATCAAACCAGAAGAGTGAATCAACATATACTGATATTCAAAATCTCCAGGAGTCAGGGAACACAATCAAAAGCCACAATGAGATTCAGTGAAAAGAGCAAAAGGAGTTAAAACGTAAACAGTGATAAAAACGTAAAGACTTTTTCTTAACTAAGGGCGAAAAAAGAGAGAGAGAGAGAAGGTGGGGAAGGGGGGGATAACAAGGGATTGAAAATGAAGCCATTAAGGATTTCACTTGACAAATCAGGCTTTTTAAATAGAGTTTTAATTTTTAAAATAAATTTATTGTATTTAATTATTTTTGGCTGCGTTGGGTCTTTGTTGCTGCGCGCGGGCTTTCTCTAGTCGTGGCGAGAGGGGACTACTCTTCGTTGCGCTGCGCGGGCTTCTCATTGCGGTGGCTTCTCTTGTTGCGGAGCACGGGCTCTAGGCACGTGGGCTCAGTAGTTGTGGCTCGAGGGCTCTAGAGCGCAGGCTCAGTAGTTGTGGCGCAAGAGCTCAGTTGCTCCGCGGCATGTGGGATCTTCCCGGACCAGGGCTCGAACCCATGTCCCCTGCATTGGCAGGCGGATTCTTAACCACCAGGGAAGTCCCTGTGAGTCTGTTTCTAAGAAATCCTTTCTACCGGATATTTTCCCCAAAGTTTGGCTTTGCAAATATTTGGATTTAGATCCAGCTGGGCTGGGGTTGATTGTCTTATTTGCCATGACATGGCCTTCAACAGGGGATGGCACATAGTAGGAACTCAAGAAATATTTGTTAAATGAATGCATAAGAGGCCATAGTAGGCAGTCATTAAATATCTGTTCAATGAATTTGTGTGCAACTTAAGATGAGGAGTTCCTGCGATGGTGGGTACCTGGTCTGTATCTCAGCCCACATGTCCCTTGGGGGGATTATAATTGCCCTCCTGCAAAGGACTGCATTGCCTTGTGGGTATCTGGACCCAAAAGGCTGCCCATCTCATTGGTCGGACCCTGGAGACCAGTCTTCAACAGCGTCACTCTGTGGTTTGGAGAGGAACTGCAAGAAGGGTCTGATTCAGATCCAGTCTCCACTTGGGGTGGAAACCTTTCTGCTCCCTCTCCTCCCACACTTGGGTTTTAGGGTCCCTAAAGACTCTTGGACAATTCAAGAGAAAAGAAGGAAAACCTGGGCTGCTTGCGAATCAGGAAAGTAAGAGAGAAAGCCATTGATTAGAAAAAGAAATGAGTTTATAGAACACTTTGTTTCAGTAACATAGTAATTGGAATTCTTGGTTTAATGTGTGACTTCTATGAGGGCAGAGATTGCAGCTGCTTCTTTGCGATATCCACAGCCGTTGGACTGTGTCTGGTACCCAGGAGGTGTTGAATAAATGTCTATTAAATAAATGACAGTAAATCTCTGAGCCTTTGCACCTGTTATTTCCTTTGGCTGGAGTGTACTTCCTCTAAAATGTTCATGGCTATTCCCATGTTTCACTCTCCCTATCTTCCTGGTTTTATTGAACTATAGTTCACACACCATCTAATTCACCCTTACAATGCAATGGTTTTTATCATATTCACACAATGTGCATCTGTCACCACAACCAATGTAAGAACCTTTTATAATCCTGAAAAGAAACCCCATACCCCGTAACCATTACCCTCCAGTTTCCCCCATCACTCCTGGCCTTAGACAATAACTAATCTACTTTCTGCCTTTATAGATTTGCCTATTCTGGACATTTCTTATACATGGAATCATACAATATGTGGTCTTCTATATCTGACTTCTTTCATTTAGCATAATGTTTTCAAGGTTCATCCACGTCATAGCATGTATCAGGACTTTGTTCTTTTTTTAAGGCTGTATGCTATTTCATCATTTGGATGTACCACATCGTGTTTATCCATTCATCAGTTAATGGACATTTGGCTTAGTTCCACTTTTTTGCGATTATGAATCACACTGCTATAGGCATTCATGTACAAGTTTTTGTGTGGATGTATGTTTTCACTTTTCTTGGGTACACACCTATGTGTGGAATTGCTGGGTCACATGGTAATTCTATGTTTAAGTGACTGAAGAACTGTCAAACCGTTTTCCAAAGAATATTGCATTTTCAGAAAGACCTTTCCTGACCATCCTAAAACAGCTGCCTCAAATCACTCACTATCTCTGTATACTACTTCATTTTTCCTTCACTCCCTGGTGGGATAGGATAGGATAGTGTATATATTTATTGCTGTATGACACTAGAATACATAGTACATATTCATTTGCTTACTGTCTTCCCTTCCACAAGATTGTAATATCCATTAAAAATGGGAATTTTGGCCACTTCTGTCCATTGCTGAATCTCCAGTGCCTAGGAAAGTGTCTGCAATAGGGTAGCACACACACTAGACAAGCACGTGTCCCAGAAGCCACAGGAAGTTTGGCATGGCCACCAGGTAATGTGCCTCAGAGAAGTCCACAAGATGCCTGGTTCCGAGTAGCAGCAGTTGCTGTGGTCAACCCAAGTCACTGGGAAAGCTGCAATGCCAGAAACCAAATGACTGCATTCACACCTGAGTGGGGGCTGAGATTCTGGAGACAAGGGTCACGCTTCTGAGAACGTCCAGGTTGAAAGGAAAAAAGGGCCCGTCTGCTCTGTCTTGGAACATTCTCTGACATACCCAACTGCCAGGCGAAAGGGGCTCCCCTCCCTACTCACCCCATACTCCAGACTGCGTTTGCTTGGAGTACAAGAATGTGCTTGTTTACGTTTATGACTGTTTCAGTTATTTATGCGCGATAACAAATCACCCTACAACTTGGGGCTTAAAACTCACAATTCCATGGGTTTACCCAGCGACTCCTTTCCTGGTCTAGCCTAGAATCGGTTGCATTGTTGCACTGGGATGGCAGCTGGAACGGCTGGAAGAGCCAAGAGGACCTTTGCTGCTGGCCGCCAGCTGGACCGCTTTCCCCTCCATGTGGCCTCTCATCCTCACGGATCAAAGCCAGGCTCTCTAACAAGGAGACCTGTAGCATCCCATGAGCTCATGTGCGGAAGCCGCAAAGCACACTGGGGCCCAGACCCGGAAGTCACGTGGTGGCTCTTCTCACACCCACTTTTGAAAGCAAGTCACGTGGATGGTCCAGATTCTGAGTGAGAGGAAATTGATTCCACGTGACACGAGGAGTAACAAAGTCACATCGCAGGGAGGCTCGTGTAGGAGATGGGTGGGATTTGGCCGGGATCTTTCAGTCTCCCGTAATAGCTACGAGAATTGTCTCGGTGGCGGAGGAACATGGCTTTGGGTCAGGGCACCAACACCTCTTGGTTGGGTAGCCTTGGGCAAGGCACCTTTCCTGTATGAGCTCTGGATTCCTTCCCGTGAAGGTGAAGCAATCCAGTTTTATCATCCCCTGACAACCCTCCTTATAATTACCACCAGGAAAACGGGCTACAAATCAGCAATTCTAAAATCTTTTCTGGCAGACTGTCTCCGTGAACCTGGACAATTCATTTAACTAGAGGTCCCAGTTGATCTTGGATGGCAACCATGGAAAGATCATAATATCAACAGCAAAAATAATAGCAGCTAGGGCTTCCCTGGTGGCGCAGTGGTTGAGAGTCTGCCTGCCGATGCAGAGAACACGGGTTCGCGCCCCGGTCCGGGAAGATCCCACATGCCGCAGAGTGGCTGGGCCCGGGAGCCATGGCCGCTGAGCCTGCGCGTCCGGAGCCTGCGCGTCCGGAGCCTGTGCTCCGCAACCGGAGAGGCCACAACAGTGAGAGGCCCGCGTACCGAAAAAAAAAAAATAATAATAATAGCAGCTACCTCTTATGGAGCCCTGCCAGGCTGAGTGTGTTACTCTGCTGGTCTGTAGAAACGGCCAAGGAGTCTTTGGGTCACCCCAGAAGCAGAACCTAAGATAAGGATTTGAGGACTTGTAGTTTACCTGGGCGGTGGTTCTAGAAGTCCCTGGAGAAATGTAGGGAAGTGGGAGAGGGAAGGGAAGGAGCCAGTACAGGATGTGCTCAGGAGCTGAATCCCACTGGGGACCTTGGGAAGACGGTGTAGAACACGTGACTTTGAGTTATACTAATGAGTGTCTTCCTTTAAAAAAAAAACAATTCTCGTCTTTTCATTTTATTTTATCATATATGTCTCTCCCATGCCTTCCTGAAACAAGGCAAGAGAATAGGCATCGAATAAAAGTTTTAAACACAAAGTGGCTACGGTTTGCTATTTCTGAGGGTTGTTGAGAGGATGCCGGAAGGTGTGTGTATGCATTTACAAGGGGGGCTGCAATGCAAGAAGCGCTCCTTACAAAAAAACAAAAATAAAAACATTTTTTCATCTCAGCGAGCCCAACCCTGGCCACCCTACTTGCTGGTCACTGCCCCAGCCCAGCACTCCAGGGTCCTTTATCCAACTTGACTTGTCTTCCTTTAATTTTTTTTTTTTGTAGCACTTGTGACTTTTTAATACACAATATTAGAGTTCTCATCCTCAGCATATGAACACTGGGGACTGATGAGTCTTTGCTTGTGGGGGCCTGTCCTGTGCATTGTAGGTTGTTGAGTAGCATCCTTAGTTTATAACCCACTAGATGCCAGTAGCACACCCACCAACTGTGATGAGCACAAATGTCTCCTGACGTTGCTCTATATCCCCTGGGGAGATTAATTGCCCTCAATTGAGAGCCACCGTGCTATTCAACTTACCTTTTATTTTTTAATTTAATTTAATTTAATCTGAACTTAAAATACTTTATTTTTTACCAGCAAATGGTAACACTTTGACATTTGCCAGGCTGGTGGCTTGGTTTTTCCTCAAGATTTGTTGTTGTTACACGTATTCATTTGGTTTTTTGGGTTTTTAATGTTTATTTATTTATTCCTTATTAGTCATCCATTTTATACACATCAGTGTATGCATGTCAATCCCAATCGCCCAATTCATCACACCACCACCACCACGCCTCCGCCGTTTTCCCCCCTTGGTGTCCATACGTTTGTTCTCTACGTCTGTGTCTCAATTTCTGCTCTGCAAACTGGTTCATCTGTACCATTTTCTAGGTTCCACATATATGCGTTAATATACGATATTTGTTTTTCTCTTTCTGAATTACTTCACTCTGTATGACAGTCTCTAGGTCCATCCATATCTCAACAAATGACCCAATTTTGTTTCTTTTTATGGTTGAGTAATATTCCATTGTATATATGTACCACATCTTCTTTATCCATTCGTCTGTCGATGGGCATTTAGGCTGCTTTTAGGGAGTGTTCTAATTTCATGCCTTTACATGTAGCTGTCCAGTTTTCCCAGCACCAATTATTGAAAAGACTGTCTTTTCTCCATTGTATATCCTTGCCTCCTTTGTCAGAGATTAGCTGACCATATGTGCATGGGTTTATCTCTGGGCTTTCTATCCTGTTCCATTGATCTATATTTCTGTTTTTGTGCCAGTACCATACTGTCTTGATGACTGTAGCTTTGTAGTATCGCCTGAGGTCAGGGAGTCTGATTCCTCCAACTCCTATTTTTTCCCTCAAGGCTGCTTTGGGTATTCGGGGTCTTTTGTGTCTCCATACAAATTTTAAGATTATTTTGTCCTAGTTCTGTAAAACATGCCATTGGTAATTTGATAGGGGTTGCATTGAATCTGTAGATTGCTTTGGGTAGTAGAGTCCTTTTCACAATATTGATTCTTCCAATCCAAGAACATGGTATATCTCTCCATCTATTTGTATCATCTTTACTTTCTTTCATCAGTGTCTTATAGCCTTCAAAGTCTGATTCTCTAGGAATTCCTCCTCCCGTTGCCGGACCCCCAGGTTGGGAAGCCTGATGTGGGGCTCAGAACCTTCACTCCAGTGGGTGGACTGCTGTGGTATAAGTGTTCTCCAGTTTGTGAGTCACCCACCCAGCAGTTATGGAATATGATTTTATTGTGATTGCATCCCCTCCTACCGTCTCATTGTGGCTTCTCCTTTGTCTTTGCATGTGGGGTATCATTTTTGGTGAGTTCCAGTGTCTTCCTGTTGACGATTGTTCAGCAGTTAGTTGTTGGTGTTCTTGCAAGAGGGAGTGAGAGCACGTCCTTCTACTCCGCCATCTTGAACCAATCTCCAACTTACCTTTTAATTATGTTCATGATTGACTATCTGTCTCTCCCCACCCCCTACTGGAATGTTAACTCCAAGAAAAAAGGAATTTTCTTCTTTAGTTCATTGATGTATCCTCAGTTCCCTGATCGATGCCTGGCATGTGGTAGGTGTCCAATATTAGTTGAAAGAATGAATGACATTTGGAGGATTTTGTGCTTGGGGATGGTGCCAAGGCTTGCCGTGCATAACCTCATTTCTTTATCACAGCATCCCTTGGAGGGAGGCCTTGTCACTGTCCCCCTTTGCACAGAGGAGAAAAACAGAGGCTTCTAGAAGCTGCATATGGACACCCTACACACACATCCAATAGTAGAGTCCAGAAGCTTAGCTGGCCTCCATGGAA
Organism: Delphinus delphis; assembly: GCF_949987515.2. Taxonomy (NCBI): domain Eukaryota; kingdom Metazoa; phylum Chordata; class Mammalia; order Artiodactyla; family Delphinidae; genus Delphinus; species Delphinus delphis. Next base: position 7,380,191 of record NC_082685.1, on the reverse strand, counting down.
CAACTGGCTGTGTTCTCCCTTCTAGTCGAAGAGGACTGAATGAAGGTCAGGGTCAAAGGTAGCTCCTGGCAGGCACCTGCAGGGGAGTGGAGGAGCCATGAGCAGCTGGCGTGGGGTTGAGGGGGCACACCTGAAGGGACTTTCTCAGGTACCCGCAGGGAGCCGCCTTGAACTTGGCTGGGTTCAGCCTGCCCCTCTCAGGAGGAAGGCCAACGCCAGACCTATAAGTGATGCGGACTGAGCTCCAAAGTGAAGCCTCAGCAGAGCCTGGAACTTGTTGCTGGAGCACGTACCTGGTGATGGTCGGGGCTGGGGCTGGGGATGGGCGCCCAAGAGGCTGGGACTACACACACACACACACACACACACACACACACACACACACACACTTCACTCCCCCCGTTCCTTCTACCCTCCCTTAACCCCCCTCAGCTCCCCACTTCCCCTCCCTGCCCAGTCCAGCCCAGCTAAGCCCAGCCCAGAAAGGGCCCATCGCTGTGATTGGTCAGTGGTTCTCTGCACCAGGAATTGAGACACAGGAGACGGGAAGGAAGGAAGAGGGTGGGTGGGGCGGGGAGAAGGATGAGGCTACTTTTATATCTACTCCCAGAGCTGGATGTCTGTTCACCATGGACATGGCCGGGTACAGCAGGTGGGACGGCAGGCTGGAGGAGGTCCCTGGAGGTATGAGCAATGGGGCTGCCTCACAGGTCCCCTGGGGTCCCTCTCTGACCAGTGGTTTGGGGTTTGATGGGAGCATGGAGAGGACCAGCCCAGAGAGGGCCTACGTAGTGAGTGCAGGAGAGACACCACAGGCCCTAGAGCCAGCTGGACCTGGATTAAAATTTCAACTCCGCCACTTAGGGGCTGTGTGACCACAGACGAGTTACCGTACCTCTCTGAATCTCAGTTTCCTGAGAGAAACCCAAGCATCCAGGGTTCAGTCCTCAGGGCCCAGGGATCCAGGGTGGTCCTGGTACCGGAGGAACTCAGGAGGAACTCAGGAGTCCATCCGTGTTATCCCAGGGCACTGGGGACGCTGGGGACAGAGACCCCTCCTCCTGGCCCTGGCTCTCTTGGTGGTCACAATCCTGTGGGCCCTCGTTCTGAGCGTCCTGTTTTCCAAGGGTGAGTGACTGGACAACGGGGGAGGTCGTGTCCAGCCCCGCTGGGGACATAGACCTTTTCTCCGTCCCTGAGCACACCGGCCAGGTCCCAGGCCCTTGCCTGGGTCTGAGTGTGAACACGTCAGAACAGAGTTTGTGTGCACCCACGTGTGTGCATATGTGCCTGTGAATGTGTTTGTCCTTTGTCGGTGTGTGTGCACATCACGTGCGCTGCACGCCTGTCCACCCACTCTGTGTGTCCGGTGATCAGGGTCCCTGCACCCCTCGGGCCGCGGGGAGAGTTCCCGAGTCCCCCTCTCTCTGCAGCCTCCACAGAGCGCAGGGCGCTGCTTGGCCAGCAGGATCTGCTGAGGACAAACTGTACGTGCAGAACAGGGGCTCTTGGGTCCCCAAAGTTCGGGGGCGGAAGGGTCTTGGACCCTGGCGTCGGGGTAGTGGGTGGGTCGGTGGGGACCTCACAGTCTGCTAGGCTGGCCCTGGAGTTGGGCAGGGTCCTGTGAGTCCGCGAGGGTGACCTGGAGTGTGTGGGGTGGACGGGGGATCGTTCCAGCCTCGAAGCAGACGGCGGTGCTGGGTGTCCTGAAGGAGGAGGTCCGAGCCTGCAATAGCTGCTGTGAGACTGGTGGACCGAGGGTGCGGGGCTTGTGGCCGGGATTGGAGGAGGCGAGTGGGAGCTGGGCTCTGGCGTGTAGCGGGGGTGGCAGGCTGGTCTCAGATGTCCCGTCCCCATCCTCGCCCCCCTTCCCAGGCCTGGGGACTCAGGCGCAGCTGCAGACCGTGCACACCAAGCTTAGAGAGGCACAGTCGAGGCTGATCCAGCAGGAGAGCGCCCTGAAAGAACTGAGCGAGCGCGGTGAGGGCAGGACATTGCCATGATCCCTGACCCCTCACCCCGGCTGTTACCCTACCCTTGATTCACCTCCGGACCCTTCTGTGACCCCCACCTGTCCTGTGATCCTGACCATTGACCCCAGTCGTGTCCTCCATCCTAACCCTGACCTCTGGACTCTGACCTTGACTGCAACTCCTAACCCCAACTGCAACTGGACCCTACCCAGCTATAACAGTCCTTGACCGTGATGTCATTGTTGTTGTTTTTTTAACATCTCTATTGGAGTATAATTGCTTTACAATTATTAGTTTCTGCTTTATAACAAAGTGAATCAGTTATACATATACATACAGTTATACATATACATATGTTCCCATATCTCTTCCCTCTTGCATCTCCCTCCCCCCACCCTCCCTATCCCACCCCTCTAGGTGGTCACAAAGCACCGAGCTGATCTCCCTGTGCTATGCGGCTGCTTCCCACTAGCTATCTATTTTACGTTTGGTAGTGTATATATGTCCATGCCACTCTCTCACTTTGTCCCAGCTTACCCTTCCCCCTCCCCATATCCTCAAGTCCATTCTCTAGTAGGTCTGTGTCTTTATTCCCGTCTTACCCCTAGGTTCTTCATGACCTTTTTTTTTTTTCTTAAATTCCATATATATGTGTTAGCATACGGTATTTGTTTTTCTCTTTCTGACTTACTTCACTCTGTATGACAGACTCTAGGTCCATCCACCTCACTACAAATAACTCAATTTCGTTTATTTTATGGCTGAGTAATATTCCATTGTATATATGTGCCACATCTTCTTTATCCATTCATCCGATGATGGACACTTAAGTTGTTTCCATCTCTGGGCTATTGTAAATAGAACTGCAATGAACATTTTGGTACATGACTCTTTTTGAACTATGGGTTTCTCAGGGTATATGCCCAGTAGTGGGATTGCTGGGTCATATGGTAGTTCTATTTGTAGTTTTTTAAGGAACCTCCATACTGTTCTCCATAGTGGCTGTATCAATTCACATTCCCACCAGCTGTGCAAGAGTGTTCCCTTTTCTCCACGCCCTCTCCAGCATTTATTGTTTCTAGATTTTTTGATGATGGCCATTCTGACCGGTGTGAGATTATATCTCATTGTAGTTTTGATCTGCATTTCTCTAATGATTAATGATATTGAGCATTCTTTCACGTGTTTGTTGGCAATCTGTATATCTTCTTTGGAGAAATGTCTATCTAGGTCTTCTGCCCATTTTTGGATTGGGTTGTTTGCTCAATAACAAAAACAAACAACCCAATCCAAAAATGGGTGCTGTCATTCTTGACCTTGGCAATGACTACGGAAGTGGATGCTGACCTTAACTGATCATGACTCTATTACTGATGCTGAGCCTAGCTATAACCTGGACTCCTTTTACCTCGCAGTGACCCAGAGCTTGGCTGAAGCCGGTAGGGACCGTGAGAACATCCGCACTGAGCTCTTCCGAGCGCTGGAAGGAGTCCGGCTCGGGAACAGTGAGCACGATCCGGAGGGGTGAAGGGGAGAGGAGAGGACAAGTGGATCCCGCCCTTGGGCCCCAGGGTTCCCTGATCCGCCTGGCCCCGCCCTTTGACCTTGGCCTGGTCTCAGTGGCACCGACCCTGAGCCCAGTGGTCCAACACTCCCCTCCCCAATCCTCACCATCTGCTCCATTTGGGAGCAAATCACCTCTTTGATCCTCGCCACCCTGCAGGCTCCTGCGAGGAGTGCCCCAAGTCGTGGCTGCCATTCCAGGGCTCCTGTTACCTTTTCTCCACCCAACGGGCCACGTGGGTGGAGGCGCAGCGCCACTGCGAGGGCGCCGGAGCGCACCTGGTGATTGTCGGGGGCCTGGATGAGCAGGTGCGCAGCTCCGGCTTTGGGGGGCGGGGGGCGGGGAGAAGGAGTTTACCTGAGGGGGCGTGGTTGGGGGCGGGGCCGGCCGGACGCGTGGCTCAGTCTCCCCTCTTGCCCAGGTCTTCCTAAGTCGGAACACTGGTGGCCGCGGTTACTGGCTGGGCCTGAGGGCCGTGCGCAGGGCGCGCAGGATCCGGGGCTACCAGTGGGTGGACGGAGTCCCGCTCAGCTTCAGGTGAAGGAAGGGACTTGGGGAGGCTGACAGTTCGGATCCTAGGAGAAGCGCTTCGGCCAGATCTCCGGGCCTCCTTAGGGATGGGCGGGCTACACCCCAGGAAGTGACTAGGGTTAAATTCTGGGGTTAGAAAGTTATATCCCAGGTGCGTGTGCTCAGGTTAGACCCTCAGGATGTCTAGGTTAGCCCCAAGCAATAAACAGGCTAGACCCCGGAAAGGAAGGCTGGACCCCATGGCCATTCTCAGCCTAGCCTCCCAGCAACACCCCCGCTAAACCACTGCAGCCACTGGAATCAGGGGGAGCCCAACGACTCGCTGGGGCGCGAGGACTGCATCATGATTCTCCGCACGGGGATGTGGAACGACGCACCGTGCGACAACAAGGACGACAGCTGGATCTGTGAGAAGAGGCTCAGCTGCTGACCTCCCCCAGTGCCCCAGAGTCACGCCCACTGGCACTTGTCCAATCGCCTGAGCCGCTCACCGTCCTGGCTCCGCCCACCTCCATTAATTTCCCGCCCCACCCACAGCGTAGGCCAGTAACTGCACTCTGAGACCTCCGCTCTAGCCTCACTGCAACCCCTCACCCGTGGACCTCACCTAGTCCCCACCCAACCCCAAAATCTGAGCTCCCCAGCCCTGTGATCTGACCCTATCGCCCTCCCTAACCAAGGTCAAGTAACTCAAGGATGGAGCTGTTTAATTTACTTTATTTACCATGCAGATGGAAGGCCTCAAAGAAGGGATTTTGAGAGCTTTCTTTGCAGCCCGAGAGAGCATCAATAAATGAGAAATGAATCTTGGCTCCTGGCTCTGGTTAGCTGTTCTAAGCTTTATCTCAGGGACTCTGATGTCACCCATGTGAGTGACCCTGACCTCAGGGGCCTATGATACCCCCCAAACCCAGTGGGTAACCTGCATTGGGCCAGGGGCTGTAGGGCACTGGGGACACAGGAATGAGTCTGACCCCCATCCCTACCCCTGGGACAATGTGACCAGTGACTCGACTGAGGAATACATGGTGCGTTTGAAGGAGCCACCTGTGTCCCCAGGGAGAGGAACTCTGCTGAGATGCTGCAGTGCTGGCCCTGTTCCTTGAGGAGACTGTCACCCTATTGTGGAGACTACGGACAGCCTGACACAAGGCCCTGAGACAGGTGGGAGAGGGGCTGCCCGGATCTGATGAGCATGTCCCTTTCGTCTCGGGCACCCAGGTTCTGTGGGATGTTCAGGAAATACATCCAGAGAAGATGGACCTTCCAAGAACAATGGGATTTCAGCACATGGAGCTGGGAAGGGAGGGCTTTGCAGGTAGAGAGTGTTGGAAAGTGTAAGCTGTGGCTGAACCCATTTGGGGGGTGTGGGGTGCACACAGCCTGGCTTTATCAACTGGAGACTTTTGATCTGAATTTACCCTGCACTCCCAAAGCTTCCTGCTCCTGTCTTGGGGACCTGGGGGCTCTCCCAGCATTTCCAGTGGAGACGGATCCAACTGTCCAACTGAGGGGAGTGACAGGCTAGCAGCTTTTAGTTCTGTGCAGAGCTGAGCCCAGAACCAAAGCTGCTTAGAGCCCCCAAGCTGCCCAGCCCTGAGAGCATCCACGGAGCAGGAACAGGAGGGAACAGCACCCCAACTCCCTGGCCAGACAGAATCTTTCAGTGCTGTAACCAGGGAACCCCCAAACCTTCTCTGAATCCTCTAACCTGCAGCGCAGGGGACTTCCCTGGCAGTCTAGTGGTTAAGACTCCACACTTCCACTGCAGGGGGTGCAGGCTCGATATCTGGTGGGGGAACAGAGATCCTACATGCCTAGTGGTGTGGCCATAAATAAATAAATAAATAAATAAATAAACGCCAACCCAGAGCAAGGCATTGACCTTTCCCAGGAGCCATCTGACTTATGGATAGATAAAATACCTAGTAGACTGTTGACCAGACTGATGGATTTCCAGACAGTCAGCTTGGAAGAGTGTATGAGTTTCCTACTGCTGCTGTAACAAATGCCTGCCAACTCGGTGGCTTCAAACAATATACATCTATTCTACAGTTGTGGAGGTCAGAAGTCCAAGATTAGTTTCATTGGGACTTTCCTGGCGGTCCAGTGGTTAAGACTCCATGCTTCCACTGCAGGGGCATGGGTTCGATCCCTGGTCGGGGAACTAAGATCCCGAATGCTGTGCAGTGCGGCCAAAAAGAGAAAATAAACAAACAAAATTAGTTTCACTGGACTGAAATCAAGGTCACGAGGGTCAGGCTCCCCCCAAGAAACTCCATGTCACCCAGCAATTCCACTTCTGGATAGATATCCAAAAGAACGGAAAGCAGGGTCTTGAAGAGATATTTGCATACCCGTGTTCATAGCAGCATTATTCACAATAGCCAACAGGGAGAAGCAACCCAAGTGTCCATCAGTGGATGAGTGGATAAACCAAACATACTCATCCATATAATGGAATATTATTCAGCCTTAGAAAGGAAGGAAATTCTGACACATATTACAGCATTATGCTGTGTGAAATAAGGACAAATACTGTTGTTTAATGGGTACAGAGTTTCAGTGTTGCAAGACGAAAGAATTCTGGAACGATGCGAATATACTTAACACTCCTGAACTGTCCACTTAAAAATGGTTAAGATGGTACATTTTATGTTATGTTTATTTTACAACAGTTGAAAAAAATTTTTTATTTTAAATGCACTTATTTCAAGCTTACAACTTAACAAGTTTTGAGAAATATATACAGATGTGTAAGCACCACTGCACTGCAGATCTAGAACATTTCCATCACCTCCTAAAATTCCTTCTTGTCCCTTCCCAATCAATCCTCCCCTCCTCCCCTCCCCCAGGCCACCACTGACCTGCTTTCCGTCACTATTGATGAGATTTGTCTTTTCTCAAATGCCATATACACTGAATCGTACAGTGTGTAGTGCTCTGTGCCTGGATTCTTTCTCTGGACATATAGTGTTTTTGAGATTCACCCACGCTGTTGTAGTTTGTTTCTTTTCATTGCTGAATCATCTCCCATTGATCGGCTGGACCACCATCTGTGTATCCAGTCACCTGTTGACAGATGTTTGTGTTGTTTGAATGTGAGAGTATGAACCAAGCTACTGTGAATAATCTCATGCAGAACTTTTTATGGATTTGAGTTTTCACTTCTCTTGGGTAAACACCTGGGAGTGGGTCAGATAGTAGGTAAGTGATTAAGTTTATAAGCCAAACAGTTTTCCAAAGTGGTTGCACCCTTTTTGCATCCCCAATACTCAGCGATGTCTCCAGGCTCTGGTGGCTCGGGGCGGGTATTTTTGACCCAAGAGAGGCTTTAGCCGTTCTAGAACCAGGTGGAGGTGCTTATCTAGAGAAGAGCAGGAGGGGCGGAAATGAGGCTGGAAATTGAAGCTGATATTGTGGGAAAGCAGGAAGCACGGGTTTACATGTGCCTGATAACACATGTTTTCACGGGACGATGAGACAGGGCAGGGGGCTGGGAAGCGGGAGGTTGGGGAGGGGTCTCTGCCGTTTGGAACTACAGCCCCCTGAACAGAGACAAATAGAAGGATTGTTGACTGCACCCCAAAGAGGGGCCTTCTGGGGGTGACAACAGTGGTGCTTCAGCAGACCGAGGAGGAGGTTGGCCAGAGAGAAGCTGGAGAGGGGAGAGCTGATGGGAGAGCAAGTCTCCGTGAACAAGGAGCAATTTCTTTCATTCATTCATGCATTCAATGCCATCATTTTCTCACCCAGAAACATTTCTTGTGCACTTACTGTATGCCAGGCACTGGAGTTCCAATGGAGAACAAGAGGTAAAAATAACCTCTTGTTTTTTTACCTTAGACTGAGTGGAAGCAGCCACCCACAAAATCGTATAGACGCTATGAGCCCATTTATATGAAGTTCTAGAATAGGCAGAACTACTCAAGCTTGGAAAATTGTGGGCACAATCGTTCCCCGGGATCAGAGGCAGAGACTTCCTGAGAAGGGCCATGAAAGAACTTTCTGGAATGATGGAAACATTCTGTACCTTGATAGAAGTTTGGATTACCCAGGTGAATGCATTTGTCAAAGCTCCAAGAAAACACTGCTGGAATTTGTGTATTTCATCCTAAGTTATTTTACTCAAAAGGGAAAAAAGTTAGGAGAGCAGCCAGTGAACATTGACCTCTCGTTCACGGTCTGTGGGTTGGAGCATTTGGGAGGGGGATTTAGTATTGATATGTAGGGGGCTGGAGTGAGCTAATGTCTGCACCTTACTTTGAAATGCATGAAAAATAAAATGGATTGAGGGGTGGATGGATGAACAGATTTGTAATCAAGCAAATATAGACAGTGTTGATTGTAGAATGTAGGGATGGATTTTCATTCTAAAACTCAACTTTTCTGTCTGCTTGAACATTGTCATAATGAAATGTTGGGGTTCAGGTTGTGGTTGCTGCCTTCTTGGGGCTCACAGTCTGGCAGGTGATGAAGAGGAGGTGATGAGGAGAAATAGAAGGTGGTGTGCCCACGTGGTGAAATTGGAAGTGGAACATTGTGGAAAAGCAGTCCCCCCGCTCCCTGCACTTCTATCCTAAGGAGTGAGGAGGGGGAGGGAAAGCAGGGTCTGTCTTGGAGAGGCCAAAGGGGCTTGTGCTGGGAAGCAGGGGGTTGGGGGCAGAAGAGACCCCTTCCGGCCACCCTCTTACCCTTTCCCAGTAGGTGTTCCCACCAACAGCCCCCTGAGTGACCACATGACCCCACTGTCTGGGGCTGAGTCAGCAAATCAAAGATGACCTTGGAGCCCAGCCAGGGTTTCCTGGATGGAACGGCCCTATCTGTCACCCCGTTTTCCAAGGAAGTGAACTTGGGACAGAGTAGCTTGTCGTTTCCAACCTCCCGCATCCCTCCCCCCCAATTCCAGGACCCCCCCCCCCCGGGATCCTGAGGCATCTTACTGGGTTGGCTGAGGTATCTGGGGAAGCCCCTAGGGTAGGACAGAACACACACTCCTCCTGTCCCCTTGGCAGCCCCTTTGCCATCCACCTCACCACCCCGCCCCCAACTCTTCCCTCTCCTGTGTCCCCACGTCCACTCACAGATGGCTCAAATGGATGGATTTGACAGACGCAGACAGAAGGACCAGAGTCTAGAACCTGTGCTTGCCACTTACTCGATGGGTGAGCCTAGGCAAGTGACTTTGCCTCCCTGAGCCTCAGTTTTTGCATCTATCAAATGGGAACAATAATAACATCTACCTCCTCAGGTGCTGTGGTCAGCTGAACGATGACCCCCAAAGATGTTTCCGTCCCAATCCCTGGAACCTGTGAATAGGCAACCTGACAGGGTGAAAGGGGCTTTGCGGTTGAGATTAAGTTAAGGATCTGGAGATGGGGAGATGATCGTGGACTACTCAGGTAAGCCCAGTGTTATCCCAAGAGCCCTTATAAGAGAAAGGCAGGAGGATCAGAGTCAGAGAAAGGTTGAAAGATGCTACACTGTTTGCTTTGAAGATGGAGGAAGGGGCCACAGGCCATTGAAAGTGGGGGGCCTCTAGAAGCTGGAAAAGCTAAGAAAACATTCTCTCTAGAATGTCCAGGAGGAGGGCAACCCTGTCCACGCCTTGATTTTAGCCAGTGAGACCTGTATTGGGCTTCTGACCTCCAGAACTGCAAGATAATACACTTACGTTGTTTAAAGCCAGCCAGTTTGAGGTAATTCCTTACAGCAGTCATTAAGAAACTCCTACAGATGTGATGTCTGTAAAGCACCTACTGTGTGCCTAGCCCTGAGCCACGGGCTGGGGACTCGGTGGTGACAACAGGCACTGCCCCTGCCCTTCTGGAACTCGTGTTCTAATGGGCACTGTGCAAGATATAAGCAAACCAGACACCTTCACAGGTGGGGGTCATAGAGACCATTGACAGGGTGACTGAGGGGCTAGGGGCCGCTTTAGCTGGGACCACTTCTCTTGGAGGGCAGAGAACTGGAGGATGAGGAAGGGCCAGCCAGAGGGCTCAAAAAACAGAAACGTGTGCAGATGTGGCTGGAGCTGAGCAAAGGAACAATGCAGGCAAGGAAGGTGCCAGCCACACAGGGCCCTGCTGGCTGCAGGGAGTTTTCTTCCAAGAGCCTTTGTGCTTTGTGGCGGGGGGCGGGGGAGGGTATTAATAATGGGAGATATGCGACATTGGTGTGTTTCGGGAAATAGTGCTAACAGCGCTCCCATCTGTTGCTGGCTTCTCTCTATCCTGCGGAAGAGACTTTTTTTTTAATCGTGCCGAAGGACTTATGCACACAACAGCCTACGTGAGAGAACTGTGCATATACCCACTTTACAGATGAGGAAACTGAGGCCCACAGGAGAAGGGGGTGGAGCTGGGACTCCGTGGCCTTCTCTCACCCACGCGGGTTGTGGGGAGTCACCCAGTCGGGGGAAGCAGTGACCAGGTATATCCAGAAGAGGGCAGCACTCCTACCGTCCTGACCAACCTAGGGAACCAGCCTGCAGAAGAGCCAGATGGAGCAGAAAAACCTCACCATCCTAGACCAAAGTCCTTAAGGTCTCGGGGCCTGGTCCCTGAGGGACTGAGGACCTGGGGTCCTGGATTTCTGGGTTCCTGAGGGTCAAGACTGGGATCTTGGGGAATTCGCTGGCGGCCCAGTGGTTAGGACTTGGCGCTTTCACGGCTTTCGCTGCCGTGGCTGGGATTCAATCCCTGGTCGGCAAACTAAGATCCCGCAAGCCATGCAGCATGGCCAAAAAACCGGAATAAACAAACAAACAAACAAATAAATAAAACAGACCCAGTGTTAAAAAAAAAAGAGACTAGTGTCTTGGCTTCCTGGGTCCCTAAGGGGCTGGGGGCCTGGATTTCTGGGGTCCTGAAAGTCAGGACTGGGGTCCTGAAATCCTGGATCTCCAAAGGGCTAGGGGCCTGGGTCACTGAGTGTGGGGCTTGGGGTCCTGGCTTCTTGGGTCCTTAAGGGTTTGGATTCCTGGGTCTCCAGGAAGCTCAGAGCATGGGTCCCTGATGGTGGAGCCCGGGGTCCCTGTATCTCTAGGGGGCTGGGAGCCATCCTCTAGCCTGGTCCCCACACAATATCCCATCCTCTCAGAGAACCATGGGCAATGTCAGAGAGAAACCCCCGAATCTCCCAGTGCAGTCCTGGAATGCTCTCAGGATTCCCAGGATGGGCTGGCTCAGCCCCCCTGGTCCCTGGAGATGTGCTGGGGCCTGGAGGGGCTGGAGGGAGTGGGCATTGGGCCTGGGAGTCTCTCCAGAAGGAAGGATGTGGACAAGCCAGCCTCTGTGTCCCCCTCATCCTGAGACCCCCCACCCAAGCCCTCGCCACCCACAACAGCACAAAAAAACAAAATCAGCCACGTGAGCTCCAGGACGTGATAGTGCAGAGCCAGCCGCTTCCCATCCCACACGTGCCTTTCCTCTTCCTGCTGACCTGCGCTCTGCGTGGATGACGGTTGGGAAGGGGAGTAAGGAGGGGCACATTTGCCTGTGAGCTCAGAGCCCCTCCAGGAAGGGGGCCCAGGTCCTACCCGCGGGGAGCTCTGGGTCCCAGGAGAGGCCCACCTAACACAGATGGACTGGGTAAGGGGAATACAGAGGACTGTGGGGTCTCAGAGGAGGCCTCCAGCCCGGCCTCTGCAGTCAGGGAGGCCTCCGTGCAAACTGTCACTGCAGGCCAGCTTGGCACCCCAGGAGTGGCAGCTGCCAGTGCAAAGGCCCTGAGGTGTAAGAGTGCACCTGGGGAGTCTTGTAGGGAGTGGGGGTGGGGGAAGGTGTGGCCGGAGAGGCTGAAGAGCAGCAGGTAAAGCCCTTGAACTCCAGGCAGGGGAGGCATGGAGGGTTGGAAGCGGGAGAAGATGTGGTCCTGCGGCTGTGGAGAGGGGACTGCCACCATTGTCCAGGAGGGAAGATGGTGACCGGGGGTGGGGTCGTGGAGGAGGAGAGACAGGACCAGTCAAGAGATAAGGAATGTGGCTGATGGGGTGGGGAGAAGGCAGGTGGTGGTGGGCAATGCTGTGCTCAGCCCGGGGCAGGGGTCGCAGCTGGGCCCACTCTACTTATCACACCAGCCCCCTTCGATTTCCTCCAATAGACCCTGCTGCCCAGGGGATCCCCAGGCGTGTGCAGAAGGGGCAGGTGACAGCTACACAGGGCCTTGCGGGCTCGTCTTTGCCCTTTGCAAGTGCTGTTTCCCCTGCTGGGGATCCCTCCCCCTATCCATGAGCTGGGGGTCTCATTCTCTGCAGGGGTTCCGGCTAAACGTCACCTACTCAGAGAGCTTTCCTGGATCACTATTTAAATAGTGCCTCTGACACCCCCTCCTCCTATCTCCTTTATGTCTCTGACATCCGTCACCATCTGACATTTGTCTGTCTCCCCAGAGAGAACGTCTCAGCTCCAAGGGTAGAGATTTTGTCCAGCTTGTTCATGACATCAGCCCCAAGGGCCCATCATGGTGTCCAGTGTCTCACTGAATGCATGAATGAATGAATGAGTGAGTGAATGACAGTGATGAAATAAAAATTCACATTTGTACTAAGCCTGGGCGTCTGGAGCCTGTGCTCCCCAACAAGAGAGGCCGCGATAGTGAGAGGCCAGCGCACCACGATGAAGAGTAGCCCCCACTTGCCACAACTAGAGAAAGCCCGCGCACAGAAACAAAGACCCAACACAGCAAAAATAAATTAATTAATTTAAAAATAAAGAATAAGGTCTTTGAATGCAGAGAATGTGCTTTAAAAAAAATTCACATTTTAAGGGGAGACGAGAAAAATTTAAACATAAAATTTTTCCTCTGCCCTTTGGTCTCCTCCCTCGCCCTCTTGTGTGCATGGTGCATCTGCATTATGTGTGAACCAGACCTCCCCAACGGCAGAAATACCTACTCAACCATAAAGATCAATTTTCTCCCTCTGGCGCCAGCCCTGTAACTCCTTAGACGGTGACATTCCTTCCACAATCTGTAAGGGGTCACGACGAGCCACCACTCGCCTTATAGGTGCAGACATCTTCGGTGAACTTTCCATACAATGCTAATGTACCATTTTCCTTAAAGATAGAGATGGATGCTGAACAGACTGGTCAGACAACCTGGGGCGATCCTGGGCAGTACCTAATGGTAGTTCTCAGCTTAAATACTTACTTATGACCTTATTAATGCCACTAGCTATATTACTTGTATTCTGCCTCTTTCACCAGATTATTGTTTCTTGCATTACGAAATGTGTAATCGAGGGACTTCCCTGGTGGTGCAGTGGTTAAGAATCTACCTGCTCATGCAGGGGACACGGTTCAAGCCCTGGTCTGGGAAGATCCCACATGCCGCGGAGCAACTAAGCCCGTGCACCACAACTACTGAGCCTGCGCTCTAGAGCCCACGAGCCACAACTACTGAAGCCCGCGTGCCTAGAGCCCATGCTCTGCAACAAGAGAAGCCACCGCAATGAGAAGCCCACGCACCGCAGCAAAGAGTAGCCCCCGCTCGCCGCAACTAGAGAAAGCCCATGTGCAGCTATAAAGACCCAACACAGCCAAAAATAAATAAGTAAAATAAAATAAATAAACGTATTAAAAAGAAGACTTTAAAAAATGTGTTATCGAGCCTCAGGTAAATTTAATCATGATTAGGTGACTTGAAATGGTTGATCATATATATAGTCTTATAAGATCAGTGATTGTAATAATGTAACTCTAGCTATGGGAAGAAGCAACAGAGGGAACCATTGCCTGGACCATAATGAGCTAGTAAGAGAGGTAGTCCAGAAGCTTTTGGCTACTGTAACAGTCCACTAATAGCACACTGAGTGGCTGTATCCATGAAATCTTCGCCAGACCTGGGAACGAGCATTCCTAGCACCATGGGACAAATTGGTCACGAAATGCCTCCCAAACTTTGGTCGAAATTAAGACCGAAAGGGAGGGGATTGTAACAGGATGAGGCACTTTGTGCTGTAGGAAAATTGGCAGAACTGGCCCTCGGATAGACCGGGATTTCCAGGAGACAATTTTATGAACTCAGTTTCTTGCATCATCCCATCCTTAGGAAACCACTAACACCATTAACTAAGATATCCGTTCCTCAAGAACAGCGGCAACCTTCTACCAAGATGAGTACTCAAATATGAAATATGAAAAAGAATATATATGTATAACTGACTCACTTTGCTGTATAGCAGAAATTAACACGACATTGTAAATCAACTATACTTCGATAAAATTAAAAAAAAAAAAAAGATGAGGGACTTCCCTGGTGGTCCAGTGGTTAAGACTCTGTGCTTCTAAATCAGGGGGCGTGGGTTCCATCCCTGGTTGGGGAACTAAGATCCCACATGCCACGTGGTGCGGCCAAAAATAAAAAATTTAAAGTTAAAATTAAAAAAATTAATAAAAAGATGACTGCTCGATTGCACGAACCCCCCTTCTCCAAAATCACATCTATACTGGCCTCCTTTACCTCTTCGGAACAGCCCTCAGAGCTCTCTGAGAGACTGTCTCCCGGGTTATAATGCTCAGGTTGGCTCCAATAAAATTTTCCGTTTCTTTCTTAGATTGACTATTGATGAGTTTTTTCGTCGCATGAACGAGCGATGCACAGGAGATGCACGCACGGGGCTGAACAGAGTTGTGGGAAGTAGCAAGGATTGGGGGTGATTGAAGCCGGGCGGTGGTACAGAGGTGAAGGGAGTGGTCCTAAGGGGAAACTGAGGCCTGTGGGGGATGGGGGGTGGGGGGGACGAGGGCCAAGTCCAGCCCTCCTCCCCTCCTCCAGCAGGAGGGCTGCTGGAGGAGGGCCCTGCTTCTGTCCATCAAGCCCTCTTTGGAAACAGTTCTGCAGAAGGCCGGTAGAGGGCGTACGTGTGTGTCTGTATGACCGTGTACTTGCGCGTGTGCGTTGCATATCTGTGGTGTGTGTCTCTGTGCGTTTTATGTATGTTTCGGTACACTTATATGTGCATTTGTGTTTATGTGTGCATGTGATTACGTTGTGTGTATCTGTGTGCACATTGGGTGCGTCTATCTTGCATCTGTAGTCCCACTGTGTGTTGTCTCTGTGTGTTTAAGTTGTGTGTGTGTGTACCTCTGTGCATTTCTGTGTATTTGTCTGTGTCTGTCTATGTGTATGCGTTGTGTACCTGTGTGGTTTGGTGGTATCCTGTGGTCTGTATCTTTGTGTGTGTGTTGTGTAGACGCCTCTGGGTTGTGTCTGTGTGCACGTGGGGCATGTGCAGTTTTGCATTGTGTAGGTATCTCTGGTTGGATAGTACTGTTTGTCCGTGTGTCTGAATCTTTTTTTTTTGTTTTTGCAGTACACGGGCCTCTCATTGTTGTGGCCTCTCCGTTGCGGAGCACAGGCTCCGGACGCGCAGGCTCAGCGGCCATGGCTCACGGGCCTAGTGGCTCCGCGGCATGTGGGATCTTCCCGGACCGGGGCACGAACCCGTGTCCCCTGCATCGGCAGGCGGACTCTCAACCACTGCGCCACCAGAGAAGCCCTGTCTGAATCTTTGTATGTGTGTTGTGTGGATGTCTTTGCATGTCGATTTGTGCTTTTGTGGTGTGTGTGTGTGTGTGTGTGTGTGTGTGTGTGTGTGTGTTGTGTGGGTGTCTAAGTTGAGTCTTGGCAGGAACCTAGCATCACGCAAGCCGTCGAATCCCAGTTAGAACATGTAGGGCCACTGGGCACCACTATGGCCTAGGGCTGGGGCGCCTGGGCCTGCAGAGTTGTCAGAAGCTCGGAAACTCCAGATTCCATCACAGGCCCAGCCTCTATCCAGAACCCCGTCCTGTGGCCTCCCCGCAGCCCAGCAGGACTTGTTCCCAAACTTTCTCCTCCTCGTTCCTGTGTCCTCACTGCCCAGCTGTCCACCCACACTGGTCATTTTCCATAGCATCTTCCAAGCACCCACCCCCACGTCCCTCCCATCATAAAGGCTATCTCATCTCAAACCTACCTGCTTCTCTCCATCCCCATTGCCACTGCCCCAGGCCACCTCCTCTGGCTCCTGGACGAGGTGACAGCCCCCCGCAGTGTCCCCACCCTCCCACCTGGCCTCCATGAAAGTCCCCCAGGGTCCCCACCCCCCAGGCCTCCTGCCATCTTCGCCCACCCACTGGCCCCCAGTGACTTCTCTCTGTTGCCCACCTGACAACTTTCTCCCCTGCTAAAAATGTTCCTCGTCTGTCACTCAGCAAAACATGCAGTGGGTTCAGGTCCCCACAATTAGCCCTGATCAAGGTTGAGAGGGACATTTGGGGGCCCAGAATGAACAGCCTCAGGCCACCAGAGTCATTCATTCAGTAGACATGTACTGAGGGCTACCTGTCCTCAAGCTGGGGACACAGCATGACAGATGAGTGCCTGCTCTCTTGGAGTACACGGTCCGGGGACATTCCAGCCAGGTCCCTCCCCGCTCGGTGGACAGCCTGGCCTAGTCCTGGTTGGTAGGTGGAACACGGGGGCACAGGTGGACGTCTTCCTGAGAGGCAGAGCATCAAGCCTGGAGTTGGAAAGCAGCCCATCCAGGAGTTTGGCCCAGGGCGTTCCCCCACCGAGAATCCCTGGGCACAGTGGTTGAGAGTCCGCCTGCCGATGCAGGGGACACGGGTTCGTGCCCCGGTCCGGGAAGATCCCATGTGCCGCGGAGCGGCTGGGCCCGTGAGCCATGGCCGCTGAGCCTGCGCGTCCGGAGCCTGTGCTCCGCAACGGGAGAGGCTGCAGCAGTGAGAGGCCCACGTACCGCAAAAAAACAAAAAAACACACACTTGTTCAGGTCTTGGCCAAGGGTGTGGTGGGGGGAAGCGAAAATGTGAAGAAATTTTCCCCTCCAAAGTCCTGAAGGGCTTTCATTGGGGTGGCGGGAAGTGTGAGGAGTGATCAAGAGACCAAGGGTGGTGGGCAAAAGGGCAGTTTGCCTGAAATGTAGTTATTTTCCTTTGTCAACAAGGAACATGTGTTCAGGTAATGGGATCATGTGTTTAGAGATGAACCGCAAACTATTTTAAGCACCCAGATGACTTTCAAGTGAGCCTGCCTGTTTCCCCTTGAGAACCAGGTCTCTAAGGCCAGGGTTCTCAAAGTGCGGCCCCTGGAGTTAACAGAAGTTTCTAGGAACTTGTTAGAGATGCAAATCCCCGGCTCACCCCAGACCTGCAGCATTGGAAACTCTTGGGGGGTGGAGGGGGGCAGCCGCCCCAGTTTGCCCACAGGAATCCCCTGGGGACCTCGCTAAAATGCAGACTCTGAGTGGTTACTCTGGGGTGGGCCTGAGGGTCTGCATTTCCGACAGGCTCCTGGAGGATGCTGACACTGAGGCCCGGGACCACACTTCTGAGTAGCAAGGGTCTAAAAAAAAAAAAAGGGTTGGGGACTTCCTTAGTGGTGCAGTGGTTAAGAATCCGCCTGCCAACGCAGGGGACACGGGTTCGAGCCCTGGTCCGGGAAGATCCCACATGCTGCGGAGCAACTAAGCCCGTGCGCCACAACTACTGAGCCCGCGTGCCACAACTACTGAAGCCCGTGCGCCTAGAGCCCGTGCTCTGCAACAAGAGAAGCCACTGCAATGAGAAGCCCGCACACCACAACTAGAGAAAGCCCGTGTGCAGCAACTAAGACCCAACGTAGCCAAAAATAAAATAAATAATAAATTAAAAAGAAAAAGGTGTGGAGGGTTGACAACCAACCACCCTCTGTCTGTTTTCTAGACACACAGCTACATCCACTCCTTAACCTACTGCTGTCTACAGCGCAAAGTAGCTGGACAGAGGCTGCTGGGTGCAAACTGTTTACCCTCTGGTCCTTTACAGAAAAACTGTGCCAGCCCCTGGTCTAAAGGAGTCTCCCTTGGCCTGATCTCTCCACCCTGATACCCCCCCCCACCTCCTCAGCCGACGGATGGCCTCCAACTGCGATTCCAGAAGGTGCCAGCATTCTCCCTCCTGCAGCCATACCAGCAGTTCCTTGGGCCTGGTTTATCTTCCCTCTGCCCCCACCCCACCTCCCCATTGTACTATAAACACGCTTGGGGGGTCTTCCCTGGTGGCCCAGTGGTTAAGACTCCACGCTCCCAACGCAGGGGGCCCGGGTTCGATCCCCGGTCAGGGAACTAGATCCCGCGGGCCGCAACTAAAAGATCCCGCGTGCCGCAACTAAGACCCTGGAGCAGCCAAATAAATAAATAAAATATTAAAAAAATAATAATAATAAATAAACACGCTTGGGCCTTGGCATCCCTCAGCAGCCTGAGGCAGGGGCCTGGGTCAAGGTGGGTGTTTTTGTTGTTTGGCCACGCTGCGGGGCTTGCGGGGTCTTAGTTCCCTGACCAGGGATTGAACCCGCACCCTCGACAGTGAAAGTGTCAAAGTGCCGAGTCCTAACCACTGCACCGCCAGGGAGTTCCCGGGTCAAGGTGTTGAGCGGATCTCTGAGGCCCTCACACAAGACACAAGACACGCTTGGGAAGGGGGCTATCTTCATCCTTTATCGGAGGGAGGGGGGGCGAAATCAGCGGCCCTCCAGGGCCCGGTCTCGGGCGATGACCGCCTCCTCGAACTTGATCATGAGCGTGGTGCCCTTGTGCCAGTGCGCCGTGACCTTGGCGGGGAAGCCACTGTGCGTGAGCACCGCCTCCACGATGCCAGCCGTGAAGCTGGCGCAGTTGAGCGTGCTGTTCTCCTTGGGCACGGAGATGTAGGTGTTGATGAGCGGCTCCCGCTCGATGATGTAAAAGGTGCGGGCGTCGTCATTGGCCTGCTCCAGCTTGTCGGCCTCCTTGCCAAAGAGCGCCTTCCACACGGCGCCCTTAACGAAGAGCAGGGCGCCCAGCACCTTGGTTTCGCGCCGGGCGCCCTTTTCGCGAGCCACCAGCGCATCCAGAACGCGGGCGCCCACCTGGCGGCCTAGCGCGGCCAGGCGAGCCTGCAGCTCCGCCACAGAGAAGACGCGGCTCTGGCAGTGCTGCACCAGCTCGGAGAAGAGCAGCGCGAAGGCGCTCAGGCTCACCTCGGTGCGCGGCCGGGCCAGCGCGCGCTCCAGCAGCGCCGACTTCCCGCGCGTGAAGCGCGCCTCCATGCCGCCGCTGCCCTGCGGGGAGACGAGAAAACGTGGGTGTCAGAGGCGGGAAGGAGCCCCTCTCTACCACCTCCCTTGTGCGCTCATCAGTGATTTCCCACGTGGGAAGAGATGAGTAGAAGGAAAGGAGGTACCCACCTGTGCGTAAAGCATACCTCCGTTACGCCTAGCCAGCCACGGCCAAACGGGAGACGGGGTAGGCTTGTACCCTAGGCTAGGAGAGGATTTCGGAGGGAGGGGGGTAGAGGGGGAAGGTGGGAGGAGAGACAAGAGGGGGAACAGAAGGGGGCGCTCGAAACCACCCCCCCTCGAGTTCCAGGTGACCCTTGTGCGTTCAAAGCACCGACCTAAGCCCTCCGCCGCCTGTACGAGTAACCAGAAAACTAGTGCGCGGGGAGGGGGGCGTCAAACCTAGGGCAGGAAGGGGACGAGGATGGGGGGCCGTGAGCGTACACTGGCAGCTATCCCTCCCCCCGCCATGCGCTCCAGCAGCAACAGCGCTGACTTCCCTGGGTGAAGAGAACTTCCCTGCCTCTCCCCTGCGGAGTCAGAGAAACTGGGAGAGAGGAGTAGGGGGTGTGTGGAGACCAACGGCCAGAAGGGTTGGGAGCTTGGGGAACAGGCAAGACACATGGAGCAAGCCAGGAGAGGATGTTGGGAACCCTTCCAAACCCACACCCTCGGGCAGCACCAATTTGTCATGCACGAAGCATGCCTCTTTGAGTGGGCCTGCGTTTGTAAAAAGACTGGGGGGGCGGCCAGAGAAGGCGTTGGGAACACCCCACCCGCGTGCTTTCCAGAAAGGTAGCTGCACCGTGGAAAGAGGGAGGGGGCGGACTGTCGGATCCGGGGGTTATAGGGGAGCCAGGAAGGGGCGCAGTGATCCTCCCATCACAGGGCGTGAAGCCACAGCTGTCGGTGGCGAGAGACCCGGAAGGGGGTTGCTGGGAGAAAATCCCTAAGAGGTGCTGAGACCAAAAAAAAACCGAAAAAAATGTGGATCAGCGATGGGAATGGCAGCGGATGGGGCGGGAGGGGGGGAATCCCAAGGGCTCTGAGACACACACACCCCTGCTAAGGGTGGGGTCGGGAGGGGTAACTGAGAACCCCGCCCCACTACTCAGGGACCTGGCCAGAAGCCGGAAGGGTCTGGGGTTGCTGAGAGGGTCCCAACCAGGTCTGCGTGGGGGATGAAAAGACCAGGAATCTCAGGAGCTCCAGGACGCCCCTGCCCCGGTGCGCAGCTGCCTACATGGGGGCCGCCCAGCGCGCGAGAGGGGAGGGGGAGTGTTGAGACCCCTCCACCCACCTGCCATAGGGTTGGTGAGCTAAGCCGTGGAAAAACCGAGATCCCGCGACCCCGGCCCCGGCGTGGACCAGGCAGAGGGACCGGGAAGGCGCCCACCCTCCTCGTGGTCCCCCGGGGTGGGCCGAAGAGGGATTCCGGGGATCGTGGACGCCAAGACCCTGACCCAGGACCCAAAGACCCGCGGAGAGGGGTTGGGGAGCGGACGCGGCACGGCGCCGGGAGGGGTGGTGGCGGGCGGGGTCTCACCGGGACTTGCGGCAGCCGATTCGGCCGAGCTGCTTTACGGCGCCGCAAAGGGCCGGCGTGCGCAGGCGTCGAGGCGGGACGGGCGGGGCGCGCTCTGTGATTCCCGACAGTGGCCGCACGGGGGCGCGCGTGTCCGTGCGGCCCTACAGAGGGGTGCGGCCCGGGCCAGGGGCCTCGCTGGCCTTGGTTGGCCCGTGATCTGTCTGGGACAGTGGCACGGGTCGTCCATCTGCTCAGGAGCACACATTTGATGATGGGCACACGTCTCTGTCTTGGGAACATGTGCGTCCTTGGGCATATGTCTACTTGTCTCGGGGGCACACGTACGCCCATGCACACACACTCACCTGTCTTAGGGACACACATATGTCCATGCGAACATGTCCACTTGTCTTAGGGTCCATGCGCATGTCCGTGGGCACAAGTTCTCAGAGGACGTACATCCATGAGCCGTGGGCATAGTACACTTAAGGGCATATGCCCTCATGAATACATGCCCTGTGGACAGATACATTCCCGAGCACAGTACATACTCAGGGGCTCATACATTCGTGGGCCCATGAACACTTAGGGAGACATTGGACATCTCAGGCCACAGACCCTCATGGGCACACACTCAGCGGCGCAGGGACTCAGTCACTCCCAGGGTACACATTCATGGACACACTGGGACCCACTGCAGACTGCAGACATTGGTTCTCATGCCCCCTCGTGCCCCCAGGGTTCCTGGCATTACGTCCACGTGTTCACCGTGTGACCTTTCTCATTCTCCGAGTCTGAACACTTACAGACCCTCCCTACCAGGTTCCAAAGCTCCCCAGCCACACCAATAACAGATCTGAAAGCCGCATTGTTTCCCCTTGGCCTTTATCATCATGAATCACGGAATGTGAGTGCAGAAACAAATGGACACATGCGGGTCCACGCTCTGAACACCCTCAGTGGCATAATCAGGCACACTCGTGTTGACACACACCTGTTCAGGCCGGCACAGCGTGACAGGTGGGTGTGACAGGGCACACACCCACAATTACAGTGATGCATTCCCATGGTGTGCCCACCCCACCCATTCACGCCTCCATCACACAACATCCCTCAGGACACACATGTGTTTACGCTGAAATGGGCACGTGTAACACGTGTCACCAACACCCACACCCACAGTGACACACTTCTGTGGTCGCCACAGCCACCCACGGTGACATGCGTTACACTCACAACACGCCGCAATACACGTGTGCATCACATGTACAGTGACATAGGGGTGCACACCATACTCGCTGTGACTCCCACCTTCAACATTCACCCATAACACCTTCCTGTGGGAAACACTGGAATACCCACCCTCCATGAAGTGCTTACCCCGACACATGAGCACATAGGCACACACGCAACTCCACAACACATTCACCAGGACACATGATTTTCTACACGTGGGATAAAGCGCAGCTTCAGACCAGGCTGGGAGCCCTATTTTCCATCTTCACTGAGAGGTGCTATCTTGTCCTCCGAGGTGTAGCCAGGGCTTTGATGTCTTTTCTTTTATTGAGGTGTGGGCTCTGCGGGGTGGGGGCGGGGGCGAAGGGTGGAGATCCGAGGTCAGACAGATCCCACTCTTGAAAGAGAATCTGGGGCCAAATCCAAGGGGGCCCCTCATCCGCCTCCCCTGGGCCCAACTTACGTGGATTTAGCATCTTCAGCGTCTGGAGGATTTTCTGTAATGTAGTCCTGATTTGGTTCATGTCTGAGGCTGGGGAGAGACGGGAAAAAGCGGAAGTGGGCCTTTCTTAGCTTTACTGGAAGCCTTCTCCCTGCCCGGCCCCCAGTGTGGGGTGCCACACAGCCCATGTACTTGGAGTTCCCATGCATTTATATACTCCCCAAGTGACTTGGAGGGTGACATCCATCACCTCTCCAAACCTTGTGCTCTGGAAGGGCGGGACCCTTGCTGTCCCCTCCCCCAACTCCCCAGCACCCAGCCCAATATTGGGCATGGAGGCAAATTCGCCCAGTGGAGATCTATAAGGGCACCTGTCGCCAGCGTCTTCAGTTTCTGGTTCCCTTCATGGACCTTGCTCTTGACCGTGTCAATGCCCTGCTTGACATCGTTCCAGCGCTTCTTCTCCTCGTCCTGGCACTCTCCCACCGAAAGAGAGACTGAGGGTGTGGGTCAGGGATGTCTGTGTCACCTCTGCTCTCCCTACCCCCACCTCGACCCAGGTCCTTCCCTCACCCTTCTGGAGCTCCGTTCTCAAGACGAGCAGCTCCTGGGACATCTTGGAATCTGTTCAGGATGGGGTGAGGAGGCAAGAAAACCTTAGAATCGCCTCAGGTCTGCAGTTGGGAGCAGCGCTGGACCACCCCAGCTCCTGGGAACCACTCCACACTGCCCCAGCCCCTTCCTCCACCACCAAAACAGAACGAAACACCTCACTCACTCTTCACCAGGACAAAGGCTAAGAGGACGACGCAGGACAGAGCGAGGAGAACATACAGGCTCATCGTGGCTCTAGGCAACCAATGGGGGACCTGGGCAGGGTCGGAGGCTGGCTTGGACTGGGCTGGAACAGGGGTAGAGGCAGGACAGGTCATCTCCAGGGCCCAACACTGCCACTCAGACCATCAACACTGACTGTAACGCCGGCGACAGCTCTTCACCTACCCCCACTGTTCCCGATACCGTAAGCAGCTGTGGCCATCAACAACACTGCCACCAGCATGCACCCTGGCCAGTGCCACAAGCAACTATCGCTAACACTGTCACCATCATGCCCCCCTTAACACCCCTGTCACCAACACCCACCAACATCAATGCCCGTTGTTGCCAGCATTGTTTCCATCACCAGGACCTCATGAGCACCCTCACCAGCTCTATCTAGGTGGTTCTGTCCCGATCCACTACGTGGTCCCCTACTCACCGTCACCAACACCCAGACCTTCACCAGCACCTCCACCGGCACAATCACACCATCATCATCACCACCTCCTCAAAGCCACCCCCCCACCGCTGTCCCACACAAGCCTTGATGTCAGCACACCCCACCCCATTGGCCCTGACCTCCACACACGGCCCCTTGTCCCTCCCACGGGCCCCTTCCAAGGCTGTGTGATGTGGGCTAGTGGGCGGCTGCTTACCCTTGTTCTTGGGTGGTGAGTGACTGCCCTTTGGCTGGTGCTGGGTTTTGAAGGTGATATTCTCATAGGCAGGGTCATCTGCACCTGTGGGCAGGTCAGTGAGAGGGATTGAAGAAAACTGCCGAGAGCGCTGGGGCAGGGGTGAGGGTGGGAGGGGGCCTCAGACGACTTGGTTCACGGAACACTGCGCTCAACAAGCTTCTGGGTGTAAAGTTAAGGAGTGGGGAACTCAGATCTACAACTTGATTAAGCGGAGAGGATGTGAGTGAACATTTGGGTGATAAACAGACACACACACACTTTGGGTGGGGGAAGGAACCCTCCGGCCCCCACTTTCAGCTCTGTACCTCTCCCCTCCCCAC
Source organism: Delphinus delphis (assembly GCF_949987515.2). NCBI lineage: Eukaryota > Metazoa > Chordata > Mammalia > Artiodactyla > Delphinidae > Delphinus > Delphinus delphis. The sequence goes on along the minus strand of NC_082685.1, from coordinate 7,355,990 downwards.
CCAAGGTGTCTAACCTTCATTGGCTGGGGACCCCCGTTTCTTGTTTTTGAAGGCTGCCGCCTGCATCTTGATCTCCTGGTTCATGGAGCTCTCCTCAGCCTCCGTAGTCCCCAGCCTACCAATTTGTCTACACACAACCCCACCCACTAGAAAGTGTCTGGGAAGATGAGGAAGTCTCTGGGTCGGGGTGGAGGAGAGGAAAGAGAGGTCAGCCTCCTCTTTTCAGGGATGCAGGACCCTCCCACCCTGGGACATTCTCACCCCAACCTAGAGAGGGATCTTAGGAGACCAGTGGTCTCAGGGGGGACCAAGAAGAGATGCCCATAGACCCAGAAACAGAATCGGATGGTCAGGAACTTGCAATATACAAATGTATCAAATCAACATGTTGTACATCGTAAACTTATGCAATGTCATATGTCAATTATATTCAATAAAATAATTTTTCTTAAAAAAGAGGATGGTCAGGAACTTTACAGGAAGCGCTGTGTGTGTGTGTGTGTGTGTGTCTACCTGGATAAACCTCATCCTCCCATCTCCTCTTGCTCTCATGGGAAATGCTGTGGCACCCCAGAGTCCCACCTTTGGGGGCAGGGGCATCCAGCCTTGGAGGCAGGATTCCTAGGTCCCCACACCTACCTTCCCTCTGCCCTAGTCCCACCCCTCAGCTCCACCCTGAGAAGTTCTACTTCTTCAAGGCCCCTTGGAGGAGAGGAACGGATATGAGGCGATGGGACTAACCACTGGAACTCCACCCCTACATTTGGGACTGATGCCAGACATCACCTTGACCTAACCCTGGAAGTAGTTCCTCCTCCACCTGGAGACCCCTGACAGAGAAACACTCAGAAACACACCCAGCCTCATCCACACATCCGCTCGCCTACCCAGACCCACACACACACTTGCACACACACACTCCTGAATACCCCCAGTCGCATATCTGTTCACATGTACACATGGCATGCTCATTTGCATGCTTATACATATTCATGCGCTCACACTCTGTCTAGGTGTCTTAAATCTCTCTTTGTGTCTATCTGACCTTGAGAACTGGGGATTAAAATGAGACAAAGTACATAAGGAATTTTTTCTTTAAGTCTAGAGTGGTGCCTTCTGATAGAGTATAATGTGGATTTTTGGCAGGGTTTTTAAAAATTGAAGTATAGTCGGTTTATAATATTATGTTAGTTTCAGGTGTACAGCACAGTGACTTAATATTTTTATAGACTATACTCCAGGGCTGTATTTCCCTGTGCTGTACCATATATCCTTGTTGCTTATCTACTTTATACATAGTAGTTTGTATCTCTTAATCCCTTAAGCATACATTGTCCCTTCCCCTTCTCTCTCCCCACTAGTAACCACTAGTTTGTTCTTTATATCTGTGAGTCTGTTTCTGTTTTTTAATATACGTTCATTAAAAAAAATTTTTTTTAGATTCCACATACAAGTGATAACATACAGTATTTGTCTTTCTCTGTCTGGCTTATTTCACTAGGCATAATACCCTCCAAGTCCATCCATGTTGTTGCAAATGGCAGAATTTCATCCTTTTTCATGGTTGAGTAATATTCCATTGTGTGTATGTATGTGTGTATATATGTATATTTATATACATATATACACACATGTATATCACATCTTCTTTATCCATTCATCTGTTGATGGACACTTGGGTTGCTTCTATATCTCGGCTATTGTAAATAATGCTGCTATGAACATTGGGGTACATTTATCTTTTCAAATTAGTGTTTTCAATTTTTTGGATATATACCCAGGAGTGGAATTTCTGGATCATATATTAGTTCTATTTTTAGTTTTTTGAGGAACCACCATAATGTTTTGCATTGTGGCTGGACCAATTTACATTCCTACCAACAGTGTAGAAGGGTTCTACTTTCTCCACATCCTTGCCAACATTTGTCATTTGTAGGCTTTTAAATAAAAGTCATTCTGATAAGTTCAGGGGTTATCTCACTGTGGTTTTAATTTACATTTCTTTAATAATTAGTGATGTTGAGCATCTTTTTATGTGCCCATTAGCCATCTGTATGTCTTCTTTGGAAAGATGTCTATTCAGCTTTTCAGACGATTTTTTAATCAGTTGTTTGTGAACCACATGTTTATTGAGATAGTTTACCTTTTTTTTGGGGGGGGTACTAAGTCTTCAAAACCAAACATGTATTTACACTTAAGGCACATTTCAACTTGGACTGGCTACATTTCACTGCCATATTGGACAGTGCTGGTCTAGAATATTATAATTTTCTCCTGTTACTGAACTCAGGTTTGGCATATCACCACTCAAAAGCCGATACTCGAGAGACAAGTGTTGGTTGAAAAGAAAAGGTTGCTTTATTCAGGAGGCCAGCAACCTGGGGAGAAGGCAGACTCATGTCCAAAAGACATCTCCCAGCTGCCGATCAGGGGGCAAAAGCTTTTCAGGGGTGGATAGATGGAGGGAGGGGTCTACATGCAGAAACAGTAGAGTCGGCTCCGACAATCACCTTGAAGTTGTTCATGCAGTGGTCTGATCAATGTCATCTGGATTGTTTTAAGTACAATTAATCTTCAGTTCCAGGGTTGGTTTGTTCCCATTTCCTTGAGGCCAGTTCTCAAAATTGTGTAAGGTGCGGCAGCTTATGTCATGGCTACAGTCTGGTCATCACGTAGTCAACTTCCCCCACCTGGTAGGGGTTTTGGTATCCACTAAGCAGCTCAAAGCCTATGGCTCAGAATATTATCTATAGCCCTTGAGGAGGAACTAAAGGTCCTGACTTTGCTTAATGGCAAAACTATTATTTTGTCCTATTTGTTTTTCTTTGGTTCTGCATCTTTTCATTTCTCTGATTAAATTTATTCTTTGGCTAAAGTTTTTCTACAGACAAGAGGCAGGCAGAGGACATGGGGGGAGGTGGTGTCTGTCCTGGGAAGGCCCCGTAGGGTCCTGCTCTGTTACACTCCCTTTGGAAAAAAGTTTAAAACTTTCTATGTGTGGAAAGTGAGTATGTTTTAGGTTTAAAATATGTGATTAAATTCTAGATAACTTTGGAATGGTCCCCGAGATCTGGCTGGCGAGGATAATGTTCTCTTTCCTAAAGTATTGCCAATCTTGCCTGTTCAAGGACGATCAATTTAATAATGATTAGATGCCAGCTCCTCCAACTCCTCTTACAAAGAAGTCAGCCATTGAGAGATGTGACCCCGCCCCTGCTGATGTAATAGCTACAGAAGAGATGGACCAATGGGGAACTGGCTCTGCTCTGATGGACAGGCATAGGGGGCGGGGCCGTGGCATTACACATTTCCCTGGCTCCGATGAGGCTAAGACCAGGCTCCAGCCCTCTGGACTTTGAGAAAAAGGTAGCCCCGGAACTGGAAATCCATAAGCAACCGTGTCATGGCGGCCTAAGAGGGCCCCATGGGGTTGCCTGACCAGATCCTTTCATGGAGCAACAGTCTCAATTTTAAGAAAGAAAATGTGTCCTAACGAGGTATTGGTTTAGGGTGAGCACATGATCCAGGCCCAGCCAATCAAAGTCCAAAATTTGGCAAAGGGGTGGGCAAAATGAGCCAGACTCAACCAATGAGACTCAGGCCAGAGGCTTTAGGGATTCTTTTGTTTGCTTGCATATTTTGGTTGTGCCGGCATGCAGGCGGGATCTAGTTTCCTGACCAGGGATTGAACCTGGGCCCCCTGCATTGGGAGCACGCAGTGTTACCCACTGGACCACCAGGGAAGTCCCCAAGCCTGAGGCTTTTATTGGGTTAACCAGGACAAAGGGCATTCTCTCTTTTTTCCCCTCTGTCAGACTGCCAGGATATAAGTCTGGTGCTGTGACAGGGGAGAACTTGCTTGAGAGTGAAGCCAGCACTACGGAGAGCAGACCTGACACGGAGTCGGGTCCTGGAGACATTATCTGAGCCCCTAGATCCAGCCATACCTGAGTCTGTTGTTCTAACCCTGAGCCCCTCAGTTACATAATCCAGAAATGTCCTTCCACTTTTGCTCGAGCTAGCTTGACGGGGGGTCTGCGGCACCTGCAACTAGCACAAGCTTGGCTACTACAGGGGGCTGGGCAGTTGGCAAATGAAGAAAGAGGCTTAAGAAGGGGCTTTGCCTGTCGAAGTCTGCACTCTGAGACAGGAGGATGACTGTGTTGGAACTGAGACCTCTAAAAGGCTCTTCTTGGGGTCCAGATACAGGTGGACAATTGTGGGTCTTGGAGACAAAGAGGCATTCGCATCAGGGTCAGGGGACAGCGAGGGAGCAGGATGGACAAGGTACTACGCTCGCCCTCTCTGGTCCCTAACACTCTTCTGATTCTGTGGTCCCACTCCAACCCCATGGCCAAGATGGGGTTAGGAGGGAGGACCTGGGAGGGGAATCCCCGGATTGGGGTCTGGTGGGCTCCATGGGCACCCGAAGTGTTTGTGTGATCTCAGCTCACGACTACCATGATCAGACAGGTGGGTGTACCATCGTAGGGGGTGGCTGTCCGTGGGAAGAGAGTCCAAAACATCCTGAAAACCACAAACCCACCCTGTCACCCATTCTCCAGCCTCTGGAGTGTGCTGCTGGGGTCTGTGACATTTAAGTCTTGGGTCCCTCTTAAGACTGGGCACTGGGGCTTCCCTGGTGGTGCAGTGGTTAAGAATCTGCCTGCCAATGCAGGGGACACGGGCTCGAGCCCTGGCCCGGGAAGATCCCACATGCCGCGGAGCAACTAAGCCCATGTGCCACAACTACTGAGCCTGAGCTCTATAGCCCGCGAGCCACAACTACTGAAGCCTGTGCACCTAGAGCCTGTGCTCCATAACAAGAGAAGCCAGGACAGTGAGAAGCCCGCGCACCGCAACGAATAGTAGCCCCTGCTCGCCACAACTAGAGAAAGCCTGCGCCCAACACAGCCATAAATAAATAAATAAATAAATAAATAAATTAAAAAAAGAATAATTAAAAAAAAGACTGGGTGCTAAGTGTTCTGAAGTCTCTGTCTGCATCTCTCAGGGGCTGGATTCTGAGACTCCTGGGTTAAGATTCTCAGGAAACCGGATCTTGAATCACCTGGATTTGTGCCCGCAGCAATGCTGAGGATTTGCTTTCTAGGGCTTTGACTCCAGACTGAGACCAACGTCATCCAAGCTGGGGTGGGGACTTGATGTTGGAAGTACGAGTGTCTGTCCAAGGCATACATGTGTCTATGTGTCCCTAGGTCCCTCTCCACAGTGGGCATGTGTGTGTCTGTGGGCATGGTGTCTTTGTGTGACAGTGGTAACTGGGTTGTGCACTGTGTGTGCACATGGCTGTGTGTAACTGTGTACATACGTGTAGTGTGTGTACCTAGGTGGTGTATTGACCTGTGTGTGTGTTATTTATTCAAGACATCTTCCTGAGCACCTACTATGTGCCATGCTCTCTTCTAAGCGCCAGGATACACCAAAGAGCAAACAAGTCCCCTGCCCTGTGTTTTCATATTTGAGTGTTCATGAGGGGTACGAATGTCCCTTGATGCAGGTGGGGAGTGAGGGATGGTGCTCAGGACTCTGGACTCAGCAATGGATTCAGGGATGCGCCCTGACGCTGGGGCTGCTGGTGGCTTGAGGCCCTGGAGCGTATGTGGGGTAGGGGGTTGGGGGTTCCTGTCCTGTCCAGACCCAGATCCCGATGAGGCTTCGTTGTGAGCAGTGGGGGAGAATGGCCCAGCAACTTCCCAGGAGGCCCAAGACCTTAGGGTGACCGTCAAGGTGGCCTCAAAGGTAACACTCTCGGGACCTCCCTACTGGTCCAGTGGTTAAGACTCCACGCTTCCAATGCAGGGGGCGCGGGTTCGATCCCTGGTCAGGGAACTAAGATCCCACATGCCCACCCGGTGTGGCCAAAAATAAATAAATAAAGGTTACACTCCCTTAGGTCATGAGCCTTGGGTGTGGTTGTCATTACGGGAAGTTAAGGCCCCATTTTCAGAAGTAGAAGTGGCGGACAAGGGAGGAGGGGGGAATGGGGCGGAAGAAAGTCACGGCTGTCCCCCACCCCCCTCCCTCTGGCGCCTTGCTCTTTTTGAAGATGCCGGCTCAGTCACCCACACCCCACAGAAGACTACAGCACACGTCCCGGGCTTTCTCCATCATCTTCTCGGAGGTTTATTTCCAACCCCGCCCCTCTGAGACAGGAACCCGCCCCTCCGAGGCCCGGCCACACACCCAGGCCCGTGCCACCGCCCCGCAAGCGCAACCTTAGGCTATTCGGCCCGCAGGCGACAGCAGCGAGCTCCGGTCCAGTCCATGCCGGCGCACTGACAGTGGCACGTGGTCTCGGCGCGCACGTCCCACGAGCCACAGGCAGAGCCGCAGGTGCAGCTGGTGACGGCGAAACCTACGAGGCGGAGCGAGGAGGAGAGAGCTTGGACTCTGAGCCAGAGGCTGCGGGCCTGGGGTTCCAGGGGAATGGCAGCGTGGGCGGCGGGGAGGCCGGGGGCCTGGACACCAGTGTCCTGAGGAAATGGGGTCCGGGAGTTGGGAGAAGGGACAAGGCTGGGAGTGCAGACCAGGACATTAACAGAAGTAGAGGCTGAGACTCTGTGGTCCTAGAGAAATAGAGGCTGGACCTAGGGGAGGGGGTTATGGGGTACTGAGAACAGAACTGAGAGCCTGGACCACGGGTTCTGTACTCACCTGCGGGGCAAGTGACCAGGTGCCCCCTGGAGGTGACACTCCGGCAGTCCAGGCCAATGTTCCTTATTGCCGCAGGATCTATGGAAGGAGTGACCGAGGTAACTGTGAAACCGAGCTGCCCCTCCCCCAATCTCATGCTGCCCAGGCCCTGGTGGTTTGGAGACGGGCAGGGGGCTCAAGGAAACCGCCCCTGGGGAAGGCCCAGGGGGTCGGGAGCTCATCACCTCTCAAGATTCTGCTTTGAGGTGGGTGTTTTGGAGGGAGGAGGGTTTGGAGCTATTGCTAAAGGTGGAGCTGGGGGAAATGGGGTTGGGTTGGGTTTGGGGTTGAGATTTGGTTGGGGTTGGAGTTGGGGTTGGCTTGACGTTCGCTCCATGTCAGGAATCAGAGGGGCCCCTGAGGCCCCTGCCAAGGTTGGATGCGAGGGTGCTCACTTAGGGAGCTGGTGAGTTCCTGGATCTTCTCACTGATGGCTTTATCCATGGGACACGTCAACTTGCCACACACCAGCAGCCCCAGGACTGGGAGGAGGAGAAGGGAGAGAGCCTTCATCCTGTAGGTGCTGCAAGAGGGAACCGAGAGACCCCAGCTGCATCAGCCCCTCTCCAACCTGGGAAGGGTCAGGCCCACAGAATGTGTGGGATCGGGAACCCTGGGTCCCCACGGGGGACGGGGCTGGAGGTCCAGCTTTGCCCCTAAAGGCGGGAGCAACTGTCACTTACCCTCTCCGTGGACTCAGCAGGCCCAATTTTGGACACGAATGATGTGCCTCTGCCTCAGCTCTCTCTTTAAGGCCTCCGAGTGTGGGGCTTCCTGTCTTGGCTAAGACCCCTGGCATCCTGGGACTCCCTTCCCACATCCGGGGCTAAGAGGAAGCCCCCAGGGTAGAGTCCAGGGACCTAGTGGTGCCACAGCCTCTCCTTCAAGAGCCTTCCCTTCCCACATCCAGGCTGGGACTGGTCCAGAGGGTAGAACCTGGGGGATAATTCCAGGAACCATAGTCGACGGGGCAGGGAGAGATACAGGAGCTTGCACGGAGGGGAGGGGGCACACAAACGTGCCCAAAATAATGTTCTTGTTTGAGAACTGCATGCCATGTTCATTCCCAAAAAGCTATCACCATAGAAGAGATAGATAAAATCATGGTTTATTCCTTCGATAGAATAATCGGCAATTGACGTGTGCAAACTACGGCCCATGGGCCAGATCTAGCCCACCATCTTTTTTTTTTTTTTTTTTTTGGCCACACTGAGCATCATGCGGGATCTTAGTTCCCCAACCAGGGATCGAACACCCATCCCCCTGCAATGGAAGCACGGAGTCTTAACCACTGGACCACCAGGGAAGTCCCGCCTACCATCTCTTTTTGTATGACTCATGAGCTAAGAATGGTTTTCACATTGTTTGGGTTTGTTTTGTTTCCAGTATGGATGGATTTTTTAAAAAATTGTGGTAAAACACACGTAACATAAAATGCACCATTTTAACCATTTTCAAGTGTAAGTTCAGCAGCCTTAAGGCAGTGTGACCACCGAGGCAGACACTGGAATGCTGTGGCCACAAGCCAAGGAATGCCAGAAGCCACCAGAAGCTGGAAGAAGCAAAGAACCAACTTTTCCCTAGTCTTTAGAGGGAGTATGGCTTGATTTCAGCCATACAGTGTTGTGTAATCATCAGCCCTGTCCATTTCCAGAACTTTCTTTTTACCATCCTAAACTGAAACCTTACCTATTAAACACTAAGTCCCACTTCCTCTTGAAGCCCCTGGTAATCTCTCATCTAGTTTCTATTTCTATGAATTTGCCTATTCATATAGCAAATAAGTGGAATCATACAATATTTATCCTTTTGTGCCTGCCTGATTTCACCGAGCATAACATTTTAAGGTTCATCCATGTTGTAGCATGGATCAGAACCTCATTCCTTTTTAAGGCTAATATTCAATTTTATGTCCATACCGCATTTCGTGTATCATCTGTTGATGGACAGTTGGGTTGTTCCCACCTTTTGGCTATTGTGAAGGATGCTGCTATGAACCTAGGGGCAGGACAGGATAAAGACACAGGCGTAGAGATGGACTTGAGGACACGGAGAGGGGGAAGAGTAAGCTGGGGCGAAGTGAGAGAGTAACATTGACATATATATTCACTACCAACTGTAAAATAGCTAGCTAGTGGGAAGCAGCTGCTTAGCACAGGGAGATCAGCTCAGTGCTTTGCGACCACCTAGAGGGGTGGGATAAGGAGGGTGGGAGGGAGACGCAAGAGGGAGGGGATATGGGGATATACGTATGCCTATAGCTGATTCACTTTGTTATACAGCAGAAACTAACACAACATTGTAAAGCAATTATACTCCAATAAAGATGTTTAAAAAATTAAAAAAAAATAACTTTTGAAGGATGCAAAAGAAGTGGGCAGCTCTAACTACAGGCAGGGTGAAAAGCAGAGAGAATGTGTGGAACCCCCTGGGGCTCCCCAGGGACTCAGTTTGAAAACCCTTAGTTCAGTAGCAGGAAAGAGTTATATATGCCCTGATAAAGAAATGTTCACATACTGAGGTCTGGGGAAGTCATTCTGGCTTATACATGAGTTAATGTGAATTTTGTGCTAGGTAAAACAGCCTGCTTGTGGCCTATGAAAACTACATTGTGCATCTGCTTTAATTATTAAAGAAAAGGGCACATTGACCAGAAGTAAAGAATGTCCGTGTTCAAAATAAAGATTAAATGCCCCTCTTCCTGGGATGCCAGGGCTGGTCCTCCTTTGATGATAAGACTCCCTTCCCAGGCGCCAAGGTCCTACCGACTCACTGTGTACATGCTGATCTGTTTTTATGAAACCTTGAAGGAGTGTCTCCCTGACTTCTTTGATGTTCTCTGTTCTTACAAGATATAAAACTGTGCTGAAAACCCTGCGTCTCCCAAGCAGTTTCTCAGAGTTTTCCTCTGAGAAGCTGTCTTCTGGCCTATAGTCCTCAGTTTGGCTAAAATAAAACTCTTTCTATTGCTATTATTGATTGTTTATTGATTATTGTCATCGATAGCCCCTTAATTCTCTTTAAAAAAAATCCCTTTATTCTCCCTCATTTCTACCAGCAAAACTGAGCTCTAGTGACCTTTTACATCTAATACTACTTAATACAATTCTAGAACCAGGTCTTTAAAAAGTACAATAGGGCAATCACATAACTACAATTTTTAAAAATCAATCTTATTGAGGTATAATTTCCATATAATAAAATGCATCTATCTTAAGTGTTCAGTTGCATACATTTTGACAAGTCTATATACCTGCATACTGCATGAATGTTTTGTTTTTCCCAAGTATTGCTTTTTTAAAAAATCAGGTGTAATTTACATACGGCAAAATTCGCCCTTTTTACTGAGTTCTGAGTTTTGACAAATGCATACAGTTGTGTAACCACTGCCACCAAATACTTATAATTTAAATTATAATTGGAAAAAAAAAGGAAGTTTCCCAAAGATCTGAAGGAAAACTGTCCTGAAGTAACAGAGAAGGAGATTTTTCTACCCATACAACTGGTTTTCCTGTGCGCTGCAGATCTTGTGAATATTGGTAAGTGTTACCAGTTTGTTCTCACCTCTGTTAATATACATCTGTCCTTGAAGTAATTTTGAACAAAGAGGCCTGTATCACTCAGAGGACTGGAAACTGTTGCCACTTGTTGTGAAACTGACTTCCAGAGGCAACCTACGCTTCTGACTGGTTGCCTTGCTACATAACTTGGCCTAGTGATGATGTCGCAATGACAGGTACCTCTGCCAATCAGAAGAGAATCATTGACACCTGCTTCCTGTCCCACAAGGATGAAAGAAAATAAAAGTAAAAGCCTTGATAATTATTAGAGAAATGCTAATCAAAGCCACAATGAGGTACCACCTCACACTGGTCAGAATGGCCATCATCAAAAAGTACAAACAATAAATATCATATATATATATCTCAACACTGTATCACTGTGTTGTACACCTGAAGCTAACATGACATTGTAAATCAACTGTACTTCAATAATAAAAAACATAATAAAATTTTAAAAATTAAAAAAACTGTTGGTGGGAATGTAAATTGGTACAGCCACTATGGAGAACAGTATGGAGGTTCCTTAAAAAACTAAAAATAGAACTACCATACGACCCAGCAATCCCACTACTGGGCATATACCATGAGAAAACCATAATTCAAAAAGAGTCATGTACCACAATGTTCACTGCAGCTCTATTTACAGTAGCCAGGACATGGAAGCAACCTAAGTACCCATCGACAGATGAATGGATAAAGAAGATGTGGCACATGTATACAATGGAATATTACTCAGCCATAAAAAGAAATGAAATTGAGTTATTTGTAGTGAGGTGGATGGACCTAGAGTTTGTCATACAGAGTGAAGTAAGTCAGAAACAGAAAAACAAGTACCGTATGCTAACACATATATATGGAATCTAAAAAAAAAAAAGGTTCTGAAGAACCTTGGGGCAGGACAGGAATAAAGATGCAGACGTAGAGAATGGACTTGAGGACACGGGGAGTGGGAAGGGTAAGCTGGGACGAAATGAGAGAGTGGCATGGACATATATACCACTACCAAATGTAAACTGGATAGCTGGTGGGAAGGAGCCACATAGCACAGGGAGATCAGCTCGGTGCTTTGTGACCACCTAGAGGGGTGGGATAGGGAGGGTGCGAGGGACATGCAAGAGGGAGGAGATATGGGGATATATGTATATGTATAGCTGATTCACTTTGCTATAAAGCAGAAACTAACACACCATTGTAAAGCAATTATACTCCAATAAGGATGTTTAAAAAAAATTTAAAGAAAAGGGGAATGGTGTGGAGACGGGAGGGAGAGTCTGACCACAGCTTCCTGACAGCCTCCACCTTGTGCCCCATTTCACAGATGGGAAAACTGATGTTGGGTGAGGCCGAGTCACTCCCGAAGGGGAGATTTCAGATCCAGATTTGTTGGATGCCGGAGTCCTTATTTATTTATTTATTTATTTGGCCGCAGCTCTTGGCTTGTAGGATCTTACTTCCCGGACCAGGGATTGATCCTGCGCCCCCAGCAGTGAAAGCGCCGAGTCTTAACCACTGGACTACTAGGGAAGTCCCAGGAAAGAGTTTTATTTGAGCCAAACTGACGACTATAGCCTGGAAGACGGCCTCTCTGATAACTCTGAGGAACTGCCCCAGAGATGCATGGTTTTCAGCGCAGTTTTATATCTTGTCAGAACAAAGGACATCAAACAAGTCAGGGAGATGCTCCTTCAAGGTTTCAAAAAAAAAAAAACAGATCATCATGTACACAGCGAGTCGGTATGACCTCGGCGCCTGGGAAGGGAGTCTTATCATCAAAGGAGGACCAGCCCTGGCATCCCAGGAAGGGAGGCATTTAATCTTTGTTTTGAACATGGACATTCTTTATTTCTGGTCAATGTGCCCTTTTCTTTAATAATTAAAGCAGATGCACAATGTAGTTTTCATAGGCGACAAACAGGCTGTTAGCATAAAACAGGCTGTTAGCTTAGGCCACAAACAGGCTGTTGGCATAAAGTTCAAGTTAACTCATGTATAAGCCAGAATGACTTTCCCTATATCTCAATATGTGAACATTTCTTTGATCAGTATATATGTATTAAATCACTACGTTGTACACCTTAAGCTTATGCCAACGAAGCTGGGGGAAAACCAGATTCCACATTTAAGTATTTGTCTGTCTCCATCTGACTTATTTCATCCAGCAAATACTTTATGTAAATCTATGTAGACGTTACAGAATGAGGCACGGTATGTAATGGATGCTTCAAACGTAGCTTTTTTTCGGGAGGGGGATCAATATTTTCCCAGAATTTCCCCAGCCACAGAGAGGGATCAAGGCTCTGAGTGGTCACTCAATGTGGAGGGGCCACCAGCCAAAACTTCCTCTTCCTGTCCTGTCCCCTCAATACCTCAGCCCTGGGGACCCCATCTCAGCCCAACCGGAACAGAACTTTCCCACTTTCAGGGCTATTTCCTCACCTCCAGGAGTCTTTTCACAATATTTTTGGCAGTAGCTGTTGGTTAACTTGTGTTTTCAGATTTTGAGCAACTTTACAGAAAAAAAAAAAAAAGGGGAAGCTTGCCTTGCTTCCTTGACATCTGCTGGGTTCCCCGGGGCCACTCAGCCCCTCCCCCAGAGGCCTCAGGCAATTCTTGCTTTGCTAGGGTCCTGCGGGTTTCACCATCCCACCTCCACCCCTCTCCGCCCAGCCGGCAGCTCCACCATGTCTGGGATCCTCAATTTTTCGTTCTTTTTTAAAGCAGCTTTATTGAAGTATAATTTACATACCACATTCCTCCATTTCAATTGTACAACTCAGTGATCTGTAGTAAGTTTCACAGGGTTGCACAGCCATTACCACAATCCAATTCTGGAAAGTTTCTATCACCCCTAAAAGGAATCTTGTGCTCCTTTGCAGTCACTCTCTATTCCCACCCCCACCCCTAGGCAACCACTTTCTGTCTGTGAATTTGCTTACTCTGGACATTTCATATAAGTGGAATCGTACACTATGTGGTCTTTTGCATCAAGCTTATTTACTTAGCATAGTGTTTTGAGGTTCATTAATGTCATAACATGTACTTTGGTCCTTGACTGAGCTGCGTTCCACCGCCTGGACGTACCACATTGATTTCCATTCACCAGCTGATGGGCATTTGGATTGTTTCCACCTTTGGGCTATTATGAATAATGCCATGAACGTTCCTGGACACGTCTTTGTGTGGATGTATATTTTCCTTTCTCTTGGGTGAATTCTTTTTAATGCAGGGTCAGTTTCCATTGTCTAAATGTACCGTAAAGTATTTAAACTTTTATTTTTTTAGTTTTTTAAAAAAACTGAAGTGGAGTTGATTTACAATGCTGTGTTAGTTTCAAGTGTACAGCCAAGTGATTCAGTTATACACACACATATATGTATTTTTTTTCAGATTCTTTTCCATTATAGGTTATTACAAGATACTGAGTATAGTTCCCTGTGCTAGACAGTAGGTCCTTGTTTTTTACCTATTTTATATATAGTCGTGTGTCTATGTTAATTCCAAACTCCTGGGAATTCCCTGGTGGTTCAGTGGTTAGGACTCAGCACTTTCATTGCCGTGGGCCCGGGGTTCCATCCCTGGTAGGGGAACTAAGATCTGCACAGTGCAGAAAAAAAAACAAACAAAAAAATAGAAATCCAAACTCCTAATTTATCTCCCCCGCTCACTTTTATTTTTAAGTAAAGCAAATTCAAGACCACAAACTTTTCCCTCCTGTTAACTTGGATGAGATATTGCTCTAGCAGAGCCCCCTGCCCTGCACAGCATGGGCTGAGAAGCCTCCCTGCTATGATGTGTCCCCATGTCCCCACAACCAAGAGCATCAGTGCTCACCACCCCAGGGGTGCCCTCCTGACCTTCTGAAGCCCTGATGCTGACCTGAGGAATCCTTTTTTCTCACTTTGTGGAGTCCTCCTTCTTGGCACATCCTGAGAACTACCGCCCAGCCGGGGCCAGGCCATCTTACAGTATTAAATAATAATGATGTATTATTATATTAATACTATATTATCGTGGTATATATTAATATATTATTATTGTGGCAGTCGGTGGTTCTTGGATGTTGCCTCTAAGCTTATACCATGACCACCAGTGACTCTGGAGTCTGTTCCCACCCCAGGCCTCCCCGATGAGCTCACGTGTCCAGCTGCCTCCCGGGGATTCAGCGACCTAATCCACACCCACAATAACACGTAACAAAACGCGCTAGGTTGTAACTTTCCATACGAACCAACTTCAGTAGTTGCTGAGAGTCCTTTCAAGAAGGATCCCAGCTGATTCCAGTGGGAGGAATGACAAGTTTGAAAATAATCTTCAAGAGATATTGGCAATAAATAAATAGATAAAATTTTAAAGTACAGAAAAAAAAATTGGGGAATTCCCTGGCAGTCCAGTGGTTAGGAATCCGCGCTTTCACTGCGGTGACCTGGGTTCGATCCCTCGTTGGGGGACTAAGATGCCACAAGCCTCGCAGCGTCGGGGAAAAAAATAATAAAATTAAATTTAAAAAAAAAAGGAAGAGATCGGAAGGAATCCATGGCTGCTAAAACCTTTATGTGGAGAATTGTTGGAAACCAGGGACACCTCCCGCCCGCCCCCGTCCCACCGACCAATCGTAGGGACATGACATCATGGAGCTCCTGACGTGAGGTCTCACAGGACGCAGAGAGAGGGTGGATTTTACCCTCACACGAGGGTTTTGAGAATTCTGTGTAATGCATGTGGAGGGCTTGGCAGGGTGCCTGGGGCGTGGTCAGGGCCTGACACTACCGGCTGCTGTGGCCCATTTTCGGGGGCGGGGATGGGGGTGGTCCGTGAATATTTGTAGAATCAAAATGCCCTGAGGTGGGAGCCTTTACAACATCGTCTACGTACAAATAAGGGCCAGAGGCCGAGGCGATTTAAGCAACAGAGTTTCGCTGGCGCTGAGAACTATTGAGTAACTCATGACCTACTCCTCCTCCCCCACCCCCGCCGTCTCTAATAGGGTCACCCAAGCTCGGGTTACAGACGCTAAAGATCAAAGCAGCCAGCAAATTGAGCCACAGCGCCGCCTGGCGCTCGGAGCGCTTACCTACCTAGGCGGGTCCCGGAAGAAAACCGCGGCTTTCCAAGGAGGAGAGTTTAAAAGTTAAACTTTAAAAAAAAATTAACTAATTAATTGATTTGGGGCTGTGTTGGGTCTTCCTTGCTGCGCGTGGGGGCGTGGCAGCTACTCTTCGTTGCGGTGCGCGGGCTTCTCATTGCGGCGGCTTCTCTTGTTGCGGAGCACCGGCTCTAGACGTGTGGGCTCAGTAGTTGTGGCTCGCGGCCTCTAGAGCACAGGCTCAGCATTTGTGGCTCGCGGGCTTAATTGCTCCATGGCATGTGGGATTTTCCCCCACCACGGATCGAACCCGTCTCCCCTGCATTGACAGGCCGATTCTTAACCACTGCGCCACCAGAGAAGTCCCTAAAAGTTAAACTTTTAAATCCATCTCCCTCCCACTCCGTCTCCCAGTAGAAAGGCTTCTCTGCCAAAGCCGTGGCGGGGGGCGGGGCATCCAGGGCCAGCCGTCTCAGTGGTCTGAGATGACTCACTTTCTCCCCTGCACCTCATCTACTCGACAGCCTTGCACGTCCATCTTTCTGCCCTATTACGCGTTTCGCATAAATCTTAGTAGAATTGCTGAATCGGAGGGGTTTTTGCTTCTCCAAGGCCCTACCTGCAAAACTGTCCGTGCAATTTTTCTGGGAAGAGTGTCTTTAGACTTCTCTGAATTCTCAAAAGGATAGGTGACCTCAAAATCAGGGCCAAGTCTTCCGTGGGCAGGGAAGGAGGGCCTCAAGTGTCCTGTGTCCACCCATGCCCCCCTGGTCCCAGTCTTGGAGGGGCCACAACTCCAGAGATGACAGGATGGAAATGGGTAGCGCTCCACTGGGGGGCACTATACCCAATTTACCCGCCCACCAGGGCCCCCTCCCAAGGCCCTCATCCCAGCTGAGCCCCATCGCCAACATTAGACTTGGGGCCCCCACCTGACCCTGCTCAGATCCTTTCTGTAGTTTCCCATCATCCCAGCAGGGGCCAAATCCTCACTCAGGCCTCAGGTGGCTCTCAGACCTTGTCGTCCCTCAAGACCTTTCCCTCTGGCTCCATTCTGCTCTCTTGCCTTTGCCTCCACTGTGCCCTCCCCTCCCTTCCCAGACTCCTCTTCACTTTCATTCTCTTAAGTGCCACCTCCTCCAGGAAGCCTTCCCAGGCTGCCCCTGAGTGGATTACCATGTTCTTGGGGCTCCCACAGCCACATGTGCCACAGACTGCCAGCCTGGCTGTGTGTCTGTGCTCCAGAGAGAAGGGCCTTCATCTATCTTATTCAGGCTGTGAGATTCACATCTCACTTTAGCTGAGTGTTATGGGCTGAACTGTGTCCCCAGAAAATTCATATGCTGAAATCCTAACCCCCATGCCTCAGAATGTGACTGTATTTGGAGACAAGATTTTTAAAAGATAATTAAGTCAAAACGAGGTCATTAGTGTAGACTTTAAGCCAATATGACTGGTATCCTTATAAGAAGAGGAGATTAGGGGCTTCCCTGGTGGCACAGTGGTTAAGAATCCGCCTGCCAATGCAGGGGACATGGGTTTGAGCCCTGGTCCGGGAAGATCCCACATGCCACGGAGCAACTAAGCCCGTGCACCACAACTACTGAGCCTGCGCTCTAGAGCCTGTGAGCCACAACTACTGAAGCCCGGGCGCCACAACTACTGAAGCCCACGTGCCACAACTACTGAAGCCCGCACGCCTAGAGCCCGTGCTCCACAACAAGAGAAGCCACCGCAATGAGAAGCCCGTGCACCTCAACGACGGGTAGCCCCCGCTCGCTGCAACTAGAGAAAGCACGCGTGCAGCAATGAAGACCCAATACAGCCAAAAATAAAATAAATTAAAATAAATAAATTTAAAAGAAGAAGAAGAGGAGATTAGGACACAGACACACACAGAGCGAAGAGCATGTGAGGACACAGGGAGAAGATGGCCATCTATAAGCCAAGGAGAGAGGGTTTAGAAGAAATCAACCCCGCCGACACCTTGATCTTGGACTCCCGGTTTCCAGAACTGTGAGAGAATAATTTCTGTTGTGTAGGTCACCCGGAATGTGGCACTTTGTTATGGCAGCCTTAGCAAACTAACACACCCAGTGAAGGGTCTGATAAGTCCTGCAGTTAGGAGCCCCTGTGAACAGCCTGGAGAAAGTGGGGGCGGGGAGGAGGATAAGCAGGGAGAGTTCTAACTCTCTGGGGTGGGAAATGGGCATCGTTTGCTGTGTTCCTCACACAAATGCAGATTCTGATCCTAGGAGCCTGAGAAGACCCCTGGCCTCGTGTGGCCCCAGGTCCCACTGAGACAGTTCCTGAAGGGCTGGGGGTGCTGGGATACAGGGCCTGTTCTGCTTGTTAACACTACTACTGATGGTCCCATCGGAGCAGCCGAGATAACCCTAGTACCAGTAGAGGAGCAGCTGCTGTCATTTTCCGGTGCCGTCAGCTTTCGGCGCCATTTCACCTCCTCTGCAAAGCCACTGGCGTCATTGGCCCCCATGTTTTTGGAAGGGGGACCCAAGAAGTTGGCCAAAACCTAGCAGCTCGTAGATCTTGGAGCCAATATTCAAATTAGAGCTTGGGATGCCCTCTGGAAGGACAACAGGATGGGGTGGGGCCTGAGGCACAGGTCAGGGAATGGGACCCAAGGGTGGCAGTCCTCGTCTAGCTCCCATGGAAAGAAAGTGAGGTGGGTGCCAGCTGGCAGAAACATGGGAGTTTATTTCTCTGAAAAGGGCAGGGGGCAGGTCAGGCGGGGGCGGGAGGGTCAGGGCAGGGAAATGTCCTCCAGCTTCTGGTCCAGCGTCTTGAGGTCATCCAGGAAGCGGGTCGGTGTGAGGATGTGTGAGGAGCCTGGGCAGGAGGATGGGGTTGGGGGAGTGGCCTCGGCCCCTGACACCCCCAGGTGGGGTGCTCGGGAAACCAGGCCCTGACCCTAAGGCCTCAGAAGGCTCACCCCTCGGAGAGAGAGGGGTCCACTCCCAGGTGACCCCTTCCCTGGGAAGCCAAGCCCTAGCCCCTCAGGTATCCGGTATCCTCTCACCCAGGCCCTGTGGAGGCTCTAGGCTTTGTGCACCCAGAAGGCACGCAGCTGTCAGTCCCCCAGGGACCCACACACAGGGGCAGGCTCCCGGCCCCACCCCAGCCCAGGGGCCCCAGTCCTGGCCACTCACCGATAAGCACCTCCCACTTGCCATCAGTGGCCCTGGTCACCTCATAGGCGGCCCGCATCTCTGACATGGCCACACCGCCCACGATGTAGACGATAAGCCGGGGCCCTGCCCGGGCCTCCACGCCCGCCTTGTTCTTGTGCCAGTGGCCGAAGCGGGCGCTGCCCGGGGGAGACAGGGAAAGGTCAGTCGCAACAGCAGACCACCACCCCCATACCCAAGCCTCACCTCCCACAGGCCTGGGCACAGCTGGGGCGGGGGCATCCCTGGGCCTCACCTGACAGCAGCCTGGGAGCTGGGCGTGGGTGCAGGGTCAGACACGAAGGGCCACAGCTTCCGGTCCAGCCGGTCCTCCACAGCATCCTGGGGCCAGAGGAGGAGGCTGAAGAGAGGGGCCCGGGCGACGGGGTGCACGGCCTGGGGCCCCCTCCATAGGGTGTGTTCATGGGCCAAGATCCTGGCAGATGGGGGCCACCATCTGTGTCTCCAGCCCCTTGGCGACCCAGGACTCTGGGCCCCTAACTTCTTAAGGACCCTGCTCCTCCTCAGCTCCGCAGGGACCCAGAAGTGTGGGCCCACAGACCCTTGGGAACCCAGGATTCTGAGCTCCCTGCCCCTCAGGTACCCAGGAGTCTCAGCATGCAGAGTCCATGGGGACACGGGGGCCGAGGTCACCGGTCTCCAAGCAGGCGGAGGTGCCCGGACTCCACACAAACGGCAGGAGGCCAGGAAGCCAGGTCCCTGGCCTAGTCCTTTGTGTTGCTGCTACTTTTGGCTCCCAGAACGGGCAGGGACTGGCATGGGGAGGACAAAGGGGGACCCAGGGGGCTTTCTGGGGGGCAGGAGCGAATAGAGGGGGACAGAGGAGGGGGCCAGCAGGTGGAGAGGAAATGAAGCTCCCCTATGAGGGACCCCTCTGACACCCCACTTCCTCCAGTGTGGGCCTGGGATTGCCCCCATGACAGCGCAAATCGGATGCCACAGGGATGCCCATAATGAAGGATTTCCCCTTAAGCCTGGGGGCTTAGGACGGTGATCAGGAAGAGGGCTGAGCGTTGCCTGGATAGGGGCAGGGGATGGGGGTCAGGCCCCAACCCCCCAGCAGCGGTACCTCCATCACATCCTTGATGATCGGGGTCCAGCGGGACAGCTGATAGGTGGGCTCTGAGCGCTCCCTCCGCTCCAGCCGGCTTGTGGTCCCACAGCCCTACAGGCGGGGCGGGCCGGGGTCAGTGGGGGAATCAGGGAGAAGGAGGCGGGTCATAAATGGGGCTGGGGGCTTGTCGGACTTGGGAAGGTTGCAGACAAAGATGGAGAAAGGGGAGAGAGAGAAAGACAGAAGGAAGGAGGGAGACAGAGAGAGAGACAGACGCAGAGAGAGCGAGGAAGGGAAAATGAGAGAGAGGGAGGAAGAAATACAGAGGCAGTGAGACAAAGATGCCACAAACAGAAAGGTCAGGACTAAGAGAGAAAGATGGAGACAGATGTGGGAGGACACAGAAGCAAGGGAACTGAGAAGTGGCGGACAGGGCGACAGACGGGCGCCTGGGAGAGAGACGGAGGACCAACCGGCAAGGGGAGAACATGAGAGATGCGCCTGGCCAGAGGCGGAGGCAGGGTCAGGGGAAGCGGAATGTGTGGAGGTCGGAGCACAGGAAGCTGCCATGTGTGTCCCGCCCAGGTCGGTGGCCCTCAGACCTCTGGGAGCCCAGGGTCAACTGTGTGCCCCATGCTGGTGACCCGGCTACCCGCCCCCGGGACTCGGACCACATGGACTGGGGCTCTGACTATGCCTTGCCCGCCCTGTTTCTCCTATGACTGCCGAGGCTGGGGACAGCCCTGGTGCCCCCCGGTCCCCAGACCCCACTCAAGCCTCCTGTCCTCCAAGAACCACATCATGCCCTGCGTACCCCTGCCCTGGTGACGTGCCCTCCGCCCCCAGTCACTGCCCTCTGACTCAGTGCCCGCTCCCCAGGCGGCCCCACCCCCATATCCGCCTCCCCCCCAGTCTCTGCCCCAGCATACCCCGGGGTTGGTGACAGTGCCGCCCAGCTGTTCCAGGTTCTGGATGAGGCTGCTGTGTGC
Organism: Delphinus delphis; assembly: GCF_949987515.2. Lineage (NCBI taxonomy): Eukaryota > Metazoa > Chordata > Mammalia > Artiodactyla > Delphinidae > Delphinus > Delphinus delphis. The sequence goes on along the minus strand of NC_082685.1, from coordinate 7,335,375 downwards.
CTGCACGTTGGCGTGCTGGATCAGCTTGGCCAGGTTCTCCTCGCTCACACCTGGAGGAGGCCGATGGGTGGGCTGACGTGGATGGGATGCTCACGGGGTTGTGGGGGAGGGGAGGGTGGGGGGACAGAGGTGGCCATGCACACTTCTGGGTTGAGGGGCTTGCGGTGGGGTGAGGAGGTGGCAGAACCATGACAGGAGCAGCCTACAGTTCAGAGACCCTCGGGACCAGGGGAGCCACCAGTCTGGCGCGGGGGCGTTCCTGATGTTAGAATTCTGGATGCGAATCCCAGAGGGAGTAGTAGACTGGGGGACCCTCTGGAATCAGTTGAGGGGGCCAAATTTGGAGACGTCATAGATTTGCAGGCTCTCCATGCCAACGGAGGCCAATGGAAGGAGGCCCAGGGTCCACAGGGGTATCTGTGGGGTTTGGGGGCATCCCGAGGGCAGGGCAACTGTGGGGTTTAGAGAGTCCCAGGATCACTGGAGACCGCGGTGAGTGGCGGTATACCAAGGCCCCCCCTTGCCCCCTACCCACCATTCCGTAGAAGAATGTAGAGCAACAGAACCCGGATCTTGTCGTAGGCTGGCACTGCGGCGTCCAGAAGCACTGGCACGATCAGCTTCATGGCGTCCTTGATCTTCTCGCCCTCTGCGTCAGAGCCCATGGCTAAGTCCTGTGGGGCATGGGGGTCAGCCACTATGTGGGGGGACGGGGCGGGGCAGGGCCATCCCAGGGGGCTCGGCAAGACCTTTGGGCTTCATTTCATCTGACCACCAGGTCTCTGAAGGTTCTACACGTGTTCGCAGAGAGGCCCCACCCCTCGCACACGCCCGTCCTCTCCATAGGCTCCACCCCCTCGCAGCCCCAGCCTCTTCCCCACGGGCCCCACCCCTCACACAGGCCACACCTCTCCATGGGCCCCGCCCCTTACCCTGGTCCTACCTTTCCACGGGCCTGGCACCCCCACAAGCCATACTCTACCCCAGAAAACGCCCCTTCACAGGCCCCGCCTCCCTCACAGGCCCTGCCTCCCCACAGACCCCGCCCCCCACGCCCAGCCTCCCCTCCACAGACCCCCACCCCTGCCCTGGGCTCACCCCACCTGCTCCACACTGCACAGCTTCTCCACAGAGCCCTTGAAGTGCTTCATGCAGTCATCAGCTAAATGCAGGTGCGTAGAATACTGAGGGGCAGAGGTGGGAATTGGGGTAACAGAGGTGAGCCAGGGTGGAGACGGGGTGGCAGTTGGAGGGGGCAGGTTCCCCGCCCCCGCTCACCTTGTTCAGCTCCTTCTGGTACTGTGGCATCTTTTTCAGGATGTGGGACAGGTCTTTGATGTTGGCCTGGGGACAGGAAGGAGCGTGAGCCAGGCCCTGCCTACCGGAGGCCCCTGCTGCAGGCTAGGGATCCAGACTGAGGCCCCGCCCCCATCTTTGGGGGGGAGGGGCGTTCCTCCCAAGCTGCCCACCCTGACACAGGCCCACACCCTACCTTGTCTGTGGTCAGCCTCTTGCTCTCACAGAATGTCTTCAGGAGCTCCGTGACCTTCCTGGCAGTGAGAGTGGGCAGGGGGCAGGATGGGGACGGGTGCCAAGACCGTAGTTTGACGGCAGAGTTGGGGGGCATTGCACGGCCAGGGGATGGGAGCCAGGAGACACAGGCCACGTGCGAGGCCACACTGGGGACGCACCGGGGAGGCCAGCGGAGGGGTGTGGCTCGTGGAGGGGCGCTCACCCACAGCGGGAGGCCATGTACCCGGTCCACAGAGGTGTGGGAGGGGGTGGGGACCGCGTGCGGAAGGGCCCATACCCCCGGCGCCCACCACGTGCCCGTACTTGGACACATCTGCGATGTGCATGTGCCGCAGGTCCACCCACAGGTCATCGTCCTCGTCCAGCAGCACGGCCTTCTCCCGGGCCTCGCTGAGCCCCGTGGTCTCATACCTGGGGGAGCAGGAGACATGAGCGTCGGGCGCACTGGCTGAGGACCCAGGTCCGCAGTGATGGCAGATGGCGAGTCCCGGGGTCCACCCACCTGTACGTGTCCTGCTCGATGTCCAGCAGGTCATAGGCCATGGCCTGGAAGGTGAGCTCGTGCAACAGTGGGGACACGGGGTCGGCCGCCCGGTCCATGATGAGGAGCTGTGAGCGACTTTTCTCAGGGCCCTGGGGTGGAGGGGGTGGGCAGGGATGAGGACATTGACCCTGACCCTGGCTGGGCCCTCCCCCCACCTCCCCAGAAAGCCCCCTCACCTCGCCCAGACTGGGAGTGTCTGCCTTGAAGGCGTTCAGCTTGGCTAGGACGGCGTGGGCCAGCTGGGCCGTGTCCTCTGGGCCCCTGGGGGTGGGGTGGGCAGATGTGGGGGGGGCTCAGGGCGTGGGCTTGGGGAGGGCCAGGCGCAGACTGGGGGTCGGGGATGGGGTTAGGGACCAGGGTGAGGACTGGGGCTGGGGTTGGAAACAGGATGGGGTCAAGGTCAGAGGGTGGCATCCAGGTGGGGTTCCCACTTATGGTAGCGGATGGCCGGGTACTCTTGCAGTGTGGCGCACAGGGTGGCGATCTGCTGGGCCAACGCTTCGAGCTGCCGTGCCCGCTCGCTGGCACGGAAGGGGCAGTAGAGATTGTAGGTGCTGTGCGGGGCATCCAAGGAGAACACCTGGGAGGGCACAGAGCCGCCGCTGGAGGTGTAGCCTTGCCCAACTCCAGCAGCCGCCATCTGCCACTCCCTGGGGCTTCCTCTGGTCTCTGGAGCCTGCTCTGCCACCTAGGAGGCAGGCCTGGGGCAGCCCCCAACTCCTGTCTAGAGAAGGAGGTGGAGAAATACCTCAGTCCCCTCCAACTTGGGACGACGCTGAGGTGAGCTCTATGCTGCCCCCTGCCGTTACCCAGTGGGACAGTACTCCGGGTGCCACAGCGCTAGGAGCTCATTCCGCCCGGTGTTGGCTCCTTTGCTTTCTGATTCAGTGTCCCCTTTACTTGTCTTGGTGCCTGTTTCTGAGGGAACCTGGGACGTTTGGTGACAGACCCCCACCCCTTCCCAGGACTAGGCTGGGCTGTACCTGAGCCTCGTATGGGAGGAAGGCAAGGTGGATCTCTTTCAGCGTCTTCACCACCTTCGCCAGCCGGGAGCGGCCCAGCTCACAGAACAGGGGCTCGGGGCAGGCTGGGGTGGGCAAGAGGGGGCATCAGGCCAGGGCAGCCCACACACCCCCTCGCCCTGACCCCCACCCCACTGGCTCTCCTCACTCACTGTCGGTGAAGAAGATGTGTGCCGCTTTGTAGGTGAAGGTCGGGGTCCCCTGGAAGTCTGCGATCAGGGCCTGCACCGACTGAGGAATGCGGATCACTCTCCAGGCCTGGCCCCTAGACTGACCATCCCCTGCCCCAGCCTCCAGCCAGCTGCCTGTCCCCCATACACTGCAGACATGCGCACACACGCCCGCTCACATAGGCACCTTCTCCGTGGGGCTCAGCAGATAAATGGCCTCCAGACTGGGGATGGGTTCTCGCCGTTTGTTGATGTCCTCCACAACTAGTAGGAACAGAGGAAGGGGCACATGATGGCAGTGGGGCCAGGGCACATGGGGAGTCTCTGACTCAGGGAGCTGGACACTTGGGAAGGAGGGTCAGATCCTGGAGTGAAGCAGGGGGACTGCACTCCCTAAGGGTCCAAAGCAGGAGGTGCACACCCACGGGTCACACAGCTAAGAGCTACATGGGCAGGGTCCTGCACATTCGGGGGTCACAGTCATACCCCTTGGGGATCGCCCATAGAAAGTTATCCATTCTGGACGTCACGCACTGAGAGTCCTACATGGGGTTCCACATACAGGGGCTGCACAGCCATGGGCTCCCAAATCAGGGCTGTCTGTGCGGTAAGCTGCATATTTGGGAGTTCTGGAGAATTTGAGGGGATCCCACACTCAGGTCCCATCTGGGCAGCATGGGGTGGGAGTGTCCACTCACTGGTGATGCCCTCAGCCAGGATGTCTGACATCTTGCAGCAGGACGACAAGATGCGCATACTCGGGTGGTCCATGATGAGCACCTGTCCAGATGGATGGACAGATGGACCGGCGGACAGACAAGAGGGTGGGAGAGGCTGAACCTGTCCCTGAGGAGGGGCTGGGGCAGTGGGCAGGCCTGACAGCTTCAAGAGCTGGTTGAACACGAGGACCCAGGACCCCATCCCCAACCCACCGCATCCCAGACTGGCCCACCTGACCCCACCTCTGTGGACCAGCAACCTCCTTAAGGAGTTGGAGGGAGTCCCACATTCAGGGCCCCCCACATGGGTTTGGACAAGGCATTGTCTCACCCCTACCTTCCACTCCCCATCCTTCTTGACGCTCCGAATGACTCCGCTCAAAATTTCTGCGGGGAAGTGAGGGGCAGGCTCAGGATGCCAGCTCCTCTGGTCCCACCGTGCCCCCAAACCTTCTGGGTCCCGGGCTGGACCTCCATCTGAACTCACATTTATTCCTCCCCCCAGTCCTGTGAGGTGGCTCCTAGTCACCCCCAATTTATAGACAGGGCCACTGAGGTTCAGAGAAGAGAAGTAAGTTGCAAAAGTACCCTCAGCACTTAAGTGGCGAGTGCCTGAGGCGTAAGTAGCCACTGGATAACTATGCTTCAGATAAACGAATAACTGGAAAGCCAAGACTCACATAACAGGTCTACCTGCCTCCAGAGCTGGGCTCTCAGCCTCCCTATCTGCTACTCAAGTACTCCTGGCCTGTATATTTCAGCCACACCCTCATTTGACCTCCATCAGTTTCCCCTGGACCAGAACACAGGACCCCTGGATCCCTGGTCTGAGGCATGCCTGGCTGTGGTCATCCCATTACCCAACATCCAGCCTCAGTTTCCTCATCTGTATAATGGAATCAGCGATTCTCCTATCTCCCCATTAACTCCTATGTAGGAGACTCCTTTTTCAGTTGGGGTTTTGGGGGTTTGAGCCACACTGGCCCCTGCCTAGTGGAGGGAGTGGATAGGCAGCCCCGCCCGGCAAGAGTGTCGTGTCCACAGTTATCATGACGGCCAGGGCGGAAGGAGCCGCTGAGGCCGGAACTACCGGAGGTGGGGGAGGGGGCGACCTCCACCCCTCCCCCAAGAACCCAGCCTGCGGGGCCTGGATGCCTGGGTCCTCTAGCTGCATGGGGTTCGTAGCGACCGGGCAAGGAGGAAGGCGTCCCCCACCCATGGACCTGGATAGGGGTCCGGACGCGTCGCCTGAGCACTCTCACCACCTGGGGTCGCTGACCAGCGCACCCAGGCCCGGACCCCGTCCGCACCAGGGGCCCCAAGAGTCCAGCTCGCCGGACTTCGCCCGGCTGAGATCCGGGAGTCTGGATGTCCAGGTGTGCCCTCCCCCCGCTGGCACCCTAGGGGGCCCAGGAGTCCCTGCCCAGCGCCTGTCTACGCCACCCTTAGTCTGATTCCTTTAGGTCCCCGGAGTTCTGTCTCCCAACTTTGTTCCGCTCTCTCAAGGGAGCGACGGGACATCCAGCTGAGGCCAAGTCCCCGTCCGCCCCCTCGAGCGTTAGGTGCTCGATGCCCAGCCAGGCCCCCAACTCCCCGCCGCTTGGGTCCCAGAGTCCGTGCGCACCCGGCCCCCCGCCCCCAGGAGGCGGCACTCACTCTCCCCCACCACCGCCTTCAGCCCCGAGGGCGCCATCTTCCCCTAGGGGCGCCGCCGCTTCCGGGTCTGTCCCAAGGTGGGGGAGTGGCCCTGAACGTCATCCACGTGGACTCCGCCCCGCGGGGCCTGGCTCCCGCCCCCTGCGCACCTGGCCCCGCCCCGCCGTCGGTTTTCAGAGAGGTTGCTGGGTTCCGTGTGGAGACGACCCTCGAATGAGTCCACGCAGACGCGCACCAAGTCGCCGGACGACGCACTCACAGACGTGAGCTCAGACACACTTCCCTAGCTTGTGTGCAGCGAGAAAGTGGGATCGCAAGGCAGTAATAACCTCTTCATCTTCCCCAGGCACAGCTCCACCCTGCCCGAAGTTTCTCTTTGTCTGAAAGATACTGTGTGCCCACCCGGAGCCGCGGGGCCACAAACCCGTGCCCCACTTATCTAACGTACCTGAGTTTAGCAGCAGCAGCGGGCTTAGGCAACACTTGATAAACTGGGGAGGAGGCCTGGAGGGATGGTTGAAGCTAAGCCTGTACCTACTGTGTGCTAGGGACCCGTGCCAGGTTCTCAGTCGCTCCTGCCAGAGACCCTGACGGGAGATGCGGGATAGACAATGAAACAGGGGCTAGGCCGGACCCTTGTCCAAGGCCACGTGATGAGTAGGCCTATTGCAATCTGAAACACGAGTCTGTCCCCGGGAGGTATGCTGGTCATGGCCTTGCTGATACGCACGTGGATTCAGTGGCATGCTCAACGGCTTGCATTCTCTCTCTCTCTCTCTCTCACACACACACACACACACACACCTCAATTCACGCTGGACTAGAAATTTCAGGGCCTGCCCCTGCTGTGCACCAGCAAAGGACTGACACCTTGTCATGCAAAGGGCCCAGTCCAGCAGCACCTCATCCTTTAAATGAGGATTTAAAGTGTGACACACGTGTGTGAATGCAGAGTCCTAAGCTCGTTCATTCCCGAACCCATGCTTTTATTTGACCATGTTTCTTAAGAGTCGGCCAGGTGCCAGGTCCTCTGCCACTTTCATGGGACAGGCATGGGACTGACCACAGTGAATAAGACAAGAAAGCCTGCCAGGCAGCACTTAAAGTTGAATGGAGGAGGAGGGGATAGAAAATAATCGGTTATGCCTTAAGGAAATAAACAGTGACCTGATAACAAGTGCCACGGTGGGGGGCGCTTTATTGAGGGTGGTGCCAGAGGGGTACCCTATGGGTGTGGCCTTTAGGCTTAACCCTGAATGACATCAGGGAGCAACCATGCAGAGAGAAGGGAGGGATGAGCTCAGAGGAGTGGCTGGAGTGAGGTGAGGATGGAGGGTCTACGGAGGCCAGACCTCTGTGGGACGTAGTAGGACTAACCCGATTTGCCTTGGATTGAGGGGTTCACAGGACCCAGGACTTTCAGTGCTAAAACTGGGACAGTCCTGGGCAAACCAGGATGGCTGTTCTCTCTATGTAGGAGTTTGGGGTTTTCTTTCCTTTTTCCTTTTATTTCTTTCTCTTTCTCTTTCCTGCTCACCTTCTCTTTCTCTCTCCCCCTCCCTCCCATCCTCCCCTTTTCTCTCTTTCTTTCATAGTTTTATTGCAATATAATTCACATACCATACAATTTGATCACGGAGAGCATACAATTTAATGGCTTTTAGCATATTCACAGTTGTGTATCCATCACCAGTCAATTTTGTTTTTTAAATTTACTTTATTGACATATAGTTGATATACAATGTTAATTTATGCTGTACATCAAAGTGATTCTGAGAATATACATAGATGTATATATATATTTTTTTTTAATTAATTATTTATTTTTGGCTGCGTTGGGTCTTCCTTGCTGCACGCAGGCTTTCTCTCGTTGCGGTGAGTGGGGGCTACTCTTCATTGCCGTGCACGGGCTTCTCATTGCGGTGGCCTGTTTGTTGCAGAGCAGGGCTCTGGGCGTGCTGGCTTCAGTAGTTGTGGCACATGGGCTCAGTAGTTGTGGCTCATGGGCTCTTTAGTTGTGGCTCATGGGCTCAGTAGTTGTGGCTCGCAGGCTCTAGAGCGCAGGCTCAGTAGCTGTGGCTCACGGGCTTAGTTGCCCCATGGCATGTGGGATCTTCCTGGAGCAGGGTTCAAACCCGTGTCCCCTGCATTGGCAGGCAGATTCTTAACCACTGCACTACCAGGGGAGTCCCTATGTATGTATTCTTTTCCATTATGGTTTATCACAGGATATTGAATACAGTTCCCTGTGCTGTACAGCAGGACTTTGTTGTTTATCCATTCTATGTATAATAGTTTGCATCTGCTAATCCCAGACTCCCAATCCATCCCCCATTCTCCCCTCCTTGGCAACCACAAGTCTGTTCTCTATGTCTGTGAGTCTGTTTTTGTTTTGTAGATAAGTTCATTTGTGTCATATTTTAGATTCCACATATAAATGATATCATATGGTATTTGTCTTTCTCTTTCTGACTTACTTCACTTAGTATGGTAGTCTCTAGGTCCATCCATGTTGCTGCAAACGGCATTATTTCATTCTTTTTCATGACTGAGTAATGTTCCATTGTATATATTTACCACATCTTCTTTATCCATTTCTCTGTCAACGGATATTTAGATTGCTTCCATGTCTTGACTATTGTAAACAATGCTGCAATGAACACTGGGTATATCTTTTCATGTATCTTTTCAAATTATAGTTTTGTCTGGGTATATGCCCAGGAGTGGGATCGCTGGATCATAATGTAGTTCTATTTTTAGTTTTTTGAGGAACCTCCACACTGTTTTCCATAGTGGCTGCACCAATTTACATCCCCATCAATGGTGTAGGAGGGTTCCCTTTTCTCCACACCCTCATTAGCATTTGTTATTTGTAGATTTTTAAACGATGGCCGGCATAACCAGTCAAGTTTAGAACATTCCCATGATCCCAAGGTGCTCGGGTTTTCTCCTGAGGACAGTGGGGGCCAAGAGAGAGTTCTGAGCAGGGGAAGGAAGGGACCCTTGCAGCTCCTGGGAGGAAAGATGGATTGCAGGGGCAAAGGAGGGAGCTGGGAGATCCTGAGGAAGCTGGGACCACCTCTAGCTTCTCAGCCTGTCCCCTGGTGGTGAGGCTCTGTAGGGTCTGCCGCCTCTCATTTTACTCAGTGAGGGTGACCAAGGTGTTCTGCTGTTATGGGTGCAAGGCTGCCCACAGAACAGAAAAGTGTGTTGAAGTCCTAACTTCCAGAACCTTAGAACGTGCCCTTATTTGGAAATAGGGTTTCTGCAGGTGCAATTAGTAAAGATGAGGTCGTGCTGCAGGAGGGTGAATCCCTAAAGCAACGTGACTGGTGTCCACGTCTTATGACAGCCATGTGAAGGACACAAGGGGGACATCTGTGACAACAGAGGCAGAGACTGAAGTCCTGCTGCTACAAGCCAAGGGACACCAAGGACTGCCGGCAGCCACAAGAACCCAGGGGGAGGCAAGGAAAGACCGTCTCTTCCATGCTACAGGAGTATAGCCCTGCCAACACCTCGATTCTGTACTGCCGGCCTCCAGAACTGTATGACAATAAACGTTTGTTGCTCTAAGCTACCCAGTTTGGGACACTTTGTTAAGGCAGCCTGGGAAACTAATATGTCCGGGGAGGAGCAGGACATCACGTTGGCATCCGGGTCTTGGGGCCATGGAGAGGGTGTGAATGGGGGCTCCGGATGGTGGAGGGCTGCCTGGAGAGGAGGACCAAGCTTTTCAATTGAGCAGAGGTGATGAGAGCGTGGCCCGTGTATTCCGAGAAGAAACTTTAACTGGTTTCCAGAAAGGCATCCTGGGGATGGGGTGGGGTGCAGGTGGGATCCTCCCAGCATCCTCCTCTCCCGGGGCACTGAGGGAGAGCCATAGCTGCTCAGCGGAGGGGGCAGGCACCTTCCTCCCCAGGAGTCTAGCCTCCAGTTCCTAGGCGGGGCTGGGGGGAAGATCAGAGGAGACAGACCAACCTGGCATTGGTGGTGGGGAGACAGGAGCTACCAGACCTTCCTGTTTTGGGAGTAGGGGGTGGGCAACCAGACCAGGGGACAGTGAGCAGAGAGGAAGGGTGGCCAGGAGACAGAGGCTAGCCGGTGGTGCCTCAGGGGTCCTCGGGCCCAGCTTCCCCTCTTCCCACCACCTGCGGACGGCAACTGCCTTTCTGGCAGATATCGGTGGGCAAGCTGGGTAGCTTCAGACCTCACCTCAGCTGCCCTAGGGCCCTGTCCTCTCCCTATGGGACCAAGCCCGCCCAAGCTCCCCACTGTGGGGGCGCTGCTTTGGCCGACTGCTGCACCCCACCTGAGAGTCCCTGGGGCCCAGCGAGTCCTGCCGGGCCAACAATGTCCGAACCCAGGTCACTCTGCCTCCTGCCCCCACGGCAGCCCCCGCCTCACGCTGCAAAAACGATTATCTGGATCATCTTTATGGGGCTTAAGCTTGGGTGGGAGCAGATGGGGCGTGAGCTGGGGATTTGGGGCTGGGTATCCACTCCCCGCCACGTCCCAGCCTCTTAAAAAGCCTTCTCTGGCACGGGGCCAGGGCAGAGGCCAGTGGAGAGGTGGACAGGACCCAGGGGAGGGGAGCAGGGACAATGATGGACCAGGAAGAGGAGGATGGGGGCTCGGCCTCCTGCGACAAGGTGAGCAGGCCCCGCCCCCCCACACCACCAACTCAAGGACCCGTGAATGACAAAGCTAATGAGTTTGTAGCGCACCTAATTAGCAAGTGAGTCTCCTGGGACCCCCGACCCAGTTGCTGCCCAAGAAGGTGCTGGTGGGCGGGAGGGTCCGAGTGCCTAACCCAGCCCCAGGGCAGAGGTCAGGGCTCTTAGTGCTGACCCCCTGTGAGGTGAGGGATGCTGGGACTCAGGAGCTGTCAGGGGGACGTTCCCCTGGCTCGTGTCCCAGCCCCCGGGCCACCCCGCAGTCAGGCCCCAATCTAGGACGGTGGCCCTCTCCCTTGGGGCAGCACCACGTGACATGGCACTGCTGGTGTGGCCCCTGGGGCGGGGGCCGGGATTGAGAAGGAGACTCATGTCTCATTTGGAGCAGCTCTGCAGAGCAGCACATCGGCGGGCACCATGGTGAGAGCCACAGAAGGGGCAGGGCAGGCCCGGGGGTCGGGGGGAAGCTGGCCGGCCAGGAGGGGAGTTGAGGGCTCCTCCAGCTGAGGGGCCGGCCGGACTGAGTGTGTGTGCCCCCCAGGCGGGCTCCCCAGACCAGGAGGGCTTCTTCAACCTGCTGAGCCACGTGCAGGGCGGCCGGATGGAGGAGCAGCGCTGCTCACTGCAGGCGGGGCCGGGCCCAGCCTCCGAGGGCCGTGAGAGCGGGCAGGGAGGTGTGCGGAAGTGGGCGTGATGGGGGGGGTGTGAACGGGGCAAGTGCCCATCTAGGGGACCAGTGGGCAAGGGTCTGAGAAAGTGAGCAGGCAAGTGGGCACAGAGATGTCTGCGGGTTGGGGGCAGATGTGAGCATGCTTCCTGGAGAATGTGAGTGGGGGTGGAGGGATGGGTTGGGGGCCTCCAGCCGGGCTGAGTTCTTCCCCACGGCCTCTGCTTCATGCAGAGAGCGGCCCTGCACCCGAGATGGACAGTCTCATGGACATGCTGGCCAGTACCCAGGGCCGCCGCATGGATGACCAGCGTGTGACAGTCAGCGCCTTGCCTGGCTTCCAGCCCCTGGGCCCCAAGGTAGGTGATGCCCAGCCACACTGATCCCTCTAACCCTGCCTCCCACCCCCACCCCTGTCCATCATCTGCCCCTGGGGATGAGCACCTGGTAGGAGCGCCCACCCTGCGTACTTGCCAGGCACAAGACCCCAGCTCATCCAATACCCCAGTTCAGAGGTAGGACAAAGGCCCAGACAGGGCTGGGAAGACATCAAGGTCATGCAGGGGGCGTGTTAAAGTCAGAGCTGTGGCCAGAACTTGTGGCTCCCGCTCCCAAGTCTGAGAACTTCAAGGAGGCGAGAGAGAATAGACCCACTCCTGGGAAGACACCTTGAGGGTGGAGAGCATGCGAGCTCATGCCCAGGACACTTCCAGACACCCATGTGTCCATGTCACACGTACTCACCCACAGCTTGGCTTCTGATCAAGATCCCAGGGACGTCCCCAAGACCCACCAGCTCCCAAATACCACCCTAAATGCTGAGTAACTGAGGAGTGGAGAAGCTCAGGGATGGTGGGGCAGATGGGGGGAGGTGGGACTCCGGTTGCCACCTGCACCGGCCAGCACTGCCCTTGGCCCTCTGGCTGACCCCTCTGCATCTACAGGATGGAGTACAGAAACGAGCCGGGACCCTCAGCCCCCAACCCCTCCTCACCCCTCAGGACCCGACTGCACTCAGCTTCCGTCGAAACAGCAGCCCCCAGCCCCAGACACAAGCCCCGTGAGGGCCTGAGGCGTCCTGGGCCCCACTTGGCCCCCCAAAGCAGACAATAAAACACTTCCACGAGCAACGAAGAACCGTGTATGTGTGTCATTCTGTGGGTGGAGAGGCAGGGATTCAGGCACTTGGAGGCCTCAGGACCTCTGCTGGGCAGCACGAAGGAGCTTTTCCTCCCGCTGCTTCCGTATCCTTTCTTTGAATTCTTCTAGCTCTTGGCGCTGGGTAAGGGAGTGGGATGGGAAGGAAGGAGGGGCGTACACACCTCAGGGCCTGGACCTCTTTCTCAGCACCCCTCCCTTTAATCCCCCAGACCACCACTTCACAGTTCAGTGACTACACTGGAAGCCTATGCCAATTATAACCCAGGTCCAAGTGGGATTAGCTTCAACCTTCAGGGAGAGGGCAATAAGGAAATCACGTGTCCTTCCACTCTCGGTTCCCTGTCCATGACTGAGGGTCCCATGATGGCCACAGGAACCCACGTTCCTCCCTCCTCCGGTGGGAGGAAAAGGAGGTTGCTTACCTTGTCTTCATTCTCAGGGGGCCACAGCTCCCTCTGTAGGGACAAAGTCACAGCTGGATACACAAGCCAGGAGCCTCCAGAGCCCCACACCCAGGGCAGGGTTGGCTCAGGGGAGGCAGACACTGGTCCCCATCAGCTTGGTGCCCCATAACCTCCCCCACCCCCGGAATGAACCTGTGCCCACCTTGCGCTGTATGACATAGTCCTCAAACCACCCGGCCTGATTGGCAATCCAGAACATAGCCACAGGGAAGGTGAGGTAGATGGTCATCTGGAAGGGCAGGGGCGAGATAAGAAGAGCCAGGAGTCACCCCCACCACCCCCAAACTGTGCAGAGGCTGCTTAGAGCCTGGAGGACCATCCCCTGACAGAGACCAGTGGTGCTTCCCCAGCGCCCCCAGAACCCCAAAACTCCCATCAAGGGTACAGAAGCCATACACCTTAAAGTCTAGCCTCCATAATCCAAGAGGCCCCTCCAAAAGCCCCCTCCGAGTCCGGGAGACTCCCTCTCAAAGAAACACACACACTCTCTCTCTCTCTCTCTCTCTCTCTCACACACACACACACACACACACACACACACACACACAGTCGCCCCAGGAACAGAAAAGCTCGTACTACAGTAAAGGCATCTCTCTGAGATCTCATTATCCCACCCCCTCCCCAGATCACCCTTCTCAGAAGGCTTTCCTCACACCAGCCCTCCCAGAGCCCCGAACCCTGTGCCCCCTTCTCTGGGGTTCCAACCGTAAAGGTCCCTATCAAATCTCAGGAGCTTTCGCTCCAGAGCGCCCTCTCTCAGAGGTCCCCCTTTTCAGAGCCTCCTCCTCAACCAGGAAGACCCCGCGCCCAGGCCTGCAACCGTTCCATTGCTCACTGACCCGAAACACCTCCAGCTTCACCCCCATCTCGCTCTTCTCAGGCTTCAAAGCCGCTTCCGCCCAAAGCCAACCATCCAGCAAGACAGCAGCCCATTGGGAGTCCGAGGGTTCCACTGCTGAACCTGATTGGTCCGATGAGCTTCGTGATGACGTCATATTCGGGCGCTTCTTCTCTGCTTCCGGTAGCTGGACGTCTACGTAAAAGTCAACAACGCAGGGCGCGCAATCAGGAAGGGTTCAACCAATAGGAAATGGGCCTGGTTCGAGGGGGCGGGCCTTCAGCCGGAGACGTCATTATAACGCGACTCCTGCGCGTAGCTGGAGTGCCAGAAAAATGGTGGTGATGGCGCGCCTCTCGAGGCCCGAGCGGCCGGACCTTGTCTTCGTGAGTCCGCGGCGGGCCCGGGGGTGGCCTGCCTGGGGGCACTGGGGCTTAGATGCCTCAGGAGATTCGGGCATGGCAGCCCGGGGGATCTAGGCCAAAGTTATGCCGGTCTGAGGGCAGGAGGACCCTTACGGGCCAGAGACCGGATCATGATGTACGGGCCAGGCTGGTCAGGAGCAGAGGTCTGGTGCTAGAGCCCAGGTGACCTGAGCAAAGAGCAGGTGGTTGGAGTTAAGGGCCTGGCGTCCCGGGCCTGGGGCGGAAATGGGAGTGGGAGAGAAGGGAGACTCGCGTAGCTCAATCTTGAGAGGCCTGGTGTTTGAAGTAAAGGCAGGACGACCAGTCCAGGTCTCTGGTTTCAGTGGTAAAATCTTGATGTCTTGGGTAACGGTCTACGTTTGGTCCTGAGCGTTATAGTTTCTGGGATAAGGGCATGGTGTCTGGACCGGGAGAACCCTGGAATCAGAAGTAAAGACCGGGTGATGTGGAGCTGATCAGGCGATGGCCCGTGGACTCCTGAAGAGTCAAAGGCTTGGTGTTTGAAGTAGAAGTCTGGCATCTTCACTAGATTCTTGGTGTCTCGAGTTAAAGGCTAGGCATCCTGTACATACTTTTCTTTCTGAGATAAGGGTCTAGCTTCCAAGTTCTGGGGCAGAGTTGAGCTAGACTCTGGCTAGTGGGGTCCTGAGGTGCCAAACGTCTCGTGTCTGGGAAGAGCCATGTTGTGAGGAGGAGACACTTGACGTCTAGGGCAGAGGCCTGGCGTCGGACCAGGGTCTTGGTGGCAAAAGAGTCTGGTGATCTGGGCCAGAGTGGATAGCTTGATTAGGAAGGCCAAAAGAGTGATGTCTGGGTGACAGTCTCATATCTGGCCTAGAACGCTGTGACCAAGGAGTCTGATGGTCTGGGTCAGATTGTAGGCAGTAGTATTCTGAAGGGTCTGGACCAGATTCCTGGTATCTGGGTGTCTGGTGACCGGGCTCCCAATGGTGAGGAGTGTGGGATCTGGGACCTGGGGAGGGGTCTGGAGTTTGGAGTGGAGTGGTGCTGCGCGCAGGCTCTGAGAACAGGTCTGTCTTCTCCCTGTACCCTGGCCCTGGCAGGAGGAGGAGGACCTCCCCTATGAGGAGGAAATCATGCGGAACCAGTTCTCCGTCAAATGTTGGCTCCGCTACATTGAGTTTAAGCAGGGTGCCCCGAAGCCCAGACTCAATCAGCTCTATGAGCGGGCGCTGAAGCTGCTGCCCTGCAGGTGAGATTGGTTGCAGCTGCCCTGCCTGCCCCAGCCCCACACCCACCCCACCTTATCCAATCAACCCAGAACTTGCTAGTACATCCCACGTGACTGCTATGTGTTGTGTCGCCGAATATACATCCCCTGATCTGTGAGCACACCTTCCCTGACGTCCCGGCCATTCCCCTGTCGCAGAGACTTGTCACCCCTCCCTGGGCCCTTTCTCCCAGCACTTGTCTCGTGAGGCAGAGTGAAGGGTCCCGAGGTCCGTGAAGCTGACCGATCATTGTCTGCCCCTCCCCTCTCCCCCCACCCCCCCCCCCCAGCTACAAACTCTGGTACCGCTATTTGAAGGCGCGCCGGGCACAGGTGAAGCATCGCTGTGTGACCGACCCTGCCTACGAAGATGTCAACAACTGCCACGAGAGGGCTTTTGTGTTCATGCACAAGGTGGGGAGGGGGCCTGGCTGGGCCAGGGGATGAGTGGGGAGGTGGGGCTCAGAGTCCACGGAGGTGGACAGAGCAGGGGGTTGGAGTCCTGTGGCCTCTGTGCACTCAGGGTTGAGCGAGACTTGGTTCCAGGGGGACGGGACTTCCGGGTCCTGCTGCAATGGACATCTGGTGTCTTTATGGCCTGGTGGTGGTGCTGGCAGCTCAGACCCTGCCTCTCCCCGCACCTGCAGATGCCCCGGCTGTGGCTAGATTACTGCCAGTTCCTGATGGACCAGGGACGCGTCACACACACGCGCCGCACTTTCGACCGTGCCCTCCGAGCGTTGCCCATCACACAGCACTCTCGTATTTGGCCCTTGTACCTGCGCTTCCTGCGCTCACACCCCCTGCCTGAGACTGCTGTGCGGGGCTACCGGCGCTTCCTCAAGGTAAGCCCCTCAGAGGGCGAGATGGGGCCAGGCTCAGGCAGGTGGGCCGGTTCCCCCAGGTCAAGACTTTCCGGAAACCGGCTCGTTGGGACACTGTCTGCCCTAACAGACAGAATATGGGAACAAGGCTTCTTAAGACAGGGTTTTGTTTGTGAGTTCTGTGTTTAATCTCCAGACAGTTTGCTAGTAACCATGTCAGGTATTAAGACAGGTGCCGGGGACAGTGTGGCTAAGACAGTTGCTGCCTCCATGGAGCTTTCAGTCTGACTTTGCAGACAGATACATATTACCTGACCCCATAAATCAGAGTAAAACTGCAGCCACGGGAGAGCAGGGAATAGGAAATAAACGACTAGGGAAACAAATAACAGGCAGGGCTGACAATCGAGGTGCAAATAGCGGGGAGGCACTGTGTAGTTTTCCTGAACTTATAATGTCTCTTACGCGTCCTGAAATGCTTAGCATGGTGCTGTTTAGGGGCTGTGCAGGCTGGACCACTGATGCCTAAGCGCAGTCAGGACTGAGACTGGACCACTGGGGCGCAGGCTGGACCAGTCAGGACTGAGACTGGACCACTGGGGCCCAGGCTGGACGAGTCAGGACTGAGACTGGACCACTGGGGCCCAGGCTGGACGAGTCAGGACTGAGACTGGACCACTGGGGCGCAGGCTGGACCAGTCAGGACTGAGACTGGACCACTGGGGCGCAGGCTGGACCAGTCAGGACTGAGACTGGACCACTAGGGCTGAGGCTGGACCAGTCAGGACTGAGACTGGACCACTGGGGCGCAGGCTGGACCAGTCAGGACTGAGACTGGACCACTGGGGCCCAGGCTGGACCAGTCAGGACTGAGACTGGACCACTGGGGCCCAGGCTGGACCAGTCAGGACTGAGACTGGACCACTGGGGCGCAGGCTGGACCAGTCAGGACTGAGACTGGACCAGTCAGGGCCCAGGCTGGACCAGTCAGGGCTGGGGGTGGACCAGTGAGGCCCAGGCTGGAACAGTGAGGCTCAGGCTGGAACAGTCAGGGCCCAGGCTGGACTAGCGAGGGCTGAGGCTGGACCAGTCAGGGCCCAGTCAGGGCTGGAGCTGGACCAGTGAGGCCCAGGCTGGACAGGTGTGGCTATGACTGGGTGTGTGGGGCGAGCTCTTGTCCGGGACGGTGGTGGGTGGCTGACAGAAAGCCCAGAGTGGGAGGGGGAATGGTGGCATGGCGGCATGGCCCTGTGGCCCCACTGACAGCTGGCGGGTGGATGGGTGCCCAGCTGAGCCCCGAGAGTGCCGAGGAGTACATCGAGTACCTCAAGTCGAGCGACCGGCTGGACGAGGCCGCACAGCGCCTGGCCACCGTGGTGAACGACGAGCGCTTCGTGTCCAAGGCCGGCAAGTCCAACTACCAGGTGGGCCCCGGGGTGACGGCTGGGCGGGAGGGCTCGCCCTCTCAGGGACAAGGCTGACGCTCCTTCCCATGCCTTGCAGCTGTGGCACGAGCTCTGCGACCTCATCTCCCAGAACCCAGACAAGGTGCAGTCTCTCAGTGTGGACGCCATCATCCGCGGGGGCCTCACCCGCTTCACCGACCAACTGGGCAAGCTCTGGTGCTCGCTGGCCGACTACTACATCCGCAGCGGTCACTTCGAGAAGGTGCTTGAGCACGTGGGGCTCCGGGAGCGGGGTGGGGTCTCCCTCCAGCATGTAGTATTGGGGGATGCCTGAGGACACGCGTGTGAGCAGAAGACGTGCACGTGGACCGCTTTTGCCTTTCTGAAGGTGGGGAGAGGCAGGCATCACGGCCCTGCCGGCGAGTGCACCCACCTCAGGCCAGCCAGACCTGGATCTCTCTGCTCTGGCCTTGGACCTGCTTCAGCTTGGGTGTCCTCATTTGCAAAATGAGAGTGACAGTCACTTCCTTGCCTACTGGGACTCAGGCACCGAGCGGGTGTCCGGTGTGAGGGTCCCTCCCGAGGTGTTGGTGTTTCTGTCAGTGTCCACGTTGGCTGTTCTCCTCATCGGGCCATGGAGTGGCGAGCTTGGGGCCGGGGTGGGGGGCGGGGTGTGGAGCTCTGAGAGGTCCCCAGAGGGGCTGGCTTGGGACTGGCTGGGGAGGGGGGTGCCGGGGGGAGCAGAGTGGGAAGGAGGAGCTGGAGGGGGCTCAGAGGGGGTGGTGAAGGACTAGGGAAGGGGGGCCCTGCAGGCTGAGGAGGGGCCGGCTGTGTCCTGCTGCGGGGAGCCGCCAGCCAGCCAGCCGTGAGCAGGACATAGGCCTGACCAGGTGTGTGTCTTACAAAGACCCTTCAGGCTGACACTTTGAGTGGAGCGCACAGGCCGAGGCCGGCAGCAGGAGACCGGCCAGGAGGCTGCTGGAGCCAGCGGCCAGGCAGAGGCAGAGGGGCAGGATCAGCCAGGGCCAGGGGTAGAGCAACGGGCCCGCCCTTGGTGGGGATGCGCCTCGCCCACGCCAGCCCTTTCCTTTCATGCTGCCCTCGGGTTGGTGTGGGGGGTGATGGGGAGAATGTGAGCTGCAGAAGGGGGATCGGGCAGGCGTGAGGGGTACTTTGTAGCAACGATTGAGCACTCCATGGCAGGCTGAGGTTAGGGTCCCTGCAGGGTGGCTGGTCACCTATTGGGTCTCACTGGGGCCAGACCCTTTATGCGTCTCACTCGAGCCCCGCAGTGACTCTGCGTGAGGGGCTGTCACTGTCAGTTTACTGCTAAGGAGCTGAAGCTTCCAGCTCACTCTGGCAGAGGACGGGAGGGGAGCTCCGACCACGGCCGTGCGCTGACGGAGCTGGGCAGGCCCGGGAAAGGCCCTCCGGGGGTTCCGATTTGGGACTGGTGCCAAGGGTGGTGCTGCCGGATGCCCTGTGTGCATGCGGTGGGCACACGTGCCTCTCCTCTGCCAGCACTTTCCCCATCCCCACAGGCTCGGGACGTGTATGAGGAGGCCATCCGGACCGTGATGACCGTGCGGGACTTCACCCAGGTGTTCGACAGCTATGCCCAGTTCGAGGAGAGCATGATCGCGGCGAAGATGGAGACGGCCTCGGAGCTGGGGCGGGAGGAGGAGGGTGAGCAGCAGGGGTGGGCCGCAGGGCTCGGAGGGGTCCCGAGTGGCTGGGTCAGGGAGGTGTGGGGCTTGGGGTCAGAGGCCAGCAGGGAGGGAGTCTGAATGGGCACTGCGGGTGGGATCTCGGCGGGTAGCCAGGACTGGGAACACATCTCAGTGGGGCTTGGGCCGGCCACTGGCGGGAAGGGAGAGCTGGCTGGACAGCAGGCATGGTGGGGGGGCCTGGGCCAGAGCTTGGCAGGGAAGAAGGGCTGGGGGGAATGGTGGGGATTGGAGGGGGTTCCAGAGTAGCCTGGCCCCAGGGCAAGTGTGAGGTCAGGGTGGCCCTGGGGCAGTTCAGGGAGGGAGTGCCCGGATGGACAGTGGGGGGGAGCTGGGGGCTGAAGGGAGAGACCTGAGAGACGGAGGTGGCCGGGGGGCCGCGTGCTGAGGCCTCCCCCCCGCTCCTGTCTTTTCCCACGGGTCCCAGACGACGTGGACCTGGAGCTGCGCCTGGCTCGCTTTGAGCAGCTCATCAGCCGGCGGCCCCTGCTCCTCAACAGCGTCCTGCTGCGCCAGAACCCGCACCACGTGCACGAGTGGCACAAGCGCGTGGCCCTGCACGAGGGCCGCCCGAGGGAGGTACGTGGCGGCCCCGCCCCCCGTCCCCAGGCCCCGCCCTCCCCAACCAGGGCCCTGCCCAGCCTGACCCAACCCTTCCTGCCCAGATCATTAACACGTACACGGAGGCCGTGCAGACTGTGGACCCCTTCAAGGCGACCGGCAAGCCCCACACCCTGTGGGTTGCGTTCGCCAAGTTTTACGAGGACAACGGGCAGCTGGATGACGTGAGTGTCGTGTTGCCAGTGCGCGTTGCATGAACGAGTACTTACAGGTCCTCCGCCCAGCGCCCACAGCCGGGCGGGTGGGTGGGGTCTCAGCTTGGCCTCTGCCCGCCCCACAGGCCCGCATCATCCTGGAGAAAGCCACCAAGGTGAGCTTCAAGCAGGTGGACGACCTGGCCAGCGTGTGGTGCGAGTGTGGTGAGCTGGAGCTCCGGCACGAGAACTACGACCAGGCCTTGCGGCTGCTGCGAGTAAACACAAGCCCGGGTTGGGAGGGGGTGGGGGAGCCTCAGGGTGTGTGATCTGGTCCTGGACACCCCCGCGGCTTTCCCCCTGCTGGCGCTGCCCATGCAGAAGGCGACGGCGCTGCCCGCCCGCCGCGCCGAGTACTTCGACGGCTCGGAGCCTGTGCAGAACCGCGTATACAAGTCTCTGAAGGTGTGGTCAATGCTGGCCGACCTGGAGGAGAGCCTCGGCACCTTCCAGGTGAGCCGCCAGGATGGGATGGGGGCGTGGGATGGGACACGCCCCGCGGAGGGCCGCTGACTCCACCCCTGGGACATGCTCTGACCGGCCCCCTGCCCCACAGTCCACCAAAGCCGTCTATGACCGCATCCTGGACCTGCGCATCGCCACGCCCCAAATCGTCATCAACTACGCCATGTTCCTGGAGGAGCACAAGTACTTTGAAGAGAGCTTCAAGGTGAGGGGGCCCCGGACGGCATTGTCCCTACCCGGGCTGCCATCACAGCCGACTGGGAGGCTTAAACAACAGAGACGTGTTTTCTCAGTCCTGAAGGTCGGAAGCCTGAGATCAAGGCGTCGGCAGGGCTGGTTTCCTCTGAGGCCCCTCTCCTTGGCTTGTAGAGGCTGTTTTCTCACTGTGTCTTCACGTGGACACCTTTTTGTGTGTTTTTGGTGTTCCTCCTGTGCCCAGCTCTGCTTTTGTGAGGCTGTCAGTTGTATTGGAATGAAATTTACCCTAATCTCTCTTTTTTTTTTAATTTATTTATTTTTGGCTGTGTTGGGTCTCCGTTGCTGCGTGCAGGCTTTCTGTAGTTGTGGCGAGCGGGGGCTGCTCTTTGTTGTGGTGCGTGGGCTTCTCATTGAGGTGGCTTCTCGTTGCGGAGCACGGACTCTAGGTGCACGGGCTTCAGTAGCTGTGGCTCGTGGGCTTAGTAGTCATGGCACACGGGCTTAGCTGATCTGCGGCACGTGGGATCTTCCTGGACCAGGGCTCAAACCCGTGTCCCCTGCATTGGCAGGCGGATTCTTAACCACTGTGCCACCAGGGAAGTCCTCTCTGTTTAACTTAGTTGCTTCTTTAAAGATCTTATCTCAGAACACAGTCTCGTTCTGAGGTACGGGGAGTTAGGATTTCAACTTGAATTTGGGGGGGACACAGGTCAGCCTGTCACAGGCACGGAGTTCTGCCTGTGTGTGCGGGGGTGCCCCTGCCTTGCTGCTCAGGCGATGGGTTGTAGGCACGTGGGGTGTTTTCCATGTGCATGTGTACGTGTGGCGGGGCTTTGCTCCACTGTCTGAGGTTTTGTCGTGTACAAGTGGAGACTGTGCACATACATGGACGGGGAAGTCATACATGCGCACGAGTGCCCCCTCTGCCTGAGTGGCAGGCCCTGCCCCTCTGCCTGGGTGGTGAACCTTCTTCCGGGACACCGGGCTGCAGTGTTTGCAAGCTGAGGTTCCACCCTCCTCTTCAGCCATAAAGTCACTGACTGATCCTAGTGAGCCCTAGTCCAGCTCTGTCTTCGGGGTCCTTGCAGCCTGTCCAGGGAGACAGGCAGTGCACAGACACTCTTGGCTGGGCTTTGATTGCGTGATCACGGGGAGAAGTGGGATGGGGAGAGGTGGGCAGACAAGGGGCCTACTTGCTGAGCCCTAAGGAGTCTCCCCCTGCGGACTCACACGACTCTCCCTCGGGGCAGGCATACGAGCGTGGCATCTCGCTGTTCAAGTGGCCCAACGTGTCCGACATCTGGAGTACCTACCTGACCAAGTTCATCGCCCGCTACGGGGGCCAGAAGCTGGAGCGGGCACGGGACCTGTTTGAGCAGGCGCTGGATGGCTGCCCTCCCAAATACGCAAAGAGTGAGGAGGGCCAGGTGGGCTCGGTGGGGGGGGGGGGGTTGGAGGGGGCATCACGGGCCCAGCCACTGACCTCTGACCCCCCCCCCCCCCCGCTGCATCCTGTCACAGCCCTGTACCTGCTGTACGCGCAGCTGGAGGAGGAGTGGGGCTTGGCCCGGCACGCCATGGCCGTGTATGAGCGCGCCACCAGGGCCGTGGAGCCCGCCCAGCAATACGACATGTTCAACATCTACATCAAGCGGGCGGCCGAGATCTACGGGGTCACCCACACGCGCAGCATCTATCAGAAGGCCATCGAGGTGCCCGCTGCAGGGGGTGGGGTGGGGAGCTGGGGCTAGAGAGGGGGAACAAGGGGTCCTGTAGGCAGGGTATCCGAGCGAGCCGGTGCGCGCGTCTGTGGGGAGGCCCGCCCGCCCAGGGGCCGGCCTGGTGTGCTGGGAACCACCGGGGCTCCCCAAGAGGGGCGGCCCCCTCCGCCTCACATCCCACCCTCCCTGATCCCTCCCGACCCCGCCCAGGTGCTGTCAGACGAGCACGCCCGGGAGATGTGCCTGCGGTTCGCGGACATGGAGTGCAAGCTCGGGGAGATCGACCGCGCCCGGGCCATCTACAGCTTCTGCTCGCAGATCTGTGACCCCCGGGTAGGGACGGGTCCCGGGCCCGTGGGTGTGGGAGTCTGCGGCTGAGCCAGCTGGCTCACGTCCCCCGGCCCCGCCCCTCTGCAGACGACCGGGGCCTTCTGGCAGACGTGGAAGGACTTCGAGGTCCGGCACGGCAACGAGGACACCATCCGGGAGATGCTGCGGATCCGCCGCAGCGTGCAGGCCACGTACAACACTCAGGTCAACTTCATGGCCTCCCAGATGCTCAAGGTGACGGGCAGCGCCACGGGCACTGGTGAGCAGCTGTGGCCCAGTGGTGGTCTCCCGGGTCTGGGAGCATCAGGGTCTCCTCTGCCTCCCCTGCCTCAGGCTGGGAGCTCCTCGAGGGCCAGGGCCTCAGGCCCAGGTCGGGGGGCGCCCAGCAGCACTCAGACCGAGGCAGGCACCTAAGGCCCTGGTTGAGGACAGCTTGCCCACGGCGTCTGACCCCCACGCTTCCCCCCACAGTGTCCGACCTGGCCCCCGGGCAGAGCGGCATGGACGACATGAAGCTGCTGGAACAGCGGGCCGAGCAGCTGGCGGCTGAGGCCGAGCAGGACCAGCCCTCGCGGGCCCAGAGCAAGATCCTGTTTGTGAGGTGAGGGCGGGGCGGTGGAGCCGAGCTGGGAGCGGGCCAGCTCTGCAGGGGGGAGGGGCGGGGAGGTTGGGGGGCTGCCGGGCCTAGCTGAGCAGTGTGGCCCCCTCCCCCGGCCGCCTGCCTTCCCCAGGAGTGACGCCTCCCGGGAGGAGCTGGCCCAGCTGGCCCAGCAGGCCAACCCGGAGGAGATCGAGCTGGGCGAGGACGAGGACGAGATGGACCTGGAGCCCAATGGTAAGAGGCCGGCTGGCCAGGCGGGCTGGTGGGCGGAGGCGGGGGCGGGACCCCCTCCTGGAAGGTGACTGAGTCCTCCTCGCCTCACCCCCAGAGGTGCGCCTGGAGCAGCAGAGCGTGCCGGCCGCCGTGTTCGGGAGCCTGAAGGAAGACTGACTCCCATCCCCTACCCCCTCCACCGCTCCCCCAGTGAAGCTTGTGTTTGTACGTTCTGGTCTGAGCCTCCTTCCTCCCCGCCTTCTCCTACTGCCTCGGTGCCCCTGGGGACTGCCAGCTCAGTGCCGCCCTGCCCCCCACCCCACCCCCCAGTTGGCCGGTGTGGGGAGGTGGGGCAGCTGGGCTCCAGGCCAGGGCACACGCTCCACCCTAACCCCGCAGAGCCAGTTCTGGGCTCCGAGAGGCCAGTCTCTCTGCCGCCTGAGGCCCTGAGCCTGGAGGGGGCCCCTGCGCCCCTCCCTCTCAGCAGATAGAGATACTCAGCCTCCCTACCAGGAACCCTTCTTCCTTGGATGAGGGCATCCCCCTCCCCTTGGGAAGAGGCTGGGCTGAGAGCTCCGGAGGCAGGCGGGCCCCAACCAGCTCTGTGATCTAAGCAAGGCGCTTCTCTCCCTGGACAGCTGCCAGGAACCAGACCTCAGCCGTGGGCCATGGCCTAGGTGCGGTCCTTAGTCCTAAGCTCCCAGAAGCCATTAGCGGGCTCTAAGCTAGTAAAGGATTTTAAGCATTCGGGGACTTAACCGGATTTGTGCCCTGAACGGGCCAGGCAGGCTGCTGTGGGGACCGGCTTGCGGCAGGAGGTGACTGGGGGCGCAGTCACGGGGACAGAGAGAGGCGCGCGAGCCAGAGAGGCCCTCGGGAGGTGAATGTGTGCGTTCCAGTGGCGGTGGAGGGGCTGAGCTGCAGGGAGACCCGAGCTCCGCCCGCTCGAGCTTGTGATGTAGCTTCTCCACCTGAGACGTCCAGCGGCCGTGCCAAGGCGGCAACCAGACCCCTGGACGTGTAGCTCAGAGGAGAGAAACAGGAACCCCCGGCCCAGAGGCGGCCACGGAGCCTAGAAACGCAGGCAGGCAGCTGGAGGAGAGATCACGTTCAGCAGTTGGCCAAGGACCAAATGCCAGGACGGGCCGATAATAACAGCCACACTGAGGAGAAAACTGAAGCGAGCAGGGGCGGGGAGGGCTGGCCAGAGGCCTCAGGTGCCCAGGAAGTCAGTTAAGAGGCAGCTGGGAAGCAGCCACGGGGCCCTGGGGGCCGGGTCGTGTCGAGGGGGCAGAGGAGAGGCTGGAGCAAGTTCAAGAGGGAACGGGAGGCAGGGAACAGCCGGCGAGTATGGGAAACCGTCTCGGGCAGAGATGTCACCAGGCACCCCAGCCAGCCTCAGTCGAGCTCTCTTTAAATTACTTTATTCGAGAAGGTGGGGAGGACAGACGGGGGACTGAGCTGAGCCCTGAGTCCCTGAACCTCCCAGCTCAGCCCCCACAGCAGGACGGGACCAAAGTAAGGGGGTGGGGACTCCAGCCCCACCCAGGCGAGGTCACGGGGGGACAGACAGGACCCGGGCATACCAATGGACTGTCCTCTGGGCTGTCCCCCAGGAGGGCGGTGGCCAGAGCACATGGGGCCCGGCCTGCGGACCACCCGGGACGGGGCTATTTGGGGGTGCTGCTGCCCTTCTTGGGAGTGGTGGGCTTCTTGCTCTGCCAGAGGTGCCCCTGGATGGTGAAGGCATCCACACTCATGGACATGGTCTTGGCGGGGATCTGGGTGAAGCGCTTTCGGTCCGAGTTGTACTTGTAGATGCCCTCCACCATGGCGGGCGTGACCGTCCGGGGGCCATAGCCTGTCAGCCGCGACAGCTCCTCCGTCTCCCCGGACAGCGTGTACAGGGCCCGGAACTGGCAGCTTGAGTCGCGGAAGAGGATCAGGAAGTGGTTGGCCTTGCTCTTCTCGATCTCCTGGGTGGGGGGCGGAAGCAGTTAGCCAGGCCAGCAGGGCCCCTGCGACCCGCCCGCCGCCAGTCCGCCAGCCCCGGCCCAGGCCCACCTCAAGAATGCGGTTCTTCTGCGGCTCGTTCACCTTGCCCGCCAGGCAGCAGTGCGACAGGGCGTTGTGGATGATGAACTTGTTGGACTTGGCGCTCGGCTCCTTGTACAGCCGCGGACCTAGGGGGCGGGGCGGTCAGCAGGGACCACCGGGGGCGCCGGTGGGGCCCGGTGCTCACCCCCCGAAGTCCCACCTACCCGTGTACTCAGGCACTGAGGCCGGGGAGGAGGCGTTGCTGCCGTTCTCCCACTCACGTTCTCGGCTGCCAGGCAGGCGGCTTGGGGACATGAGGCTGGATGGAGATGGAGCCCTGCGGGGGGAGGGGTGGGGTGGGGTGGGGTGCGGTCAGCAGTGGACGAAGCCTCCCAATCAGTGTGCTGTGGGACCCGGGAAGGGCGAGCCCAGGACACAGCCGAGCAGGCAGGACGCATCCACTGACATCATCTGGGCTCCCAAGTCCACGCAGGGCCCTCTTCCGGCCCCGGGCACATTGAACACCCGTCTCAGGTGTGCAGCCTTGCATCTTTGGTGGCAGATGCACACCCTCGTGCCATATCACCCTCCTAAGGCTCCCTCTCCCTGTCCCTCTCTCTCTCTCTCTCCCTCTCTCTCGCTCTCCCTCCCCCTCCCTCTCCCTCTCCCTCCCCCTCCCTCTCTCCTCCCTCCCTCTCTCCTCTCCTCTCCTCTCTCCTCTCCTCTCCTCTCTCTCTGAGAGGCCACCTGGAACACAAACACCTGCCCGCCCAGGCTAAACTCACCGAGACGTGGGCCTCTTCACGCCGAGGTTATTGGGCGCCTCGTTGGCCACAGTGGACAGAGACAGGGTGGACTGGGAGTAGACTTTGCTGAGCCGAGAGCCTGGCAGCAGAGGGTGTCAGGTCAGGCCCCACCTGAAGTCCCCTTACCTCCACATATGCCCAGGGGACCTTAGTTGGCCGGCTGGTGAGGGAATGTGCGGTCAGCCCTGTCCGAGACCCTCGCCCTGCGCAGCCTCGCTGGAGAATGACCTCCCCACCTCACCCCACCACGCCAGGCTGTGGGAAGCGGCCCTTCCCCTGTTAAGCCGTGGAGAGAACCCCAGGCCAGCTCTGCCCACGGCCCTTACCCCGCTGCAGCCCCACCTCCTTGTGGAAGCCTTGACCCCTGGGAGCCCACGCTTCGGCCCTGCGGATGTGCCCTGCACCTCCCGCCCCACACACCCACGGGGGCCTCACCCAGCAGGCCACGGGCTGTGCTTCGCGCCAGGGCCGAGTCATCACAGCAACCGGAGCGTGGCCGGGGGGCCCTCCGACCGCCCCGGCCCGGCCCCCCGCTCCCCATCGCCCGGGGCCGCAGCACCTTGTCGAGGTCATCCATCAGCTTCAGCTGGGCCCGGCGTTCATACTCGAGCCGCGTGAACTCCCCCCGCCGGGGGCCCACCTCCTCCTCGGCTGGGGCCCGGGTGGCAGGGGCTGCGGTTGAGGCAGGAGCCGCAGGAGCTGCGGGGGCCGGGGGCCCGGGGGCTGCTTCCTCCTGGGCCAGCCTGCAGATTGAGGGGATCGAAGCAGTCAGGTTGTGGGGACGCCAGTGGCGGGAGACTCCCCAGGCTGGGTCCAGCCTCACCTCGCAGCCTCCTCCCTCCGCTGCTCCTTCTCGGCCTCCTGCCACTGTTTCCGCCGCCGTGCGTCCTCCACCCGCCGCTGCTGACGCTCCAGCAGGCTGGCCCTCTTCTGGGCCATCTCGTCCTCGGGCTTGTCTTCATCCTGGGGGCAGGCACCAAGTGTAGCTGGCTGTCCCTCCCCTGGCTCGGCTGGAGTCTGACCTTGTGTCGACCCAGCCTGCCAGCCGCTCGCCTGTCCTTGAGTGTTTGTAATTGGTCTGAAGGCACTTGGTGGGCACCTGCTGTAGCACAGCCCCATGCTGGGTTCTGGGCACACCAAGCGCTTAACGCAGCGAGGAAGGCAATCAGGTGTCA
The DNA here is from genome assembly GCF_949987515.2 of Delphinus delphis. Taxonomy (NCBI): domain Eukaryota; kingdom Metazoa; phylum Chordata; class Mammalia; order Artiodactyla; family Delphinidae; genus Delphinus; species Delphinus delphis. The sequence goes on along the minus strand of NC_082685.1, from coordinate 7,307,951 downwards.
CACCAACATTGGTGAACACCAGCAGAGGCTGCTGTCAGTCTACACTGTGGGGAGGGACCTATCCTGGCCTGGGGACACCGAGGGGGCCTCCCAGAGGAAGCAACCTCAGAGAATGATGATGAGGACTGAACTGGGTGGGGGTGAGCGGTGAGGAGAGCATTCTGGGCAGCGCGAATAGCAAGTGCAAAGGCCCTGAGGCCAGAACAAGCCTAGCAGGTGTGGAACAGCAGGGAGGCCAGTGTGGCTGGGATGCAGAGCTGGGGAGGATGCCATAGGATGAGGTCAGGGGCAAGCAGAGCCTACAGCCATGGGAAAGACTTATTCTAAGAGCAAAGAGGACCTACAGAAGGGTTTGAAATAAGGGGGTGACAAGGTCCAATTTACATTTTACATAAATTTTGCTAACTGCTCAGTTGAAAATGGCCAGGGATTGGTGTGTGGTGAGGGGTGGGCAGTGGAGACCAATCAGGACATGACTGCTGGTGTCCAGGTAAGAGGTGGTGGCCCAGGCTGGGGATGCCAACAGGAAGAAGAGTGATTGGATATGGAAGAGTCAGGAAGGGGAGCCGGTAGGGGATGAAGGAGGGAGCAGGAGGGAGGGGATACCATAGAGGACCCTAGCCCCATCTGTCTAAACCCACTCCTGTCCATCTGTCCGTCACCCACCCATCCATCCATCCGCCCAGCCCTGTCCAACTGTCTACTACCTGTTCTCCCTCTGTCTATCCACCCACCCCATCTATGTGTCCATCTGGACATACACACCTTGTCTGTCTGCCGCTGCCACCTGGCTAACCACCCGTCCACCTCTGTTCCCCACCCCCCCCAGTTCCATCTGTTTGTCCATCCATTGGGAAAGCCCTATCCATGCGACTGCCTGTCTACCCACCCGCCCACCCATCCCTGACCATCCATCCATCTACCCACCTGGCCCCTCCCCCACCTGCTCAGGTGACTCACCTTATAGAAGAATCCCAGCCCGGTCCGGGGCTCTCCCTCTGAAGATGCCTCTTCTTCTAAGGAATCCTCAGCACCAGGGGGGCTCCCATCTCCGTCATCCTCAGCCGTGGGCTCTTCCAGGCTGCTCAGCGGGATCTCGACGAGGGCAGGCCGGGCCGCGGGCTCCTCGGGAGGCGGCCCCTCCGCCAGAAGGATAGAGGAGCGTGTCTGCATGGGCACCTGGCTCGGCGAGAACTTGCGCAGGTGGGGGAGGCTGTCCACATCGTGGGGAGGCGTGAGCACCCTCGTCAGGGGTGCTAGCCGCAGCTCCGCCGGCCGTGTGTGCTTCGGGCTCCGGGGTGTGGGGCTGGGGCCAGGCCCGGGGCTGCGCCGGGCAGCTGGAGCACGCCGGGCGGGGCTGGGGGACGCGGCTTTGGGGCCCGTCGTGGGACCAGGGATGACCCATGCTGCGGGAGGCGGGGCAGGCCCAGAGGGCTCTTGCGGGGCCAGGAGCCGCTGCTGCTGGTCCGTGAGCCTCTGCATGTCCCGTTGCAGCGAGCTCAGCGCTGCACTCAGCTTGCTGACCGCCCGGTTATAGTCCCCCAGCCCTTCGGGGGGCACCGGGCCCAGTTCCGGCGAGAAGGTCACTGCCTTTGGCCGTGGCGACGGCTCACCCTGGCCCTCGCCTGCCGGCCGCTCCCCACCAGGGGCCAGGCCCGGCTCCACCTCTGCTTCCCCGCCGGCCTCCCGCGGCTGCACCTGCAGGAATGCGCTCTTGCCCAGTCGCTGGCGGTGCTTGGCAAAGATGGCCTCGATCCGTCGCTTCTGAGCCTCTATGGCCCGGCGTTTCTCCTCTAGCCGGGCTCCAAGCTCACTCATCTCTGAGCTCAGGGCCTCTGGTGCCACTGGGGTGGCTGCCGGGGACCCTGCCTCAGCCTCGGCCTTCACCAGCTGCTTCTTGCGTTCAGCAAAGCTGGTCATCTTCACTTCAGAGTTGCTGGCCACTGGGGATGAAGCCGCCGCCTTCGGGGAGCCCTCAGACAGGGCTGGCGGTTTCGATACCTCCCCCACTGGGCAGGGAGACGGTTTCGAGAGGCCCTCGGGGTGGGGCGAGTAGGTGGGTGCTTTGGTGGCCCCCTCGGGTGGGTAGGGGGAAGCCAGTGGCAGTTTGGAGGACCCCTCGGGAGAGTGGAGGTAGAAGCTGCCGTCGGCAGCCCCATCTGGGAGCAGCCGGGGCTCGGCACTGTGGATGATCTGCAGGGCCTCCTCGATGGTAGGCAGGTCGCCAGTCTCCGGGGCTGGTTGGGTGGGGGTCCGGGCTGGCACAGAGCGCGGGGGACCCAGGCTGTCTGAGCTGACGGAGCGGAGTAGGACGGGGTCTCCCATGACAACATCCACGTCGCTGTCCAGGCCAAAGGGAGTGCTGAACGACACGGCCTGGGAAAGGGGACGGCTGGGCGGCCGGAGGGAGGGGTCAGCCCCTGGGACAAGCCTGGGCCCCACCCGCTCCACTGCCCGGGCCCTTGCGATGCGCTCACCTGAGCTGACGGTTCCAGGCTTTGCCGAGGGCCTCCACGTGGGACATGGACGGGGAGGACTTCAGCGAGCCTGGGGAGGGGCAGTGAGTGGTCACTCAGTGCTCACTCGGGGGGTCAATGGGGACCCTGGGTGGCGTCAGCCACGGGTTGTCAACGGGTGAGTCACTGATGGGTCATTATGCGGATGGATAACTGTGGGTGGTGTCACTACGGGGTCCTGTTGAGCCACTGGGGAGGTCACTGGGGGGACAACGAGTGTCACCAAGGAGTCATTCGGGTGCCAGAGAGACCCAATGGAGGGGTCTAGAGGGACAACATGAGGTCAGCTGGGGTGGTCTTTGGATGGGGGTCTCCAGTGACAGGCCATCTCCCTGCCCTCACCTGTGGATCCTCGGAGTGGGGACTGGGGGCCGCCAGATGACAGGAGTGGATGGCGGAAGTTGAAGACAGGAGAACTGCCAAGAGATGCGCGTCAGCCGAGGGGCCCCCTCTCCCCCTCCCTCGGCCCTCCTGGGAGTGGAGACCAGATCATCTCCCTTCCCCGTCCCCGCAGGAGGAGGAGCCCATTGTGGCTGTGTAGTCTCAACCCAACAGGGGAGTGGTACCTGCTGCCGCTGTTGTTCTGAGGTGGGGAGGCCTCCGTGGCCCTGTGGGAGGCAGCTGCAGCACAGAGCGGAGGGTCAGGCAGGGCTTGGCCTCCCCCGCTCCCACGCCCCCCGGACCCAGGGTCGGGCCTCACCGTGACCATCAGGCAGATCCTTGACCTGCACGAAGTCGGGTTTCAGCACCTCGAAGCACATGAACAACTCCGCTAGCAGCACCATCAGGTTGATCTGGAGGTGGAAAGTAGGGTCAGCCAACCAGGCGCACGGCCCCCGACACACCCCCTCTGCCCACAAGGCCCCGAGATGGCCTTACCTTGAGGGGCGGTGGGACATAAAGCAGGTCCTCGAGAGAGAGCGGGCAGCCCCGAGGAAGGCGGGAGGCGCAGAAATCCTGCACCAGCTGGAGGTTGTACAGGCTGTCCGCCACAGACATGGGGTCCTTGAGGCACACCTCTGTAAGGACAGGATGCCTGCGTCCCCAGCTCTGAGGGAAGGAGGATGGGGCCCCGGGGAGGCGGGGGCCCAGCAGCCAACATGCACAGAGGACCTCTGACGAGCCAGGCTAGGCCCCCTTCACAAGGTGTGTACCGTGACAGGCTGTTGCTCAGGCCTTTGCATCTGCTGTTCCCATCACCTGGAGTGCTAGTTCCCCAAGAACTCAACTCAGAAAGCTTATCCTGACTACCCAGTGCCCTTCAGAGCACCTAACATCCGGAACATTCCTCTCGATGAACTTATTGTCTTTCTCTCCCAACTAGGATGTGAGCCGCCTGAGGTCAGGAACGGGTCTGTATCGTTCTGGCTGGAGCTCTGGCACCTAAAACAGGACCTGGCAGTTCGTACTCTATCAGTATCTGCTGCAGGAGTGAATTATATAAAGCACAGAGAGGTTTAGACACTTGTGCAAGGTCACACAGCTCATTACGGGAAGAGAGGGCTTCAAACCCAGGTCTGCCAATTCTGGGAGCTGCACTTACAATCGCTGTACTACTCTGGGGACAGACGCCAATGCCTGGGTGCCAGGCTTGCAAGGACGGGGTCTGGCTCAGGCACATTCACTCACCCTCGAGGCGCAAGAGCTGGGGACAGTAGCAGTGGATCGTGGCGGCCAGCGCAGCCCCACTTGCCAGGTCCTGGAGGCTGGTCACGGTCGGAAAGCAGGGGGCGCGTCGGGCCACGGCGCGGTCCTTGCGATATCGGATCTGTGGGTGGGAGCCGGGTCAGGTCAGAGGTCAAGCTGGCCCCCTCCGAGGTCAGCAGTCATGCAGGCTGGGCGGGGAGGCCTGGGGTTTCCGCCACGAGGGGGCGTGAAGCCGGGGGTCCCAGAGCCAGAGTGGGGGGGGGGGCCAGCCTGGAGCAGGGGAAGGGCAGCAGCAAGAGGCAGAGGAGGTGTCTGCGAGCAGCCAGGCCAGCAGCGGGGGCTGGGGACAGGGACTCCTGGGACCCTGGGGTGGGGGATACGTTACCATGGGGGGTTTGCTCCCCGACTCCTTCAAACAGAAGGCAATTGCGTGCTGGGGGGAGAGGAGCAGCTGTCAGCGGGGCGGGAGGGGTGCTGACTTGCTGGGCCCCCAAGCACACCTCCGGCGGGGGAGGAGACAGCCCTGACCCCTGTCCTGAGCCCTGGCCATCCAGCTCCCTGACTGCGCCCTGGCCGGCTTTGGGGACCCCAGCTCCTCCCAGCCAGGAGGGACCCCACAGAGCAGCCACTCATGCAGGGAATCCTCTCCTCCCAACACAAGACCCAGGTCACAGCTGGGGGAGGGGATGCAGAGGAAGCAGGAAGGCAGGAGAGGAACCCCCAACCCCGGCCCTAGTGTGGGCGGAAGGAGACCCTGAAGTGAGCAAAGGCAGGGACTTCAGCCCAAAACCAACCCCCGACACCTGCAGTGGTCACTTTCCCCTTGTACTTCAGGGATGGACACCCCACTGCCCCCAAAACTGAGAGCAGGGAGCTGTCCTTAGGGAAGCTGGAGTCTCAGGAAGGTTCTTCTACCCTCTTTTGGGTTTGAGGATCTTTCTCTTGGCTAGAGGGGTCTTCTCCATGTGCCCTGCCTGTTGGGGTCAGGATCCATGTGTCTGATGGGCTGGGGTCCTCCCTCTCCCCACCTTGGCTCAAGTGGACAAGCCTCTTGATTACTGGGAGGTGAGTCATGTACCGGGGAGAAGTCTGTCCTTTCAGGAACAGCAGAGATTCCCCCCTTCCCTTGGTTCCCAAAGGGTTTCTCTCTGTGCCCCCAGGGCTGGGGTCCTACTTCCTTTGCTCATATCTGGGGAGAGACAGGAGAGGGAGCAGGACAGGCAGGCAGAAACAGACACACAGACAGCGACAAGCAGGGCAGGCAGACGGGGCAGAGAGAGAGCCCCACTTACAGGAACCAGCTTCCAGTACCAGCGTGTGGGACACTGATGCCAGAGAGGCAGAGAGGAGAGTGGCAGGGGCGGCAGAGGGGAGAGGGCAGAGAGAGAGAGTCACCTCCAGCCCCCCCAGTGTAGGAATGGCCTCGAGGCACAGCTCCAACCTGCCCACCCAGCCCTCGAGGGGCCGCCCTTCCTTCCATCCATCGCCCCAGGCTCACCGAAGCCTGCGCTGGGGCCACGCCATCGGCAGGGGCCACGGGAGATGCCCTCTGGGCAGCTTCCTGCTCTGTCTTCTCCTGCAGCCGCCGGATGGTCTGGGGAGCAGGGAGAGGTCAGTGCTCCAGTCACTGGGTGATCCTGGCCCCCACCAGCCCACCTTGGCCCAAGCCCCACCTACCGTGTCCACCCAGAAAAGGAGCTTGTGCTCCAAGCTGGCCAGGGCCAAGGGACCAGGCAGTGTCTTTGTCCACTCAAAAGCGAAGGCAACCATGAGGGCATCAATGACAGCTAGGTGGGCTCCCTGTGGAGGCAAAGAGCTGCAGGGTGAGACCAGAGCGCCTCCCAGGGAGAAGAACGAGGAAGAACCTGGAGGTGGGAGGGGCTCGAAGTGGGAGGGACTTCGGAGGCAGTCCAAGCTTTGAGGTCACAAACTAGGCCTTAGGGATCTGGTGGGCCGGGTAGGCAAGCCCTCAGGAGCCAGAGTTAGCGCCTTTTGGGAGGCTCCAGGCTTGGCAGGAGGAGCCTGGCCTGGTGGGAGCAGCCATGAGGGGAGGAGCCAGGCCTGGTGGGCGGGACCTAACGTGGTAGGGGCGTGGCCTACCATGAGGATAGGCTGGTGCCTCAGGTCGGCCTCCTGCACCGGGCGCTCGGGCAGCGCGGGCACCATGCCCCTCCGCGCCAGCAGGGCCAGTAGCGCAGAGGGGCTGGGGGGCGTCTCGAGCTGCGGCAGCGCCTGGCGCCAGGCCCGGCAGTAGAGCTCAGCCGAGAGCAGCAGCCGCGTCACCGGGGGCTTCACGTGCTCCTGTGCATACTGGTCGGTGTAGAAGGGCTCCCACAGCTCCGAGGGCACATGCTCTGCCGGGGCGAGGAGGGGGGGTGGATCATGGCGGGTCAGGGCTACGGACATAACCCCTCCGCATACATACAATTACATGGACCCAATTATGGGGGGTGGGTCGTTGCGGGTCTGGACCAGGGAGGATGGCACCGGGACGGGAAAATATGGCACCTGGCCTGAGACACGAGGTGCAGGTGTGGGGGAGTTTGCCAGAGGAAGGGGTGACGGTGTTCCAGGCAGGGGGTCTGCATACAAAGGCGAGGAGGTGGGAGAGAGCACATGCCTCGGGGAGATGGCGGGCTCTTGGACCCTGAGGAGCGGGGGCGGAGGCCAGATGGGCGGGGTCTTGTAGCCTCCCCTCTCGCCCTCACCTAAGGACTGCACGACAGTGTGACTGAATCGATCTCCCTGGGTGCCCTACACCACCCCAGCGGACTCGCTTTGCCTTCAGGCAACCCTAGGAAGAAGCAGCCAGGGCACACGTGGTAACTCCGCTTTACAGATGAGGAAACCTAGGCACCAAGAAGGCCACACAGCTCTGGACTGGGATTCAAACCCAGGCCTTAAGCAGGGGGTGGGATGACAGGACATGCAATGGGGGAGGGGGACAGACTGCAAATACTTTGTGGGGGGCGGGTGAATGGCCTGAACTTGGTGACTGAAGGGGAGGGGGGAGAGGCACCCAGGGCCCCATTGGGAGTGAGGGGGAAGAGAGACAGAGGGAGGCGGAAGGCAAGAGAAAGAGGGTGGTGGCTGAGATGGGGGTACAGGAGGGGCTGGAGCTTAGAGGCAGCCACAAAAACCCTGAAAGAGAGGGGCAGGGTAGGAAGAGGCTTGAGGAAGCCGCATGTGGAGGGAGGAGGGGTGGCAGAGCCCCAACCAAGTGGGACCCAAGGGTGGGGAGGAGAAAGATCAGAATAAGCCGCCAGGAAGATGTGGGAGGTAGACAGGAGGCAGCCGAGGCCAAGGCGGTTGGAGGTGCCCTTATGGGTCTTCCAGGGAGGCACCAACTCATCCCAGTCAGAGCTGCTGCTTTGTATACTGGGCTTCGTGTTTGAAAGGATGGAAGGGGGCAGGATTCTACTGCTTAAAAACATTTGAATGTGTCGTACCAGGCCTTCCTCAGGTGCCTGAATTCACAGCGATGCTCTCCAGAGGCCCCTACCCTCACCTACAAGGACCCAGGCACCCTGGCTTTCAGCCCCTCCCTGCCCCACCCCCCCACTCTTTCCCCACCCCCTAAACTCACACTTGACCTTCCTACTTAATACCCAAACCCCATGTAGAGTTGGGCCATCTCTCTGCCCCTTGAAAGAAGAGTTCTCCAGACCTAGAGATTATCATATTATGTGAAGTCAGTCAAGGACAAATATCATGTGATATCACTTATATGTGGAATCTAAAAGAGATGATACAAATGAACTTATTTACAACACAGAAATAGACCCACAGACATAGAAAACAAACTTAGGGTAAACAAAAATGATGGGCAGGGGAGATAAATTAGGAGTTTGGGATTAACATATACACACTACCATGTATAAAACAGGTAAGCAACAAGGACCTACTGTATAGCACAGGGAACTATACTCATTCTCTTGTAATAACCTATACTGGAAAAGAATCTGAAAAAGTATATATATATGTGTGTGTATAACTGAATCACTTTGCTGTACCCTTGAAACTAACACATTGTAAATTAACTACACTTCAATTAAAAAAAAAAAGAGTTCTCCAGGTTTTCTTTCCTTCCACCCTTCCCCTGTCCCAACCTCCCTGATCTGCCCTTGCCCTCCTAGCTCCCGGCCTCCCCAAGGCCAGCAGTGGCCTTCCAATGCCCACTATCTTGCCTGGGCTCTCTGCCGAGTACCTCCTTCTTCCAGAAAACTTCCTCCCCCTGGCATCTTTTTCTCTCTCTCCCACCACTCAAGCCAGGCCACCTCCTGACATGCCTCTTTGATGCTGGGCTCCCAACAGCTCTGTCTGAACAGCCCTGTCAATGGACTTGCCCCCGCTACTATGATGGCTTCCATGGCCATCTGAACACTGCCACCTGCCACAGCCCAGGCAACGCCCATCATGCTCAGCGTCTTACTCCAAACGTGCTCCTTCTCTCTGTCCCCATCACAGTGAGAGACAGATCACCATCTCTCCTTCTCTCTCCCGGCTCCAACATCCAATCAGTCATCTGGTTTCAGCTCCTGGCATCCCCTGAAGCCAAACCCTCCTCCCCCTCTCTCCAGCGCCCGGTTGCTTCCTGGTCCCATCAGCAAAATTAAAGTTTCTTTCCTGCAGGGCTTGTCAGGGCCTTGAAGATGACAACTTGAGCTAGAGCTACCGATAGCTAATGTTTATCAAGTCCTTACTTTACACCAGTCTGTCTCCACCTCGGCACACCTGGCATTTGGGGCTGGATAATTTTGTGTTTAGTGGGGCTGAGGTGTGGGGAATTGGGGCAGGGGGGTGCTGTCCTGTGCATTGTTAAGATATTTAGCAGAATCCCTGGTCTCTCCTCACTAGATGGCAAGAGTACTGTTCTCTCAAGTAGCAACAACCAGAAATGTCTCCAGACACTGCCAAATGTCCCTTAAGTGACAAACTCATCTTTGGTTGAGATCCACCGCTCTATACTATAAAGTGTTCTATTGACCATTTACTGTAGAGCAGTCCTGTCCGATAGGAATAGAATGTGAGCCACACAGGAAGTTTAAAATTTTATAGTCACTACATTAAAAAAGTAGCAACAAGTAACATTAACTTAGTAATATATTTCACCCTATATATACCCAAAATATTATCGTTTCAACACATCATCAACATAAAAACGTTATTAACGAGATATTTCACTTTTTTTTTTTGGTACAAAGGCTTCCAAAGCCACTGCGTATTTTACATGTACAGCACCTCACAATTCAGACTGGCCAGATGCTGCTCGTGGCTACCACACTGGACAGCACAGCTAAAGCGCAGCTAGCCCTTGGACCACCACCGCCGCTGCCGCCTTGTGTGCATTTGCTCGTTGAATTATTCCGAGACTTATTCTTATCTGTTGTACAGATAAGAAAACCGAGGCCCAGAGAGCTAAGATGACTTGGCCAAGATCACAGAGATAGTAAACGGCAGAGCCGATGGGACCCTAGTTCCCTAAGCATCACCTGGAGGTTCTGGCGACCTAAGGGACTGCATGTGGTGTTTTCCAAACTTGCGTAAAGATGCCACCCTTCCTTATCTCTGAGCTTGAGTTCTGTGGAGCCCACTAGCCTGCATTCCTGCCCAGCCTCTTCAGGCCTGTACCCTGGGGCCATCAGAACTACCCCTTCCCCCAGCCGTTATTCCCCCGGGGCAACTGCATATCTGATCTCATCTGGTCAGTCCCCAAACACCTTCCATGTCTCCCCAGGGCCCTCAGATTCCCCATCCATGGCCTGAGAGGCCCTCATCACTTGCACCAGACTCCCTCATCTCCCTGGCCACTCCTGGCCACCACTGGGACCTGTACACTCTTCTTGGAGAACTCGCTGTTGGTCTCCTCCCCCTGGCAAACTCCTACACACCCTTCAAGGTTCAAATGCTCCCTCCTCTTGGGAGCCTTCCTTTCTCCTCCCCTCCCTGGAAGATTTCAGGGATTTTCCTCCCCCAGCTGCTCGCTGGAAGGCCCTCAGCACGCCTCGACATTAACTGGACATCACCGACTTTATCACTCTTAGCAGCAATGATCTGGTTTCGTCTCATCCCCCTCTCTCCATCCTGAGCACCCAGCACTGGACTGGCACCCAACAGGCATCAGTAAAGAGTCCCAGAGTCCATGAACCAAGCAGGGCTTTGCTCCCCACTTCCCGCTCAGAGCCTGGGGTCCCACGTTCCTCAGACCCCCTCTGTTTGGAGAACGTGGGTGGGGGGGCAGATTCAACGTGACCTTCGGGAAGGATGTCACACAACGCAGGGGAGCTGGGTCAGTGAGGACAGAACCGGGTGAGTCAGGGCGTCCCCCAGGGACCTGACTTTTCTTTCTGGGAAATGGTACAGTAATTTCTCTTCTGTCCCCTGACCAGATGATGAATAATATTATCGTTAATAAAAATACCACTGGTCACGGCAGCAGGAATAGCAACATCCACTTAGTGTGTACTTGTGCGCCAGAAACAGAATAATCCTGTGGTCAGTCTCTCTCACCTTGTGAGAGGAGGAACTGGGACCCCAATCACCCCAGCACTGCCCTGGTACTTAGTGGGTGCCCCGCAGACATTTGTGAAATGGATAACAAAGTGCACAAATGCCTTCTTTTATAGAGGACTAAACAGAAGCTTAGAGAATTGGGTTAATTCGTCCACATTCTGGTGGAGCGTGGGACTCAATGCCAATTCTGATTCCCAAAGTTGAGTCCTCTGTGGCCTCATAACCTGGGATGCGAGGGGCTGGGGCAGACCTGGGTCTCTCCCCGCCAACCATCCCCCCACCCCCCACCCCCTTTCTCAAGCAGATCCCTGTGGGCGGTGAGCCCCAGAGTGGGCCCTGCTTGGGAGGGTGCAGGGAAAGAGACTGGGAGAAAGACAGGCTCAGGCGGAACCAGGAGCCGGACAGCTGTCACCAAGACCCACACCCAGAACTGGTTGTTCTGGGAAGGCCACTGAAGGTATGATGGGCTGTGCTCAGCTGGTGCCAAGACCAGTGGGCAGGACCAGTGGGAGGGCAGGGCGTCCCCCCAGAAGGCCCAGACCTTAATTAACTCGTCTTCCCCATGGCCAGGCCCTGACTCTCAGCTCTGGCATGGGGCCATTACTGAGCCTTCCCTGGGCCGCAAATCCTAGGAACCCATTCGCATCCTCCCCGGTGGGGTGGCCTGAGTTCTTCACACACGTGAACCGGGGGGAGGAAGTGGGAGAAGGCCCTGCACCTGGGCCCCCACCCCCGGCGATCTTGGAAAAGCCATTTCCCTTCTGCTGGGCTCGCCCGCCTCCTAAGCAAAATGGGGCAATAAGTCACAGCTGCCAGCCGCCGGCCGGGGCAGTGGAGGCGAAACAGGGGCTTCCCGCTCCCCTCACCGCCCGCAGAGCAGGCAGGGCCGACGCGGGGTGTGCGTCCGGGCTGGACGGGGGCGGGGGTCCTCGCGGGCGCACGATGTGTGTGTAAAGGGGGGGGAGGGCAGCCAGGCGAGGCCCGCAGTGGGAGACAACACTCGGCCCGCAGACCCTGCCCGGGTCACCTGGGGTCCGGGACGCCCGGGTCCCGGCGCGGAGCTGGGCCGCCGGCCCCACCCCCACCGCGCTCCCGCAGCCGGCCGGGCAAAGTCCACCGCCTGGGCCGAGCAGGAAGCCCAGAGGCCCGGCGCGCAGGGGCCCGGGCCCGGGGACCCCCGGCGACCGGCGCTATTGTTCCCACGGCCCCGGCCTCCCCGGCGCGGCGCCCCGCCCCCCGCACCTGCCGCCCCCTCTCCCCCGGCCTGGTACCTGCGCCCCCGAACGCGGCCCGCAGCACCCACGCCAGGCTGGCCGCCGCCTTGGCCCGCGAGAAATCGTACTGGTCCAGCGATTTGATCTCGGGCACAAGGAAGGTCCTCCGCAGCGGCCCGGGCCCGGGGGGCGCCGCCTCCACCATGGCGGCGCCGGGGCTGCGGGCACCGGCTCCGCGCTCGCTCCGGCTGAGCTGGGCTGGGCTGCGCCGCGCTAGCACCCTGGCCGGGCCCGCCGTCACCACCACCGTCACCGCCGCGGCCGCAGGCGAGCCAGGTGCGGCCGATCGCGCTCACGACGCTGCGTCGGCCCCGCCCCGGGGCGGAGCCCAGGTGTGCCCCGCCCCCGGGCCTGGCCCCCGACCCTGTCCCCTCGCCTCTCCCGGCCCCTCGCCGCCGCAGGGTGGGGCGGGCCCACACTGCGGTGGTGGCGGGGGAGGCTGCGGAGGAGTGTGTGTGCGCGCGCGCGCCTGTGTGCGCGCGCGCGCTGGGGAGGGTGAGGGACCCTCTCTGCTTGCGGGTGTGTGTGCCTGCCCAACTGTGTTTCCTTAGATGTGAGTGTGAGCTTGTCATTCCCGGCCTGGAGGCAGCGCGCGCGTGTGTGCACCTGTCTCTCATTGTGTCTTGTGAGCGTCCAAGAAGGTGTGTCTGTATTCGCATCAGTGTGTGCATCTCTGGACGTGTTTGGGTGGTGAAAGGAGGGTGTGGAATGTGTTTGAGGGTGTCTGCGTGTCCGTATCTGTGCGAATGTGACAACGCGCGCGTCCTTGTTTTTCATGTGTGTTGTGTGTACAAGGATCTGTGTTGTGTACGTGTTGGTGTCCTGAGGATTCAGGAGTGTGTGGGTATTTGTGTTTTGTCAGTGCATTTGTGAGTTTTCCTATTTGTGAGCATCTCAATGGACATCTCTTTTGTGTCAGGGTGTGATGAATGTCAGTGAAGGAGTATGTGCGACAAACTGAGAGTGTGTGTAATTATGCAGGAGTGTGACAGCTTGTATCTGTGAGTGTGGTTGAATGGCTGTTACTGGGTATATTTGCAAATGTCTGTGTGTGCATTTGTGGTATCAACAGAATTTGTTGGGGGCTGGGCTCCAATTGTGTGTAAATGAGGATGATGTATTTGTATCTAAGTGCATTTGTATATGAGTCTATGAGTATGATTGTGTGCACACGGGTGTGTGTATGGGGGTAGCGATTGTGGAATGTGTTTTGCTCAGATATGTGTATTTACATGTGAGTGTATTTGTGGGTGACTGTGTTTGGGTATATGGTGTGAGATAAGGTGGTGTGACAGGGTGCGTAAACAGTGGAAGTGGGTATAACTGTAGAAGAATGTCCATTTCTGGATGCATCTATGAGAGTGCAAGTGTGCCTATTTATCTAGGAACTGCATATTTGTGTGAGCAAATCTATGTGTGGTATGAGCTTGACTGTGTACGGCAGTATGAAGGGGTGTGTGTGTGAGAGAGAATATATTTGTGTGTGTGTGAACGCAGATATTTGTATACATGATGCAACTGTGTGGAGGTTGCCTGGTGTACTTGTAAATGTCTGAGCCTCTATTTGTGGATAGTCAATATTTGCTTGTGTGTCCCCTGTGTTTTTTTGTCAAGATATCTACTGTGTGCCTCTTAACTGTGTGTAATTGTGAATGCACAAGTGTTTGTGCTTGTGAGTGTGAGGTCTTTGTGTATGTCCCGATGTGTATACCTGAGTGTAGTTTCATGTGTATAATAAGTGTACGTATGTGTTTGGGTTTATATGTTATCTGCTTATTTGTTGACATGTATCGCTGAGTGTATTTTGTGTATTTGTGTGTGTGAAGCTGGCGTTTACATCTGTGTGGATTTGTGGATATTTGCACGGATCTGTGAGTGTGAGTTTGACGAGGTGCACATGTATGAGTGTGTATCTGGTTTCTGAATGTAAACTGAGTATCTGAATGTATCTCTTTATGTGTAAGTGCATTTATGGGTGCCTGGTTGTGAACATATGGCTGTAGTGTGTGAGTAGGTGTACATGTGTAAGGAGTTGTGTTTTGAATGGTTTTGTGGGTGTGTAAGGGTATTTGTGTGCATCTAGATGCACTTGTTTGTCATATATAAGTGAGACCAGGCGGGTGAATTTTTACAGTTACGGCGGGGGTTTCAATCTATACACACACACGCACAGAACAGTGTTTTCTTGACTGTATAAAATTCTATGAGATGAGGGCTTCCCTGGTGGCACAGTAGTTAAGAATCCGCTTGCCAATGCAGGGGACACGGGTTCAAGCCCCGGTCCGGGAAGATCCCACATGCCATGAAGTAACCAAGCCTGCAAGCCACAACTACTGAAGCCCGCGTGCCACAACTACTGAATCCCACGCGCCTAGAGCCCGTGCTCTGCAACAAGAGAAGCCACCGCAATGAGAAGCCTGCGCACCGCAACTGGAGAAAGCCCACGCGCAGCAACAAAGACCCAACGCAGCCATAAATAAATAAATAAATAATTTAGAAAAGAAAGTAAATGAAAAAAAATTTTTTTATGAGATGAGAAATCACTACAGCAAGTCAGCCTCCTGAGAACCACCCCTCCCCCCCACCCATGGTGGTCCCTGAGCCCCAGCCTTTGTAGAAATTCCCCATCCCCTTAACATGCGTTGCACAGGCGTGTTTGAGGCGTGGGTGTCATGGGGCAGTGGGTGAGTGTGCCTGAAGGAGGGGAGCTGGGGCGTGGGCCCTCCTGTCTGGATGTGCCCGTGCAGTAGCAGGTGTGGGCGCACGCACCACGGGGCTAGTGTAGATGTGTTTGAGCGCACGTGTGGGATGTGCGTGGTGCGTGTGCCCTGGCCCGTGTCCCAGCGCCCCCCGCGAAAGACCTGGACAAGTCCTTTTCGCACTGGGCTTCTGTGTCCCCATCTGCGGCTCTGTCGGGGGATCTGGGGCTCAGGGCATGGGGAGGCGACCTGGCGGGGAAGCGCATGCCTTCGTGCCCATCCCCTCCTGGGAGCGTGGCGTGTCCTGCCGGCGCACACGTGTGTTTGCTTTCCCTGGGGAGATTCTCGTGACCTTTGTGGACCCCAAGGGTAAACATGGGTGAAGACGGTGCCTGCCGCTTGCTGGTACACTCTGCCGGGGGAAGCGCTGTGAGCATGCAGGCAAAGGTTTTCCCGCCTTGGGAGGCGCCCCGCAGGCCCTCAGGCGTCCTTGGAGGCGAGAGCCAGGGGGCTTCCGGCGGCGTCAGAGCAGGAGCCGGGGGCCTCCTGGAGCCCAGCCCCACACCGGCCGGACTGGAATGCCTTGCTGGGCTGGACCGCCCCACCCACGCCTGCTGGAATCGACGTCCTACCTCTCCCCGGGGCCTGTTCCTGGGGCCCAGGCAGCTCCGGACACACTGGCTCCCCTGTGTGCACCAGGTGGCCCCCTCCCCGCCGTCCCCTTCTGTCCTCCCGGCATCTTTGCTTCCAGCATCCTCGCTCACCCGGGGCCTGGCTCTCAAGCCTCCTGTCATTCGATGGGCCCTGGTTTTATTAAGCTGGGGGTGGGGACGACTTAGAGGCTGTATAGGTCAAGGGTTCAGGACTAGGTTTAGGGAACCGTATGAACCCAAAAAAAGTCATCTGCAAAATTCTGCACGTGTGTGCGCTTCGGGGATCATGCTAACAGGTAACAGTTTTCGAGAGTGTTATATGCCCAGCACAATCTCATCTAATCCTCACCGCCCCCCCAGCATAGTGAGTATTATACCCATCTTATAGACAGAAGAACTGAGGCCAAGAGCCCGGAAGTCACATGGCAAGGAGAATGGAAGGAGGCTTTGAGCCCAAGTCACCTGGATCCAAGTTCCACCCGCTGAAACTTCCATCCCGAGGCTGGCCCACCTTCTCTAAATATCTATGACCTTCAAATGGGGTTGGGTGAGGCCTGTAGTTGTGGGGATCTCAGAGCAGAGGAGGAGGGTTGGGGTCCCCTCTCTGTGCCTCTAAGCCCAAAGCAAGCTGTGGTGATGGGATTCAGGTATGGCCACTGTTTCTGTCCTCCTCACCGTGACAGTACCGCATGGTGGCCCCTCTGAAGGTTGGCCAGAGTAGAGGGAGATTATTATCAGACCCCCAGGGACCTCAGGGAAACATTTCTAAAATATTTCAAAATAATGTTTTTAAAAACCAAAACACTATTGTGCATGCCCAGGGCTGTGCCTGTCCTCATGACACTCCCATTTAGAGGCAATAAACAAATACATCAAAGACATCATTTCAGAAACGGACAAACTATTGGGATCGTAACAAAACAAAGCGAGTGTACTGGAGATAACCAGGGTGCGGCTGCTTTAGTTTGGAATAGGGAGGCTTCTTTGAGGAGAGGGAGATGGGCAGAGACAGGAATGATGACCTGGAACAGTTGGAGGGAGAGCGTTCCAGGCAGAGAGAGCTGCCAGGGCAAAGGCTCTGGGGCAGGCAGAAGTTTGGTGCTCGGGATGGGTCATTGTAGCTGGGTGTGAGTGAAGGACATAGAGGAAGATGCTGGAAGGTTTTGGAGTGCTTCTCAAATTCTTGCCAGTGCAGACCAATTTTTTTTCCCCCAATCCCTAAAATGCAATAAAAATGAATTTCAATGGGAAAAGAAGATTGAAAAGGGCATGCATGGAACTTCCCTGGCGGTCCAGTAATTAGGACTCCATGCTTCCACCGCAGAGGGCATGTGTTCGATCCCCGGTCGGGAACTAAGATCCCGCAAGCCGCGCGGTGAGGCCAAATAAGAAAAAGAAACGCATAGTGCCAGAAACCAAGGATCAGCCGACAAGGATCAAGGATGGGGGTATATTGTGGGTCCACAAGAGCCGACTGAAAGAGTTCCCGATGGCCAAAGCCAGAGCCATGTGAACAAAGACACTAATATAGTATTGGATTATAACTCCAGGAATAAAAAGAAATGTCCATTAGTTTGCACTGATACAAAGAGATAATCGAATACATTAACAAATGTAGGACAGGTATGGAAGGTTTCCAGATAATTTATGTAGGTGCCGCACCCTGAGGGATGGTTAGAACGGCACACAGTGATCTCCTCCCCAAAGGAACAGTGTGTAAAGAGGGCGGGATTGGGGGGAAGAATAACTTTTCAGTGGAGAAAACTGCTCAACACACTACATCACCCGGCTGGGTGATTAAGGTCAACACCAAAGTCATAATTAGGTTGATAACATGTACTCTTGAGATGCTGTGAGGGAAATAGCACTTTACCTCTGTGATCCTTCTCCCCCCAAACCCATAACCCTAGTCTAAACATGAGGGAAATATCAAAAACAATTCTAGTTGAGAGGCATCCTCCTGTATACCGACCATAATCCTCAAAACTGTCAAGGTCATCAAAGACAAGGGAAGCTCAAGAAACGGTTGCAGCCAAGAGAAACCTAAGGAGACGTGTCAACTAAATGTCATGTGCAATCCTGGACCAGAAAGAAGACATTCGGGGAAAATCGAAGGAATATGAACAACGCGTGAACTTTAGTTAATAATAATGTATTGATATTGGTTCACTAGTCCCAGACTAGTGTAAGATGTTACTAATAGGGGAAACTATGTGTGTGTGTTGGGGGAGAGACTATATGGAAACTGTGCTATTTGCTCAATTTTTCTGTAAATTTAAATTTGTTCTAGAATAAAGTCTATTAATTAAAAAAAGAATTTACGTGGAAAAGAAATCTGAAAAAGAATATACATATATACACACATATATGTATATGTGTGTATATATGTATAACTGGATCACTTTGCTATACACATGAAACTAACACAACACTGTAAATTAACTATACTTCAATTTAAAAAATGGTTAAAGGGGACTTCCCTGGTGGTCCAGTGGTTAAGACTTCACCTTCCAATGCGGGGGGTGAGGGTTTAATCCCTGGTCGGGGAGCTAAGATCCCACATGGCTCATGGCCAAAAAACCAAAACATAAAACAGAAGCAATATTGTAACAAAATTCAATAAAGACTTGTAAAAAAAAATGGTCCACATAAAAAACAAATCTTAAAAAAATAAAAAATGGTTAAAAAATAAGGAACGTATAAAACATGCAAATCACAAGCCCCAATAGTCCATAAATGACGAGGCCAAGTTACTAGAAAGTTTCTAAACGCTTATTATTTTCTGTACTCTCTTATCTGGATGGGTAATCAGCTGGATGGGACCAGCACTGGTCTGTGGATTGATCTGAGTGGTTCTAGGACAGTGTTCCTCACCCTGGGCTCTATTGACATTTCGGGACAGATGGTTCTTTGCTGTGGGAAGCCGTGCTGTGCGTTGTAGGATGTTTAGCAGCGTCCCTGACCGCGACACACTAGATGCCAGTAGCAGCCACCCTCCGATTGTGACAACCGGAAATGTCTCCAGACATTGCCAAATGTCCCCGGCAGCCTGAATTAATCACTCTCCCATTGAAAACCATGCAGGTGTGCAGGTGGTGAGGTCAAATCTGGAAACTTAGTCCAGAAAGACCTAGGCATGTCTGTGAGACTCAAGGCTGCCTTTGAGGGGCTTGGGATCTCCAAAACAATTCTACCCGGGCCAGGTGGACCACAGAAGCGTGCGTGGCTTAGGAGGCCAATCCTAGGGTTTGGCTTTGGGACTAGAGAGAAAGCAAGGATTCAGAATGTGTTTAAGAGAAAGAATTGGGGAATTCCCTGGTGGCGCAGTGGTTGAGAGTCCGCCTGCCGATGCAGGGGACACGGGTTCGTGCCCCGGTCCGCGAAGATCCCACATGCCGCGGAGCAGCTGGGCCCGTGAGCCATGGCCGCTGAGCCTGCGCGTCCGGAGCCTGTGCTCCGCAACGGGAGAGGCCACAACAGTGAGAGGCCCGCCTACCGCAAAAAAAAAAAAAAAAAAAAAAAAAAGAATTGGGGAATTCCCTGGTGGTCCAGTGGTTAGGACTTGGTGCTTTCACTGCCGAGGGCCCGGGTTCAATCCCTAGTCGGGAACTAAGATCCTGCATGCGGCCAGGCCAAAAAAAAAAAGAAAAAAGGGAGAGAGAATTGACAGGACTTGCTGATTGATGGGGGGTGGGGGGGAAGGAGTTTGGGAAGATGCTCAGATCTCTATCTTTCACAACTGGGTAGACAGTGGAGTCATGGGCTGAGATGGGGACATGGGATGAGAGGCCGGGTTGGGTGAGGGAGGGGGTGATGATGAGTTTCGTCTTGGACAGATGGAGTGTCAGGTCCCAGAGGGATGTAAGGCGGGCAGAAGTTCATAATCTTTTACAGATCACGATGGGTGATGCCCCGTGTGCTTCCACGAATGTAAAATAGTCTCAAAGGGATAATTTGGTCCATTTTGTTCCTCACACAAAAACACAGCAGAGCTTTTTTTTTTTTTAATTTGGTTGCGGCATGCATGTAGGATCTAGTTCCCTGACCAGGGATCAAACCTGGTGCCCCCTGCATTGGGAGCACGGAGTCTTAACCACTCCACCACCAGACAAGTCCCACAGCAGGGTTTGAAAGTCACTAACATGCCCTTCAGCAGGATAGATAAACTGTGGGACATTCAGACAATGGAATGTCATTTGGTGCTAAAAAGAAATGAGCTATCAGGCCATGAAAAGACACGGAGGAACTTTGAAAAATACACACGACTAAGTGAAAGAAACCAGTCTGAAAAGGCTGTATGATACAGACTGTATGATTCCAACTTCAGGACATTCTTGAAAAAGCAAAGCTATGGAGACGGTTAAAGGATCAGTGGTTGCCAGGGGTTAGCGGGGGAAGGAGGGGTGAAGAGGCAGAGCACAGAGGATTTTTAGGGCAGTGAAAACACCCCGTGTGATATTATACTGGCAGATACATGCCATTATACATTTGCCCAAAGCCATAGAATATACAACACCAAGAGTGAACCCTAATGTCAACTATGGACTCTGGGTGATGTTGATGTGTTAGTGTAGGTTCGTCAGTCATTACAAATGTACTGTCTGCTGGGAGATGTTGAGAACGGGGGAGGCTATGCATGGGAGTGGGAGGGGGTGTATGGGAATTCTGTATTTTATGCTCAATTTTGCTGTGAACTTAAACTGCTCTAAAAATTAGTCTATAATAAACACATGCAGTGGGACACATATATAAATACTAAGTAAATATCCCTGAATACATACTGGACATTTAAAATATACCTAATGGGAAACATGCGGGGAGGAGAGGATAAATCAGGAGCTTGGGATCAACATACACACACTGCTATATATAAAATAGACAGGGAACGCTACTCAATATTCTGTAATAGGGAATTCCCTGGTGGTTCAGTGGGTACAACTCCGTGCTTCCAATGCAGGGGTTGCGGGTTTGATCCCTGGTTGGGGAACTAAGATTCCACATGCCCGTGCAGTGCAGCCAAAAAAAAAAAAAAAAAAAATCTGTAATAACCTATACGGGGAAAGAATCTGAAAAAGAATGAATGTATGTATATGTATAATTGAATCACTATGTTGTAACCTGAAACTAACACAACATTGTAAATCAACTATACTCCAATAAGCTTTTTAAAAATACCCAATAATACCCATACGATCACACTCATGAATGCAAGTATCTGTACATATGCACACACACACACACACACACTCACGCAGATACTCGTTACTGATGTAGGTCAAGGGAAAGAGACTATCTCAAGTGTGGCTTCTGTCCTCTGCATGTCCTTGATGGGAAGAAATTTTCTATCCACTTCATTCTTTTCTCTCTTTCCCTCCTCTGGTAGGAGGAGGTCTGTGGGCAGACAGAAGGGAGGAAGTGACTTCGCAGGTTAGAAAAGCAAAGTCTAAGGTGATCGTAGGGGAAGGAGGAAGAGGAAGAGAGAGAAGGGGGTTCTGATTGCTCTTTGGACATTGCTGAAGACTGTGGGGATTCAACACAAATGAAGGTTCTGTTATCATCCTCTGAATTCATTGCTGTGCCCATCCACCCTTTTCAACTCCAAGGGCACGGCTAAGGGACACACTGGAAAAAGCAAATCACACAGACTTTGGGGTCTTGTGATGGCCCCATCTGCTATGATCCCATGGTGTGTGAGCCCCTCAAGAGTCATGGTCAGGGCTGGGGATACCCTGTGGAGCCAGAGAAATTGAAGCCCCAAAGAAAATGAGACACAGCCTGAGGACAAAGCAGGTGAGAGCTTCTGGAAGGTGAGAGGGATCCCCAGTGTTCGGGGCTGGCTTGGAGGGTCCATGGGAGAAGGAGTGAGCAATCACAAGTAGATACAAGGACGTAGCCATCAATGGTGACCTTGGGGAAAGTGGTCTCAAGGGTATCTGTGTGGGGAGGCCCAAGGGAGGGAGTCAGATGAAGAAGCGAGATAAGAGAGAGTGGAAACTTCACCTAAAATTCCCCAGCCACCATCCATGCCTATGCTCTGCTCTCTCCAAAGCTGTTCTCCCCCCACAGTTCCATCCTTCCTCCTCCTAGCATCCTCCCTTATACTCCTTTTCCACTTCCTATCATTCCCCAAACTTAATCCCTGCAGCAGAACTGTAGACTATTAGAAACCAAAGAGGTGCAAAGTTCTGTACCTCATGTAACGTACAACGTGAGAAATGTAATTACCACTGCTGTATGTTACATATGAGAGCTATTCAGAGAGTTATTAAGAGTTATTAAGTTATTAAGAATAAGTCCTGAGAGTTCTCATCACAAGGAAAAAATTTTTTCTATTTCTTTAATTTTGTATCAATATGAGATGATGGATGTTCACCATACTTATGTGGTCATCATTTCATGATGTATGTAAGTCAAGTCATTACGCTCCACACCTTAAACTTAGACAGTGCTGTGTGTCAGTCATACCTCAATAAAACTGGAAGATAAAAAAACTCTGGGGAAAACAAAAAAGAATATTAGACACGAAAGGAACTCAAAACATTGGCTAGTACAAGTCTTCACCCAGAGCTCAAACAACCCCCCCCCACACACACAGAGCATCTCTGTCTCCTCTCATCCAGCCTATCCTTGATTCTTTCCATGAACAGGGAGCTCACTTCTGAGAGAAGCAGCCCCTTCTAGCTCTGCTGGCCACAGAGTCATTCCTTTAGCAGAATCATGCCTATAGTAGGTCCTCAATTCACGCTTGTGGAATCAGTTTCACTGCCCCCCTCACCTAGCTTCTCAGCTTCCCCATTAAATTACGTATCCAAGACATGAAGATAATTGTCAAGATAAAAGTCATGTGTTGCATTGTAGGTTTTCATTTAGAATGTATCAATTAAAGAGCAACTACGCGGCCCTAGAAGTTGGGGATTCAAGCCAGACAAAGACAGACATAGTCTCTGTCTTTGTGGAGCTTATGTTCTAGTGGGAACAGACACTGAATAGCTGCAGACACAATTCATTAATTACAGTTGCAGTGAGTACTCTGAGAGGAAGAGATGCAGGGTGCAGTGTGGACAGGTAGACCATACAACAAGCAGTCTTGATGTATGGCCAATAATCGTGTTACACCTATATAAATAAAACTGGTCACGCAAAATCACTCAGCCAGTAATATGAACAAATCTGTTCCTTAGGGGCAGAAACTTACCACGAAGAGGAACCGTGTGGCAGATTATCGAAGTAATGATTTAGCCATGCGACCTGTTTTGGCCAGCGGGACGATGGCAAATGCGATGGAAGCAGAGGTTTGTAAAGTACTTTCACACCGTCATAAAAGAGGGGATATCACTGTAGGCCCTTCAGACACTAAAAGGATAATGAGGGTATTTTTACGAACAGATTTATGTTGATAAATTTGACAGTTTACATGGCATAAACAAATTCCTTGAAATGCAAAACTACCAAAGCTTACTTAAGAAGAAATAGATAGGGGAGATTGGTTCAAGATGGTGGAGTAGAAGGACGTGCTCTCACTCCCTCTTGCAAGAACACCAGAATCACAACGAACTGCTGAACAATCATCGACAGGAAGACACTGGAACTCACCAAAAAGGATACCCCACATGCAAAGACAAAGGAGAAGCCACAATGAGACGGTAGGAGGGGACGCAATCACAATAAAATCAAATCCCGTAACTGCTGGGTGGGTGACCCACAAACTGGAGAACACTTATACCACAGAAGTCCACCCACTGGAGTGAAGGTTCTGAGCCCCACGTCAGGCTTCCAAACCTGGCCGTCCGGCAACGGGAGGAGGAATTCCCAGAGAAGCAGACTTTGAAGGCTAGCGGGATTTGATTGCAGGACTTCTGCAGGACTGGGGGAAACAGAGACTCCGCTCTTGGAGGGCACACACAAAGTAGTGTGCGCATCGGGACCCAGGGGAAGGAGCAGTGACCCCACGGGAGACTGAACCAGACCTACCTGCTAGTGTTGGAGGGTCTCCTGCAGAGGTGCGGGGTGGCTGTGTCTCACCGTGAGGACAAGGACACTGGCAGCAGAAGTTCTGGGAAGTACACCTTGGCGTGAGCCCTCCCAGAGTCTGCTATTAGCCACACCAAAGAGCCCGGGTAGGCTCCAGTGTTGGGTCGCCTCAGGCCAAACAACCAACAGGGAGGGGACCCAGCCTCACCCATCAGCAGACAAGCGGATTAAAGTTTTACTGAGCTCTGCCCACCAGAGCAACAGCCAGCTCTACCCACCACCAGTCCCTCCCATCAGGAAACTTCCACAAGCCTCTTAGATAGCCTCATCCACCAGAGGGCAGACAGCAGACGCAAGAAGAACTACAGTCCTGCAGCCTGTGGAACAAAAACCACATTCACAGAAAGATAGACAAGATGAAAAGGCAGAGGGCTATGTACCAGATGAAGGAACAAGATAAAACCCCAGAAAAACAACTAAATGAAGTGGAGATAGGCAACCTTCCAGAAAAAGAATTCAGTATAATGATAGTGAAGATGATCCAGAACCTCGGGAAAAGAATGGAGGCAAAGATCGAGATGATGCAAGAAATGTTTAACAAAGACCTAGAAGAATTAAAGAACAAACAAAGAGGTGAACAATACAATAACTGAGACGAAAACTGCACTAGAAGTGCAGAAGGAATCAATAGCAGAATAACTGAGGCAGAAAAATGAATAAGTGACCTGAAAGACAGAATGGTGGAATTCACTGCTGTGGAACAGAATAAAGAAAAAAGAATGAAAAGAAATGAAGACAGCCTAAGAGAACTCTGGGACAACATTAAACATAACAACATTCACATTATAGGGGTCCCAGAAGGAGAAGAGAGGGAGAAAGGACCCTCACACTGGTCAGAATGGGCATCATCAGAAAATCTACAAACAACAAATGCTGGAGAGGGTGTGGAGAAAAGGGAACCGTCTTGCACTGTTGGTGGGAATGTAAACTGATACAGCCACTATGGAGAACAGTATGGAGGTTCCTTAAAGAACTAAAAATCGAATTACCATATGACCCAGCAATCCCACTACTGGGCATATACCCAGAGAAAACCATAATTCAAAAAGACACACGCACCCCAATGTTCATTGCTGCGCTATTTACAATAGCCAGGTCATAGAAGCAACCTAAATGCCCATCGACAGACGAATGGATAAAGAAGATGTGGCACATATATATATAATGGAATGTTACTCAGCCATATAAAGGAATGAAATTGGGTCATTTGTAGAGACGTGGGTGAATCTAGAGACTGTCATACAGAGTGAAGTAAATCAGAAAGAGAAAAAAAAATATTGTATATTAACGCATATATGTGGAGCCTAGAAAAACGGTACAGATGAACCGGTTGGCAGGGCAGAAATAGAGAAACAGATGTAAAGAACAAATGTATGGACACCAAGGGGGGAAGCAGCAGGGGGTGTGGGTGTGGGTGTGATGAATTGGGAGATTGGGATTGACATGTATACACTGATGTGTATAAAATGGATGACTAATAAGAACCTGCTGTATAAAAAAATAAATAAAATTAAATTTAAAAAAGAAAAATGCAGAAAAGTGTGAATAATATGACCCTGTTTTTGTAAAACTAACAATAAAGATATTTCATGTACATGTATATATATGTGCGTATAAAAAAAAGAAGAAATAGATACCTAAATAGGCCTGTGTCTACTAAAAAATAGAATTTGTGATTAAATACCTTCCCATAAAGAAAACTTCATGCCCAGATTGCTTCACCAGTGAATTCTACAAAACTGAAGGAAAGAAAATAATACTGATTTTAAACAAACTCTTACAGAAAAAGAAGAGGAGGGAATGCTTCCCAGTTAATTCTGTGAGGGTAGCATTATCCTGATACCATAACCAGATAAGGATATTACAAGAAAAATAAATCCCACAGACCAATATCTTTCATGAATACGGACACAGACAACTCTTAAAAAATATTAGCAAATAGAGTCCAGCCATATATTAAAAAGAAAACACATCATGATCAAGTGGGGTTTATCTCAGCAATGCAAGGCTGGTTCGGCATTAGAAAATCAATGTAATATGTCCTATCAAGAAATTGAAAAGGAAACATCATACGGCAATCATCATCTCAATAGCCCAGCTTACCTACCATACCTGTCAATGTGCATTACAGAGGGTCAGTCAATTTAACACTCTTTCCTGATAAAAACTCTGAAATCAAAGCCAACACCATGCTCAAGGTGAGTTCTCACAAAAATTTACAAGAAATGAAGATGGCCAATATCACCGGTATTGTTCCGCTTTATTTCTAACAGTGCTAGCCAACGTAACAAGGCAGGAATCAGAAATGACATGCGATTAATAGGAAACAGAGACAATCCACCACTGACATGATTGTCTACTCAGACAGCTAACTGAAAATTATTAGAACTAATGAATGTGGCCAGTTACAAAATAAAAATATGAAACAATAGCTTTTCTTTTCTTTAATTAAAAAAATTTTTTAAATGCCTTCCAGGCATACCTGGATTAATGCTATATAAATTTATTAAAGTTAACTCCATGTAATACATTTTAGAAAGACTGTCATCCAGATTTCTCCATAATTTATTCCAAGGGATTAATGTGAGCAGATTGGGAGTTCATTATTACATCACCCAAATGCCTGTGTGTGTTTTTTTTTTAAACATCTTTATTGGAGTATAATTGCTTTACAATGGCGTGTTAGTTTCTGCTTTATAACAAAGTGAATCAGCTATACATATATCCCCATATCTCCTCCCTTCAATAGCTTTCCCAAATGCCAGAGATGATCAACTTATAAAAATATACATTCATTCACAATAATAATAAAAATTAAGATAAAACCAACAAGAAATGTGCAGGACAAGTGAGATATAACTCAAGAGGGCTTGAATTAAATGGAGAACTAAAACCTATTCATGAATGGGGGACTTTATGTTATAAGGTTGCTGACATTCTCTGCATTGACTTATAGGTTTAAAAAACTTACAAATAGGGCTTCCCTGGTGGCGCAGTGGTTGAGAGTCCGCCTGCCGATGCAGGTGACACGGGTTCGTGCCCCGGTCCAGGAAGATCCCACATGCCGTGGAGCGGCTGGGCCCGTGAACCATGGCCGCTGAGCCTGCGCGTCCGGAGCCTGTGCTCCGCAACGGGAGAGGCCACAACAGTGAGAGGCCCGTGTACCGCAAAAACAAAACAAAACAAAACAAAAAAAACTTACAAATAAACATTCCAGTGGGCTTGGGGGAAGCCACTTGGGAAAAGACCTTGAAGACTGACCTCGAATATATCTGGGAGAATAAATAGGCAAGAATATCATAATAAAATTTTGGAAAAGAGAATGAAACCTACTATAAAATGACAACAATGTAAATAGTGTGGTACTATTATAAGAATAAATAAACATTAACAGAAAAGAATAGACTCTAGTTTTCAACTGTCTATATATCTCTCTTCTTATCTACAAAATGTAGCATAGGGCTTCTCTGGTGGCGCAGTGGTTAAGAATCCGCCTGCCAATGCAGGAGACACAGGTTCGAGCCCTGGTCCGGGAAGATCCCACATGCCGCGGAGCAGCTAAGCCCGTGCGCCACAACTACTGAGCCTGAGCTCTAGAGGTCGCGTGTCACAGCTACTGAAGCCCGCGCGCCTAGAGCCCGTGCTCTACAACGAGAAGCCACCACAATGAGAAGCCCGCGCACCGCAACAAAGAGTAGCCCCCGCTCACGACAACTAGAGAAAGCCCACGTGCAGCAACGGAGACCAAACGCAGCCAAAAAAATAAATAAATAAAATAAATAAAAAATTTAAAAAAATGTAGCATAATTTATTTTTAAAATATTCAATAATAATTCATAATAAAGATGGCATTTCAAATTGGTGGGGAAAGGATGGAATATTCGATAGATGTAACTTAGACAACTGGTTTACCATTTGGGAAAGAAATTTAGTTCAAACCTTATCATACATCATGCGACAAAATAAATTTCAGATCAATAAAAGAATTAAGAGTAAAAAAATGAAGCCATAAGGGACTTCCCTGGCAGTCCAGTGGTTAAGACTCCGCACTTCCACTGCAGGGGGCGCGGGTTTGATCCCTGGTCTGGAAATTAAGATCCCACATGCCGTGTGGCATGGCCAAAAACAAACAAACAAACAAACAAACAAGCCATAAAATAAGTTGGTATAAAATATTTGCAACATTAATTACAATGGGTTAATATCTTTGATTTATGTGAACATCTAAAACAGGGGTAGGCATTGGAAACTCCCTGGCGGTCCAGTGGTTAGGAATCCGTGCTTTCACTTCTCTGAGCCTGGGTTCGATCCCCGGTCAGGCAACTAAGATCCTGCAGGGTGCGCCGCTGTTCAAAAAATAAATAAATAAATAAAAATAAAAATAAAACAGGGTCAGGCTTCCCTGGTGTCACAGTTGGTTGAGAGTCCGCCTGCCGATGCAGGGGACATGGGTTCGTGCCCCGGTCCGGGAGGATCCCACATGCCGCGTAGTGGCTGGACCCGTGAGCCATGGCTGCTGAGCCTGCGCGTCCGGAGCCTGTGCTGCACAACGGGAGAGGCCACAACAGTGAGAGGCCCGCGTACCGCAAAAAAAATAAAAATAAAAATAAAAAATAAAACAGGGTTGGGCAAACTATGTCTCACTTGCCAAAACTGGCCCACTGCATGTGTTTGTATGGCCTGCAAGCTCAGAATGATTTTGACTTTTTAAAAAATCCAAAGAAGACTATTTGACAATACCTGAACATTACAGGAAATTCAAATTTCATGTGTCCACAAATAAGTTCTATCGGAGCCTAGCCACGTGCACTCATAGACATCCTGTCTTATTGCTTTCGAGTTACAAGGGCAGAGTGGAGTAGTCATGACTGACGTAAACTATGGTCCGTAAAGGGGAAAATAGTTACTAACTTACCATTTGCAAAAAAAGTTAAGATTGCCTTGATATTAGAAAAGGCATGAACACAGAGCCTTAAGCCATTCTGGTTAGAGGTTCAACGTTCAACTCTGGGCTTCTTACTCAAAAACTCAGACCGCTGACCAAGTCACTCCGTCCTCCTTGCCTCCATTTAAAGTAAGAGGCAAAGTCAGATTGTTGCAAGGAATAAATCAAAAAGTGATTTATGAAAGGCTTAAAACAGAGCCTGGCACATAATACACTACGTGGATGTGAGCTATTCGGTTTTCAATTGCATCAGTGGATATTTTAAAATTGGGATCCTGTCCTATGTCTTTAAGTGTTCCATGGAGTGAAATTTTTCCTCCACTGCTGGTGGTGAGGATCATTTTTTCCAAGGCCACTTGGCAAAATGCATCGAGAACTTTAACAAAACCACTTATTTTTTATTATTTTTAAATTTTTTCTTTATGTTTTTGGCTGCGCAGCACAGGTTGTGGGAACTTAGTTCGCCTGACCAGGATTGAACCTGTACCCTCAGCAGTGAAAGCACGGAGTCCTAACCACTGGACTGCCAGGGAATTCCCCAACCACTTATTTTTAATCCAGTATTTCCACATCTGGCATTATTTTCCCTAAGAGCATAAGCAAAGAAACAATAAATACGTGTTGCCTATTTATTTCTTCACTAATGCATTGGGAGTAGCGTAAAGGAATCATCACAGAGGCAAAGAAAGATGAACATACAAGGATATTCAGCCCAATTTCATTTGTAACAGTGAAAAGTTAGAACCAACTTAAATGCCCAGCAGGAAAGAACTGGTTAAATAATTTTGCAGCCATGTTGGCAGGGGAGAGGAGGAGTAGTCCTGTTTTAGAGGAATATTTAACAAGTTATTTTCTGGGGGCTTTAAAATTTATTGAAATAGTACAATCTCATTGTAAAAAGGGTCAAACAATACAAAAAGTGAAGATACAGAAGTTCCCCTTTTAACTGTCGCCCTGCCACTTCTTCCAAAGAGGGAACTACTGTCAATTGTTTCGAATAGATTCCCAGGGCGTCTTATGCACGTACATACTTGTGTATCATTCGTGTTCTTTAATATAAATGCAGTCAGACTGTATACAATGTTATGTGTTTTTTTTTCCCATTGAGCAATATACCAGTAACATACACAGGGATTTTTTCCATGTCAGTAATATAGGTCTGTCTCATTCTTTTTAATGACTGTGCTGCGTTCCCACAGTCTGCCGTGCCCTGATTTGTCTAACTATGCCCCTATTGTCAGTCATCAAGACTGTTTTCCACGTTCTGCTTTTACAAGCAACGGCATCATTGCAAGCAAGTCTTCGATGAGCACACTTGGGAACGTATATTCATGGGATCAGTTGTTGACTGTAGAGTGGCCAGAACAAAAGTGATGTGCTTTAAATATTTTGTTCGACCACAGTCAAATTCCCTTCCCAAAAATTTGCAGTAATTTACATTTCCCCCTCCTGACAGTGTGGCAATGATTATTATTCATCCAATTCTCCATAAGACCTGACGCCTGCAATATTTTTAATGTTTGCCAAGTTAAAGAATGAGGACTAAAATTTGTCTGATTACTAGTGAGACAGAGCATGTTGCTGTCTTCTTTTTCTTTTTTCTGCTATTTATATTTCTAGCTTGCTTACACAGTCCAGATGATGTAGGGGTTAGGAGTACGGACCCCACAGCCAAGCTGCTTTGAATCAAGCTCAGCTGTTTACTGGCTGTGTGACCTTGGGCAAGTCACTTAACCTCTCTGTTTCTCATCTGTGAAATAGAGATAATAATAGTACCCATCTCACAGGGTTGAGGATTAAATTACGCTGTGTATATAAAGCACCTAGAACAGTATCCAGTATGCAGTGAGCAGCTAATAAAACATTAGCAATTATTGCCCTTTTGTCTATCATTTTTATTGCAAGTATTTCCTTCCAGGCTGCTGCTTTGTTGGCCCTTTTGTCTTTGTTCAGCGTGTTTCCATATCATCAAATCTGTCTGTCTTTTCATTCATGGCTCTGAGTTTCAATAAAAGCAAAACTGGGACATTTAAACTGAACATAGAGGAAGAAACGGGGAAAAGAGAAGAAACTATTAGCAGTGTTCACCTCTGGGCGATAGAATTCAGATGACTTATGCTCCTTTTTTATACTCCATGTTTTCTGAATGTTCTAATGAGCATATATCATGAGTATATATTTCCAAATGAACATATATTACCTTTATTTTTATGCTTTATCTGTTTTAAAATTTTAACTAAGCACGCTGGTAATCATTTTATAGTGAGAAAAAGCACCCTCCTGCCCCCGCCCAATAAATGTTGTTTACCTTAAAGTACAAAAAAAAAAAGGAGGCAGTTAGCTTGGGACTCCACACTTAACCCCACCCATAGGCCAAACATTATAGCAGGACCGCCCCCTGGTGGCAAAGAGATGAGTTGATCCAAGAAGGGGTGTGTGTGTGTGTGTGTGTGTGTGTGTGTGTGTGTGTGTGCGCGTGTGTGTGTGTGTGTGTGTGTGTGTGTGTGTACGTACACATGCGCGTCCTCCTGTAAGGAGCTCTGTTCCATTCAACTTAAATCACAAAGAAACCCTTTGAGTTGGGGACTAAAATTATGTAGAAGACACAGGTGAGGAATCTGAGTCACCCAGCTGGCAAGGGGCAGCTCCCCACCCAACTTGGAGAAATGTCCAGGTCCGTTTTTTGTGTGTTTGTTTTGCTTTTTGGTCACACCACACAGCTTGTGGGATCTTAATTCCCTAACCAGGGATCGAATCCGTGCCCCCTACAGTGGAAGTGCAGAGTCCTAACCACTGGACCACCAGGGAATTCCCCCCAGGCCCCTGTTTTTAATCACCAAGTCCTCTGCTCCCAAAGGGCCCCTGCCCTGTCTTTGGATCTAATTCACATATCATACAATTCACCAATTGAAAGTGTACAATTCAGTGGGTTTTAGTGTATTCCCAGAGTTGTGCAGCCATCATACTGTCAATCTGAAAACATTTCCATCACAGAATGCGGAGAAACAGGAAACCTTGTGCACTGCTGGTGCGAATGTAAATCGGTACAGCCATTATGGAAAATAGTATAAAGTTTCCACAAGAAATTAAAAACAGAACTATCGTATGGTCCAGTGATCCCACTTCTGGATATACATCCGAAGGAAATGAAATCCTTATCTAGAAGAGATATTTGCACTCCTATTTCATAGCAGCATTATTCACAATAGCCGAGGTATGAAGACAACCTAAGTGTTCCTTGATGAATGAATGGGTAAAGAAACTGTGAGATATATACATATATATTCATTCCACTGTATATGTGATGGAATAGTATCAGCCTTTAAAAAGAATGAGGGAGGGGCTTCCCTGATGGCGCAGTGGTTGAGAGTCCGCCTGCCGATGCAGGGGACACGGGTTCGTGCCCTGTTCCGGGAAGATCCCACATGCCGCGGAGCGGCTGGGCCCGTGAGCCACGGCCACTGAGTCTGCGCGTCCGGAGCCTGTGCTCCGCAGCGGGAGAGGCCACAACGGTGAGAGGCCAGCGTACCGCAAAAAAAAAAAAAGAATGAGGGAACTTTCCTGGCGGTCCAGTGGTTCAGACTTCGCCTTCCAATGCAGGGGGTGTGGGTTCGATCCCTGGTCGAGGAACTAAGATCCCACATGCCTTGGGGCCAGAAAACCAAACATAAAACAGAAGCAATATTGTAATAAATTCAGTAAAGACTTTAAAAAATGATCCACATCAAAAAAAATCTTTAAAAAAATTAAAAAATAAAAAGAATGAAAAAAATTAAATATATAATAATATATATATATATTTATTTGGCTGAATTGGGTCTTAGTTGCGGCATGTGGGATCTTCGTTGTGGCACGTGGGCTTCTCTCTAGTTGTGGCGTGTGGACTCCAGAGTGTGAAGGTTCAGAAGTTGCTTAGTTACCCCGAAGCATGTGTGATCTTAGTTCCCCGACCAGGGATCGAACCCGTGTCCCCTGCATTGGAAAGCAGATTCTTAACCACTGGACCACCAGGGAAGTCCCAAGAATGAAATTCTGTCATTTGCAACAACATGGATGAACCTGGAGGGCATTCTGCTAAGTGAAATAAGCCAGAGAAAGACAAATATTGCAATCACTTGTACGTGGAATCTAAAAGAAAAAAGTAGAACTCATAGGGTTTCCCTGGTGGCACAGTGGTTGAGAGTCTGCCTGCCAATGCAGGGGACACGGGTTCGAGCCCTGGTCCGGGAAGATCCCTCATGCTGTGGAGCAACTGGGCCCATGAGCCACAACTACTGAGCCTGCGCATCTGGAGCCTGTGCTCCGCAGCAAGAGAGGCTGCGACAGTGAGAGGCCCGCGCACCGCGATGAAGAGTGACCCCCGCTCGCCGCAACTAGAGAAAGCCCTCGCACAGAAACGAAGGCCCAACACAGCCAAATAAATAAATAAATAAATAAAATAGCTACAAAGCATAAAAAAAAAAAAAGTAGAACTCATAGAAACTGAGAGAAGAAAAGAGGTTGCCAAAGAATGGGGGTGGGAGAAATAGGGAGAGGTTGGTAAAGAGTACAATCTTTCAGTTAGAAGACAAATAAGGTCTGAGGATTTAATGTATAACATGGTGACTACAGTTAATAACACTGTATTGCGTAATTGAAATTGACTAAGAGAGTAGAATTTAAGTGTTCTCACAGAGAGAGAGAGGGAGAGACAGGGAAAGGTAAACATGTGAGGTGATGGATGTATTAATGAACTAGTTGGGGAGGCATCCTTTCCCACTGTGTCCATTATCAAATCACCACATTGGACACTTTAAATATCTTACAATTTTGTCAATTATACCTCGATAAAAAGAGGACATTTCCATTACCCCAGGAAGAAACCCTGTGTTCCTTAGCAATCATTCCACATTTCCCCCTCCCACCAGCCCCTGACAACCACTGACCTGTCTTTCTCTAGGGATTTGCCTGTTCTAGATATTTCATATTAATGGAAGCAGTCATACAAATGGGATAATACAGTATGCGGCCTTTTGTATCTGGCTTCTTTCCTTTAGCATAATGTTTTCAAGTTTCATCCACATTGTAACATGTATCAGTACTTCATTATTTTTTAGGTCCAAATACTGTTCCATTGTATGGATATGTATGTTCATCCACTCATCAATTGACATATATTTTCACAGGAGTGGTATTGCTGGGTCATTTTTTTTTTTTTTTTTTTGCGGTACGCGGGCCTCTCACTGTTGCAGCCCCTCCCATTGCGGAGCACAGGCTCCGGACGCGCAGGCTCAGCGGCCATGGCTCACGGGCCCAGCTGCTCCGCGGCATGTGGGATCTTCCCGGACCGGGGCACAAACCCGTGTCCCCTGCATCGGCAGGCGGACTCTCAACCACTGCGCCACCAGGGAAGCCCTGGGTCATATTTTAACTCTATGTATAAGAGGTCTTTTAACTCAGCTTCCCAGATAAGACATTGTTGTCACTTCCCTGTCTGATCTCTATATGGCCATTTCCAGAGACCTGGCCAGAAACACACACACACACACACACACACACACACACACACACACACACACACACCTCTTGTGAGCCTGGCTCCATCAGCTCCCTCTGACTCCACTCTTGTCCAGCTCCTGTGGGCTGCAGGGAAGACCCTCAACCCAGAACCCAGGCCCTCACTGGAACCCCAAGATTTCTTAGCATCAGCTAAATCTCAGAGAGAAGTTGTCTGAAGCTCCAGTGAAAGCCCAACTCACTCTGTTAGTCATGAACGTTCACCAAATGTTTCCAATGCTCTCTCTTCTGAGAGAACATGGTAGGGCTGTTCCGTCCTGCCCCTTCTTGGTTGGGTAGGACCCTGTGACTCGTCCTGACCAATAAGAAGTGAGCAGAAATGCTGTGTCATTCCCGGGCCAGAGTATTTAACTGCTGGTGTGAGGCCCGCCAGAGAGTTTCCTCAGCTATGGTGACCTGAAACATTCCAGATAGTTGCTGCTCATCACCTGGGTCATGGAGTGTGGCACATGGGAAAGAATCCCCAGGTGACCTGTGATGGATACGTCCTGGGAGTGAGAAATTAATTTTGTATTGTTTCAGGCCCACAGGTTAGCATAATCCAAATTATCCTGATGATACACCAACCCATCTACATCATGGTACCTGGGTCCAGCCAAGGGCTCTCTATTAGTTTAATAGGGCTGCCATAGCAAAGGACCACAGACTGGGTAGTTTAAACAACAACTTTTCTTGTCTCTGGAGGCTAGAAGTTCTGGAGGCTAGAAGTCCAAGATCAAAGTGTTAAGAGGGTTGGTGCCTTCTGAGGGCTGTGAGGGAGAACCTGTTCTGTGCCTCTCTCCTAGCTTCTTAAAGTCTCAGGTGTTCCTTGGCCTTGTAAATGATGTTCCCCCTGTGTCTCCACACCGCTGTCCCTCTATGTGTGTCTGGATTCAAATTCCCCCTTTTATAAGGACACCAGTCATAGTGGGTTAGGACCCATCTGAATCACCTCCTTTTAACTTTATTATCTCTTAGAGACCCTATCTCCAAATTAAGTCCCATTCTGGGGTACTGGGGATGAGGATTTCAATATATGAATTTGGGGGGGGGATGCAATTCATCCCATAACAAGCTCCATTCCAACTCCAAGGTGCCAGGGGTCCCAGCCTTCCCAGCATCAGTGAGAGAAGGTAGGAGACATTGATGCTGGGTGACCAGGGGGCTCCTTCTAGATCCATGGAAGATTTCTTTCCTGAGGATCAAGTGCTGTCCACAGGAAAGCAGCCTAGCATGGAAACCTCAATAAATCCACTTCCCAGGGAGATAACATAGGGTGGTGGGTAGGCTAATGAATATGAAGCCTGGCTGCCTCTCGTAGCCACTGTGTCACTTAACCCCTTCTTTGAGCCTCAGTTATCTCTTCTATGAAATGGGATAATAATAATAATATGTCCTCCATAGAACTATTGTGAGAATCCAGAGGGAGAATATGCATGCATCAGCATGAGGCCTGATATATGGCAATCTCTCCAAAAATGAATTATCATTGTTATTGCTATTGGTGGTGCTCATATGTGCTTAAGGGAAAGAGGACATTATGTGGCTTCAGGGTGGGGGGTCTCGAGATTCCTAGAGAGTGGGAGACATCACAGGTATCTTTGCTTTACCTTCAGAGCTTGACCTCATTTGACAAACATTACCGAGCACCTACCATAGGCCAGAAGCTCTTCTACACAAAGGTTCTTCCAGTGCTGGAACTTATATTTGGTCATGTCTCAAAGAGACAGATGATAAACAAGTGAAGCAACTGTGGTTAGCGAGCATGATTGAAAGGCAAGAAAGGGGCTTCCCTGGTAGCACAGTGGTTAAGAACCCGCCTGCCAATGCAGGGGACACGGGTTCGAGCCCTGGTCCGGGAAGATCCCACACGCCGCGGAGCAACTAAACCCGTGCAACACAACTACTGAGCCTGTGCTCTAGAGTCCACAAGCTACAACTACTGAGCCTGTGTGCTACAACTACTGAAGCCCGCACGCCTAGAGCCCGTGCTCTGCAACAAGAGAAGCCACCGCAATGAGAAGCCCGCGCACCGCAACGAAGAGTAGCCCCCACTCACCACAGCTAGAGAAAGCCTGCACGCAGCAACGAAGACCCAAAGCAGCCAAAAATAAATAAATAAAAATTTTAAAAAATAATAATAAATAAAAGGCAAGAAAACGGGGCAGTGGGAGTGGGGAAAATGCTTTAAACAGTAGCTTCAGACAATCTGAAGGCGGGGTATTTGAGAACAAACATTTCAGCTACAAAGGGCTCCAAGGCAGGAATCTATGGAGAGTTGAGTAACAGAAGAAAGGCTAATGGAATTGAGGGGCAAGTGAGGGTGGAGTGGGAGGCAGTTAGGGTGGAGACGTCAACAGGGGGCACACTTGGGCTGAATTTTCAGCTTAATGTGCCCCCCAGAATCTGGAATGGGCAGGGATGTCGGGGGCTCGGAGGGGGAGGTAGAGAGGGGTGGGCTTAAGCAGTACCTTGGATAGTGCCCTCGCTGTCCGTGGTACTGACATCCCGAGACCTGTTTCTCCAGAAGGAAGAAGCCATTGATTCAACAATGGAGACCTACCCTCGAGGTGCTGAAGTTCCAGGTACAAATAGTCAGAACATCAGTCATGACCAGCTGATCATGCTAGTAACAACCGTAATTCACGGAGAGGCTCCTACTGGCTCAGCCCCTGAACTTGGGAGGGAGCTGTGATTGGCAAAATAATGTCTACTCCCCTCCAAAGAGGTATGTGTACTAATTCCTGGAACCTGTGAATGTGTCACCTTACATAGAAAATGGGCTTTAACCCACGCACCTATGGTCAATTAATCTACGACAAAGGAGGCAAGAATATACAATGGAGAAAAGAGAGAGTCTCTTCAGTAAGTGGTGCTGGGAAAACTGAACAGCTACATGTAAAAGAATGAAATTAGAACATTCCCTAACACCACACACAAAAATAAACTCACGATGGATTAAAGACCTAAATGTAAGACTGGATACTATAAAATTCCTAGAGGAAAGCATAGGGAGGACACTCTATGACATAAATAGCAGCAATGTCTTTTTGGACCACTCTCCTAGGATAATGGAAATAAAAATTAAAATGAGGAAATGGGACCTAATTAAACTTAAAAGCTTTTGCACAGTAAAGGGAACCATAAACAAAATGAAAAGACAACCTACAGACTGGGAGAACATACTTGCAAACGATGCAACCGACAAGGGATTAATCTCCAAAATATACAAACAACTCATACAGCTCAATATCCACAAACAACCTAATCATAGAAAAGGGGCTTTGCAGATATGATCTTGAGATGGGAGATGATCCTGGATTACCCAGGGGGGGCCCAATGCTGTCACGAGATCCTTACACGATGGCAGCAGGAAGGTCAGAGTCAGAGAGGGAGATGGGGTAATGGAGGCAGAGGTCAGAGTGATGCAGGATGAGAAAGATTCAGCCAGCCATTGCTGGCTTTGAAGGTGGAGGAAGGGGCCACAAGCCAAGAAATGCAAGTGGCCTCTCGAAGTTGGAAAAGGCCAGGAAACAGGTTCTCCCTCAGAGCCTCCAGAAAGGAACTCAGCCCAGCTGACCTTGGTTTCAGCCCAGTGGAACCCATTTCAGACTTCTGACCTCCAGACTTGTAAGATAATAAATCCGTGTTGGTTTAAGCCACCAGGTTTATGGTAATCAGTTACAGAAACAGTGGGGAACTCATGAAGGAGCCAAAGCTTGGAAAAGCCAGGTCTCTTCCTCTCAAATCTAGGAATTGGAAGAAACGGGAATTCGAGCCAGGTGGTCTGACTCCAGGCCTGTGTCCTTCACTGCCTCACCATGCTGAAAATATCTTCCCTGGTGTTATGGATTGAACTGTGGCCCCCTCCCTTCCGAATTCGCATGTTGAAGTTCTAATCCCCATGCAGTGAACTGAAGGTTTGTGTCCCCCCACAATCCAGTTCATACACTGAAACTGTAACCCCTAATGTGATGGTATCAGATGGGGCCTTTGGGAGGGAATTAGGTCATGACAGTGGAGCCCTCATGAATGGGATTAGTGCCCTTATAAGAGAGATCCCAGAGAGCTCTCCTGTCCTCTTTCCACCAAGTCAGCAGTCTGTAACCCAGAAAAGGGCCTTCTCCAGAACGCTTATCTTGGACTTCTGGCCTGCAGAAGTGCAAGAAATAAATTTCCATTGTTTCTATTACTTTACAGTAAGAAGGAACAAGGTACTGATCCATGTTGCAATATGGAGGAACTTCAACAAGTTGCTAAGTGATAGAAGCCAGATATAAAAGATTATATTTTATATGATTCTGCTTATATGAAATACCCCCGCAAAAGACAAATTTGTAGAGGAAAGCAGGGTAGGTGGCAGGTGTGGCAGGGTTGGGGGAGAGAGAAGCGGCGGCAATGAGCTTGAGGGAATTTGGGGGGGTGATGAAAATGTTCTAAAACTTGATTGCAGTGACGGTTGTACAACTCTAGACTTTTTTTTTTTTGGCTGCGTTGGGTCTTCGTTGTGGCATGTGGGATTTTTCATTGAGGCGCACGGGCTCTTCACTGCGGTGCGCGGGCTTCTCTCTAGTTGTGGCATGTGGGGCTTCTCTCTCTAGTTGTGGAATGGGCTTAGTTGCCCCGCGGCATGTGGGATCTTAGTTCCCCGACCAGGGATCGAACCCTCATCCCCTACACTGGAAGGCGGATTCTTTACCACTGGACCACCAGGGAAGTTCCTATGGTACTTTGTTATAGCAGCTTGAATGGACTAAACACCCCCAGTAACTCAGAATGTGAGTGCTTTTAGAGAAAGGACATTTAAAGAGGCAATTCAGTTAAAATGAGGTCAGTGGGGTGGGCCCTAATTCAAGTGACTGGTGTCCCTATAAGAAGAGATCAGGACACAGACACACACAGAGGGGGACCATGTGAGGACACAGGGAGAAGAGAGCCATCTACAAGCCAAGGAGAGAAGGTTCAGAAGGAACCAACCTTGCTGACACCTTGGTCTCTGACTTCTAATTCTCCAAAACTGTGAGAGATGTCTGTTGTTTAAGTCCATCAGTCTGGGGTACTTTGTTATGGCAGCCCCAGCAAAGCCACATACCTGGGGACTCTGGGAAGCTGCACCCCATCTCTGGCCTAACCTGAGCCCCCCAGAAGAGCAGCAGCCCCCAAAGCCACAGAGGCACCAGAATTAGGATGCTAGACCCATCCCAGCTGGTTCAAATCACGAGCTATTTCGAGGTGAGGAGGGGACTTCAGAGGACCATCTAGAGTCAGGACACACATGGGCCACAGGGCTGTTCTTGACTGTCTCATCCTCTCTGGACAACTTCACCCATCCATACGGCACCAGTCTCCACCGCTGTCCTGACACCTCCAGACATGTTCCCGGCACAAATCTCTCTTCAGTTCCCATCCCAAATGTCCAGAGCCCCTGCTGTCTCCCCTGGATTGTTCCTCTGGCTCCCCAAACTCAACATGCTCAAAGCAGAGCCCAGCATCAGTGTCCCCTTCTCCTGGTCCTTTCCCCTCACCCTCATCTCAGTCAAGATGCCCTTCCCTGTGGAAGAAGGAACCCCCTATACTGCTGGTGGGAATGTGAATTGGTGCACCCACCATGGAGAACGGTATGGAGATTCCTTAAGAAACTAAAAATAGAACTACCATATGATCCAGCAATCCCACTCTTGGCATATATCTGGAGAAAACCGTAATTCAAAAAGATACATGCACCCCAATGTTCACAGCAGCACTATTTACAATAGCCAAGACACGGAAACAACCTAAATGTCCATTGACAGATGAATGGATAAAGAAGATGTGATATATATACACAATGAAATATTACTCAGCCATAAAAAAGAATGAAATAAAGCCATTTTCAGTAACACGGATGGACCTAGAGATTATCATACTAAGTGAAGTAAGGCAGACAGAGAAAGACAAATATCATATGATATCACTTATATGTGGAATCTAAAAAAAATGATACAAATGAACTTACTTGCAAAACAGAAACAGACTCCACGGACATAGAAAAGAAATGTATGGTTACCAAAGGGGAAAGGTGGGGAGGGATAAATTAGCAGGTTAGGATTAACATATACACTGTTATATATATAACAGATAGTCAACAAGGACGTACTGCATAGCACAAGGAACTCTACTCAATATCTTGTAGTAATCTATAAGGGAAAAGAGTCTGAAAAAGAATATATGTATATACATACATATATATGTGTGTGTGTGTGTATGTATGTGTGTGTGTGTGTGTGTGTGTATAACTGAATCACTTTGCTGTACACCTGAAAATAACACAACATTGTAAACCAATATACTTCAATTTAAAAAAAAAAGAAAAGGGAATTCCCTGGCAGTTCAGTGGTTAGGACTCCATGCTTTCACTGCAGGGGTCTGGGTTCGATCCCTGGTTGGGGAACTAAGATCCCACAAGCCGTGCGGCGTGGCCAAAAATATATTTTTTTAATTGAAAATAAATAGATGTAAATTTTTTTAAAAAGATGCCCCTCCCTGGTCACCTATGCCAAGGTCCCTTCATCCTCCTTGGGATCCCCTGTCCCGAGCTCCCACAGAGCATTAATTTCTAAGTTCTGCCAAAATTTCTTGTACACATTTCTTGGGTGTTGTCCCCTCCCCACCGTCTCTGTGTCCACTGTCCTAATTTCGGCCTTGTCATCTCTCCCTGGTCTCTGGCCCCCTGCCTCCGCCTCCTCCAATCCATCCGCTTCCAGAAACAGATCTGACCGTTCTCTCCTTTGCTTAAAAACTACTCACGTGCATTGCAGGTGGGAACAAAAAGTGGTGTAGCTGCTGTGGAAAAGAGTTTAGCACTTCCTCAAAAAGTTGAACATAGAATTACCCTATGTCCAGCCAATCCACTTCTGGGTATCTACCTAAAGGATTGGAAAGCAGGGGTATTTGTACACCTGTTTTCAGAGCAGCACAATTCACAACAGCCCCAACGTGGAAGCAACCAAAACGTCCGCTGACGGGTAAATGGATAAACACGATGTGGTCCATCCGTACGATGGAATACTATGTAGCCTTTAAAAAGGAAGGAAATTCTGACACCTGCTACAACACGGAGAAACCTTGAGGACATTCTGCTCAGTGAAATAAGCCAGACACAAAAGGACAAATAATATATGATTCCACTCAC
The DNA here is from genome assembly GCF_949987515.2 of Delphinus delphis. Classification (NCBI taxonomy): domain Eukaryota; kingdom Metazoa; phylum Chordata; class Mammalia; order Artiodactyla; family Delphinidae; genus Delphinus; species Delphinus delphis. Next base: position 7,266,967 of record NC_082685.1, on the reverse strand, counting down.
GTGAGGTCCACCGACAAGTCCAATTCCTAGGGACAGAAAGTAGGGTGGTGGGGGCCGGGGGCTGGGGGAGGGGAGTAGGGAGTGAGTGTTTCATGGGGACAGAGTTTCAGTTTGGGAAGGTGAGACACTTCTGGGGATGGATGGCTGCACAATGTGAATCTGTTTAGTGCCACTGAACCGTACACTTAAAAAGGGGTAAAATGATAAATTTTATGCCATATATATACATACGTATGTGTGTGGGCTCACAGGCGAAGTTGGGGATGGCCACTCCCAGTGGGGAAAGCTCACCCCGAGGCTGGGAGCACAGGTCATGGTGACAAGCTCAAGGTCGTTTCTGGCCCCAGCCCTGGCCATCCTGAGCATGGAAGGTGGGGCGAGGTGCCCCCTGAACCCAAAGATGACATACGGCCGCTTCCGAGAGGGGCAGGTTTATTGGTGGGACTGATCAAGGGTCATCAGTGCAGTGCTGGCCCTCCCCCGGGGGACAAGCCAGTCCAGTGTGTGGACCCTGGGGGCTGGGGGTCAAGGGGGACCCCGGGAGGTCACAGGCATAGCAGCAGGCAGAGGGGCAGTGAGCCGCCTCCAGAGGGCCCACCCCTAGTCCAGCCCAAGGGGGGACCCCTCTCGAGGTCCTCAGGCATCCGCAGATCTGGGGGCGTCCTGCGGCAGACAGCTCCGGTGCCGGAGGATCGGCTTCCCCTCCTCCTGCAGGGATAGGGGCGACCCCGCACGTGACACACAGCCCGGGACACCGGCGCAGTCATCCGGGTCTCCCCACCTTGTGGGGGGCCCGAACCGCCCACTCTCACCATCTCGGAGGCAGTGCTGGGGCTCGCGCCCTCTGGAGAGCCCCCTTCGTCCCGCGAGCAGTCTGGCCCCACGTCCTCCTCGTACTCAGTCAGGCAGTCCGACTCCTCCCCTGGAATGGCAGTGGGTGAAGTTCAGGGCGCTTGGGCTGGGCTGACCTCTCCAGCCACCAGTACACCGACCCCGGGCTCCTGGGGATGCCCTCAGCCCCCTCACCATCTGCGCAGCCGTCGGAAACAGAAACGTAGCTCGTGGGGGGCTCGATCCTGGACACGATCTCCGCCAAGTCGGTGAAGCCGGAGCTGGGGAAGGCAAGCACCTGCGGAGAGGCGTGGGTGAGGCTCTCGGGGTCGTCTGAGGTCTGGGGGAGACCCAGAGGGGACTGGGGATGTGTCATCAGAGTGGCCCCGCCGGAGGAGGAGGGCGCAGGCTTACATCTGCACGGCGGCTCTCATTAAGGTCTGCAGACCGTCGGTCCGTGAGCATCTTTTCAATGATGTCGCCCCGGGTCCAGCCCCCAAACACGGCCTTCCCGTACTGGTAGCCCACATCCTGCAGGAAACGAGGGGGGCTGGGGCCATGTCTGCAATCCCTGGGGGTGTTCTTCTCTGCCTCATCTTCTCTGCTTATCCCCACCCTGCCTGCCCCTGCCCTGGCCCCTCAAAAGCCTGATGCTCTGCCGGAGCTGGCATTTGAGACTACACTGATTTCAGAGTCGGCCACACGTAGCACACTCACCCCCATGTCCCCTATCCTGTGCCCCTGCCAGACATTACCAATCACTCTTTGCTCATGCTTTCCCACTCAGCCCCATGCAGTGTGCCAAGTACCAAATGATTCGAGATGGCGGCGTGCAGGCTTATTTCAAGGTCTGCAAATATGCGGTATACCCGTAAATATCACCATCTCCCATGCCCATAACAGACATCACTAATCCAGCATGGTACGCCTTCCCAGTGAGCCCAGAAAGGGAAGCAGACATTTTTACTCAGGGCTCTGGGCAGCAGCTACTGATCATATTCTTTTCTTTCTTTCTCTCTCTTTTTTTTTGGCCATGCCGTGCGGCATGCGGGATCTTAGTTCCCTGACCAGGGATCGAACCCATGACCCCTGCAGGGGAAGCACGGAGTCCTAACCACCGGACCACCAGGGAAGTCCCAGCTACTGATCATTTTCAGTTGGCATGGGCTATGACACATTTTTCTGGGTCAGTGGCACATTATACAGTGCTCCATCCAGTGTATCCCAGACTTGGCATCGGACGTTACTAATTTTTCGTGGTTCTCATTCCCACCTACACAGAAACGGCATTAGAAATCTCTACAGCGTGCTTCAGGCAGTGCCGCTGGCACATACTAAGAAACTTAGTTCGCACATACACACGTACATCCCCTTGCCACACTCACTGCAGACATCACTGATTGATTACCGTTCTATTCCCCATGGATCCCAAATGCAGCCCTAGAATCCTTCCCTTCATGTTGCTCTGGGCTTTCAGTATTAAAGCTCTGCCGGCCCACCACACTGGCACCAAGTGGCTCCCACCCGCTCACATAGATCTGGTCGAACTTCCCGAAGTCCATGGTCTTGAAGCAGTCGATGGGTGGGCGCAGGTACTCGCAGTACGAGCTGGACTTCACGACCTCCAGCTGCCGCACGCAGGACACATAGGCCAGGCGAGACTGGATCTCGGCCATGTCTGGAACCTTGATCTTGTCTGCCCAGGGGTTCAGCCGCTTCCACAGCAGCCACCAGCCAGAGAGGCTGTCCCCGTAGGTGCTAAGGTCCGTCTCATCCTGGCTTCCCACGTCGATGGCAATGACCGTCTTGGCACCCATGCTGCGAGCAATGTCCGCTGTGGGGCATGGGGGTCAGGGGGCTGTTCTCCACCGGGACTGAGGCAGGGAAGTTCAATGCAGCCCCGCAAACACCATCACGCACGTGGTCACGCAAAAAAAAAAAAAAACCATGCGAACAACACGTAGGCGTGCAAAGGGTATGGCTGTAGAGGCCGATGATGTGGAGGAGGGGACGGGTGTTGGAGCTTTTAGGTCTGGGGAACCAGGGCCAGAGGAATGGAGAAGATGGAGGCAGAGGGATAAAGTCACTGGGGAAAGAGACCCAAGGTCAGACACATGGGGGAGAGAGATATGGAAGGAGAGTAACACGGAGACAGATTATAGTAAGGACACCAGGAGGCAGAGATGAAGGGATCAGAGTCATGCAAACAGACGGAGGATCAGAGACGCAGCGAGATGCGGGAATAAAGACATCGGGAGACAGAGCCGCGGGGAGAGAAATGCAGGGGACCAGAGACAGCAACAGAGATTCGTGGGAGAGAGAGATATCAGGGGCCAGAGATATGGAAGGAGAGCGAATCCGGGCGGAAAGAGGGATCTTGAGACTGAGACAAGGGACACAGAGCAAAGAGCCGGATCAAGGAGATTCAGGCAGCGGGACGGATGGGGTGAAGGATGGGGTGATGGCGCGCTGAGGAGGGTGCTGTAGCTGTGGGTCTGGGTGCCCCACTGAGGGCCCCTGAGTGGGTCTGGGGGTGCCTGGGGGGACATGGACAGGGTCCTGTAGCCAGGTCCAGTCCCCAAAGACACCTAAGTCTCCAGAAGACTTCGCCCGTGGTAAGCTTGTCTGTGTCTCTGTGTGTGCTGTACACACCCCTATCAGGTATGTGCATGTCCCGTCTGTATGTTTGTGAACACATCCACCTCTGGGTGTGCTATACCTCTGCACACACACCCAGGACTGTTTGTATTCCTTTCCCGTGTCCCTAGATCAATGTCTAAGTATGTTTCTTTGTGCGTCCAAGTGTGTCCGTCCACCTGTGAGTTTGTACACACTTGCTCACGCGCATGAGGTTGTGTGAGTGCAAGTATCTGTACAGAACGCCTATGCAGGAGTTGGCAAGCTGTCTGTAAAAGGCCAGAGAAAAAATAATCTCGGCTTTGCAGGCCATATGGTCTCTGTTGCAACTACTCAACTGGGCTGCACAGACATAGCCACAGACAAAGGATAAACGATTAGGTGTGGCTGTGTGCCAATAAAACTTTATTTACAAAATCAGGCAGGGGGCCAGGTTTGGCTTGTGGGGTGCAGTGTGCGGATCCCTGATCTATGGGGCCTCAAGCGCCTGTGGAGCCAGTGTAGGTGTCTACTTGTGTTTGCACACCACTGGGTGTGTGGAATTTTAAGTTGCAACCCCCCTGCCTCTCATCTGCATGCTTCAAGTGAGTGGGTGTGAAAGAAAGCTCGTCGTGGAGCTGCCCCACCCCCCTGCGTGTGCCCACGCTTGCCCTGTGTGTGTGCGTGTCAAATACAGCACATGGGCGCATCCTTCACCTGCACACACACGTGCCTGCTACGAGCTTGCCCGCGTGTCTGTGCACGGGGACAAGCAGATGGCCACTTGCCTGGTAGGTTGTTGATGTAGCCGCCGTCCATGAGGAGGTGCCCATCCTTGGGGTCACACAGTGGCGGCAGGTATCCCGAGAGTGTCATGCTGGCACGCACGTATCGCCACAGGGAGCCTGCCCGGCGGGACACACAGACACAGACACGCACTGGCACGCCCAGACACACCTGGAGGCCCGGCCAGCCCGGTGGGCTCGCTGACCCGGCACATTGTTGACACAGCACCCGTCCACCAGCAGGTGCCCATCCCTGGGGTCGCAAGGCGGGGGCAGGGAGGGGCAGTAGGAGGCAGTGGCCCAGATGTAGCGCCATACGCGGCCTGTGGGGACTGGTGTGAGGGGGTGAGGCGCCCAACTGGTCTCTCGGCCTCCTGCCCGCGAGGACAGACATACCTGGGGCCTCTGGGGCATCAGTGGGTGACGACTGGTGCTCAGCACTCAGGCCAGGAGGGATGGTCACTCATGTTAACAATGTCCCAGATGCTCGGCTGCCCCTCCCCCGCACCCATTCCCCACATGGCTACAGTGGTTTTGGTGGGGCTGGCTGGGGTACCCACCATCTTTGTGGACACGCATGGCTGAGGCGGTGATGTCCGTGGTCACGTTGAAGTACGGCAGCCACAGGTCCTACAGGGACAGGGACTGCGGTCCAGGAGGAGTGGGGACTCCTGTGGGGAGGGGCAGGGGAGGGGCAGGCATGGGGGAAGAGTGCACCTCGATCTGCTTGTCCTGGAAGACACGGTGGATGCTGCGGTTGAAGGCCGACCCCGTGAACATGGAGGTGACGGGGTAGGTGAGGTCCAGCACGGGCTCCAGAACTGAAGTCATGCTCTAGGGGGCAATAGGCCAGCGGGGGGTCAAACAGGAGTCACTTGGGGGTCACTGACTAGGTAGTCCCTAAGGGGCCTGACTTCTCCAGCTGGGAGCTGGAGACTAGGGTCACTAGCCAGAAAGTCACGGGGTGGGGGCGGTCATCCAAGGTCCTGGAGGTATCTCTATAAAGGATCCAGGTGGGGTTCACAGATTAAGACGGGGAGGGGCAGGAGAAACCCAGAAGCCCGTCTAGGGTGAGGTTTCAGGGTGCTCCTGGGGTGGGGGGACCCCTCCCCGCAACACACACCTTGGCCCACTCCCGGGCCCGCTGCTTAGTGCGGCTGGCGCTCCGCTCCTCGGCGTACAGGGCCCCGATGAAGGAGCCGATGGACGTGCCGCCCACCAGGTCGACAGGGACCCCCGCCTCCTCTAATGCCTTCAGCACTCCGATGTGTGAGCAGCCTCTGCAAGGTGGAGACCCAGTGACCCTCTGGAGATCCCCTAAGTCCCACCCCCAGGAATCTTATCCCTTCTCCCTCACCTGCTAGGAAGGTGGTGCCGGCCCGCCCCTATGGGATCGCGCCCAGGGAATCAGCTCTACCCCTCAGGGCCCCTGGCCCCGCCCCTGTCAGCGCTGACCCCGCCCCTCACCTGGCCCCGCCCCCGCCCAGCACCAAGGCGATGGTGTTGCCTGTGAGCACCCGCGCCAGGCGGGAGAAGTCGCTGTGCCGGTCAGCGCGCTTCGAGAAAACCTTCTCGTAGAGCTCGTGCTGGTGTGAAAGGAGAGAGACGCGGCCCATGAGGATGCGGGTGTAGGAAGCGGCGTCTGGACCTCCAAGGCACTGCCCTGGCCCCGCTGGTCTCTAGGCCGCGCCCCTCCAGTAGCCACGCCCCTGAAAGGTCCTGAGAGCCGACCAGTCCCCTGCAGGGCCCCTCACCAGCTTGGCGGGGCTGCGGCGCGAGAAGAGGCGGCGCGGACAGCGCAGATGCAGGTGCCCCGAGCACCAGCTGCGCATGTTGAGCCACTCCACTGTGCGCGTGGGACCCGGGCCCTCCTCGCGGTGCAGCAGGACCAGCTGCTTGAGGGCGCGCACCGCCGTGTTCTCCAGCATCTGCTCCAGCTTGTGGGGGTGGTGGGGGGAGAAGGGGGAAGCACGGAAGTCACTCTCACCCGTGGTTTCCTCCCTGCCCCTCCCACACCTGGCCCCGTAGTTCCTGGTCGCCTAGCCCCACCGGTGAGGGTGCACGTGGCCCGGCGCAGGCACCGGAGGGCAGGGGGCGGGATCCCAGGGATGGGGTCACTGTGAATGGTCTCCAGACCTGGCCAAGCGTGGGCTCCTGGTCGCCAAGGCCCACGATGAGGATGCAGTCGGCCTGGCGCAGGCAGCGCACGGTCCAGGGCGTCAGCGATGCGTCCGTCTGGTAGAGCACGATGCGGTGCGTGTCCTCCTGCTGGGCCAGCCACCCTGACAGCCGGAATTCTTGGATGCTAGGATGGGGGCGGGGGAGCGTCATCCTGGGGCTGGTCAGGGGTCCCTGCCCTCAGGGACCATGTAGCTCCATTGCTCTGGGGAGGGGGACCTGGACATCCAAGCCCCACACGCCTGCATCCTCCAGGGGCGGATTCACTACACTGTCTCCCCAGTGACCAGAGGAATGGGGGCGCAAGCTCCTTGTTTCACAGCCTAGACCTCAAATGAGATCTGAAAGAATCCTATGCTTTGAGCTTATCCCTCGCGCCCCACCCTAACCTCCTGCACCCCCAACACACACCTGTCCAGTGCAGAGGCCCCCAGGCGTGCCCGGATGATGTCACTGTTGAGAAGAAGTGTGGGGCCTGGGGATGGGTGAGGAAGGGTGTTTAGGAACCCAGGTCAACGGACCTGGAGGACCCTCCTATAAGACAATACCACCCACTCCGCTCCCACAGCCCTGTTCCAGCCCCCCAGCCCCACCTCTGGCCCACCCAGGCGTCTCCATTCATTGGCCAATGCCCCCACCCACATGCGCCTTGCCCCATGCAGACGGAAAGCCTGCCCTTGCCCACGACTGACCAATGGCTTGCAAAGCATGCTGCAGCTCCAGCATGAAGGCCACCATGGGCACCTCGGCACACACGGGCAGCACTGCCACCGTTGCCAGGTTGCTGGCTGGGTTGGTGAGCTCCGAGTGAGGGGGAACACCTAGGCCCGAACCTGCTGAGACCCCAAAGGATGGTATTTGCTGTGCAGTCCTGTGTCTGGAAAGGTCAGCTCGCCTCTGCCTTCTCAGAAATCCCTGTTCCCTGTTCCTCAGCTGAGGCTTAGTGATGCCGTAGTGAAGGTCATGGCCTCAATCCTAGCTTCACAGCCTCAACCACTGTTCTTGATAAGACCTGCCTATCTGACCTTCAGTTTTGGCCCAATCTCCTCAGTGGCATCCATTACACAACTGTATAACCATTTCTGTTTTCCACTCCACCTGTGTGGACTGATCTGTGCCCCTACCCCATTCTGGCCTTGGGGCCTCTGTCCACTAAAGGGACTTGAACACAAAACTAGACGGAAATAAATATATTTTTGACGCACTGATTGCTTCTCAGCTTCTCTACTTACACTTTAGACCAAACCATCAACCCCCATCTCTTGACCGGACTTCTCCCAGCCTCCTCTCCTCCAGTTTTCCTATAACAGTCTGAACAAGTTCAAATGCCTTTCGACGGCTTCTAGTCCCTGCATGACTTGCCCCCCTCCCCCTCACTCACTTTCCTCCTTGAAGTGTTTCAACACCGCCAGACCCTGTGTGCAGAGCCTTCAGAGTTCTGTCAGCGTCTGGCCCCATCTCATTTATCACGTCTCAGCTCACTGATCTCAGAAAAGCCTCCCTCCCGCCTCTAGTCATACCCCATCAAGACCCTATTTTGTTTTCTTCACAATACATTATCCGACATTGTACTCTTTCTTTGTATCTTAAAAACTGTATCTTGCTTCTGAAGCTGTAAACCCTTCTAGGGGCTTTGTCTGTCTTGTGCATTCTCCAGGTTCCCAGAGATCTGAGATTTTAAAGTCCCTGCCCCCATTATCTGCCCCAGAATCACACCAAGGGCGGTCCTGGCAGCCGGGTGGGAGAGAACATGTATTTGTGTACTTGGTGCGAGACTGGGGGAAAAGTCTATGGGGGAAGACCCTGGGCATAGGGGCAGTTCTTGGCCACGGCCCACTCCCGCCCCTACCCTCAGGATCCAGGTGTCAGGGCTGATGGGGCAGAAGCCCCTGGGGGGAAAAGGAGAGTAGAGGTTGCCAGGCTGGTCCAGGGTCAGGTCACCATAACATAGAACCTCAGGTCCATATTTCTGCACATCTCGAATCTGACTCAATTTCCCAGCGTATCCTAGCTGACGGAAACCACATCTCCCAGCATGCCCAGGGAAGGGAACCACACAACCACCACCACCCCCAGCATGCACTGGGACAGGGGCCATCTCCCAGCATTCACCGGGACCAGGAACCACATCTCCCACCAGGCTGGTAACCTACGAAGCCACTTTCCAACATGCCCTGGGCCCCAAACACCACCCCATAGACTACATTTACCAGCACACTTTAGTCTAGGTTTCCCCTTCCTAGTATGTGGACTCCATCCTCCAGCCAGCCCTGACACCCTGAACCAAGCTTGCCCTAAAGACTCCTCCTGTCAGCACCACTGATACTTCAGATTCCATTAACAAGCCGGCCCTGGGTCCAGGACTCCGTTTCCCAGCATGCCCAATAACCAGCACTACAGCCCACAGCATGCACCGGAACTCGGATTCCCACTTCCCACTTGAAGCCCCGCCCAGAGCGGGTTATACGCAGGACTCCACTTCCCAGCATGCCCTGGGTTCAATGGCTCCCTCTCCTAGCTCGTTCTGGGCGTTGGACTAGATCCCTTAGCATTCCCGGGCGCTGGCCAGCTCTCACCTGGGAAGGGTCCTTGCAGCTGCTGCAAATTCCCCAGAATTTTCTGGCTCAGCAGGTGGATGAGGCGGGTGACAACCTGGGTTGTTGGAGGCCGGCGGTCCAGTGAGACTGGAGGAGCAATTCTGCACCACCTTTTCCTCCTCTACCAGGGCGCCTGGGTCCCTGTTACCTGAGTCCCACCCCATGAGCCCCGCCCTCACTTGGAGGCTTCACCTCCTTCCTAGGGCTCCACCCCCATCTAACCCCCCTCTCCACACATTAGGCCCTGCCTTCTCTGGGTACCCGCCCCCACTCCCATCTGTCCAGCCCCCGTTAGGAGAACAGCCCACAACCCAGCGAGCTGCACCTGCGGGTATCGACGTTTGATGTGGCCCAGGGTGCCCTCGGGGAGTTTGGCCAGCTCTGTGTCGCGCACCGCGTGCACCGTCGTGGCACGTGGCTGCCTGGTCAGCGCCTCCACCTAGGGGACAGCGTGCCTGACCAGGGCTGCGTGAGCCAGGAGCTTGATAGGTAAGGGAGAGGACGACCGTGGGTGCAGAGAGGAGGCCCTACCGAGTCCCCCCCACCCCGCCCCAACCCCTAGATGGGGGTAGAGAGAACCAAGCCTTACTACCCATCTCGGGGCTCTGAGGAAAGGGAGAGGACAGGAGGACAGGGATCCACACCGGCGGGGGTCCCCTCTTCTGATGTAGAGAGGTCTGGAGACTGATTCAGATCAGACTCGCCACCCTGATGAGGTTGCCCCCATGGCCCCACCCCATGGAAAGGAGCTGGGGAAAGTGGATTGCACGAGGTCATAGGTTGGGGAGGGAGCGTTCTCTACCCCCAACAGGTTACCTGGGATGAAGTGTATGTTGGGCGTGGGGGGAAACTGGACTGGGAGAGGTTAGAAGTCAGTGGGTGGGGCCGAGCTCACCACTCCTATGAGATCCCCGCGGCCGTACTCGCCCACCAACTCCTTCTTGCCATTGCCGCGCTGGATGACACTCCGCAGCCGCCCATTGAGCACGATGTAGGTGCAGTCGGAGCGGTCGCCCTGCCTGGGGTGGGGGTGGGAGGGGCGGGTCAGACAGGGTAGGGGTCCTCGTAGGCAGGGCCTGAGGGGAGAGGTGGGGGCAGGGCCTGCACCTGTACAGTGCGCGTCCCGCCTCTACCGCTGTCCAGTCGATGGCGAAGTCCATCTGGCGCACGAAGGGCGACATCCTCGCGGCCACGGTCTGCGCGGCGCTCAGCACTACACTGGGCTGTGCACGCATGATCCTGTAGGCGAAGGGCAGGGGTGCATGGGCCGGGGGCGCCCTAGAACAGCCCTTAGGGAGTAGAGAGGGTGGGGGATGGCCTGGAGGCGGGACAAGAAGGGCTCAAATCTTCCCTGGAAAACTGTTGGCTGTTCAGAGGGATGGCCTCGTGCAGGGCAGAACAGAGTTGGTCGGGGCTGCCTAAGCGTCACCCCCACCCCAATATCGGGCCCAGTCATACTCATAGAAGTCAGACTTGGAGATCCGCAGGAAGGTGCAATCACGCTGGGCTCGCAGCGTGAAGATGAGGGGCTCGCCGGTAAGCACGGCCAGCTGCCCCACCAGCTCCCCGGGCTGCACCACGAACAGGCACACGTCTTCGGCCTTGTCGATCATGCGCTGGTAGACGTGCAGGCAGCCCCAGAGCACGAAGTGCAGGCTCACATCCTGTAGGGCGAGGGCCAGGAGATGGGCACAGGGGCACCACCTCACCCACAGCTCAGGTCAGTGCACTCCAGAGGAAAGGTTAAGGAAGGAAAAGTTGGAGGGAGTGAAGGCTTTCCATAGCACTGAGCTGAGCAGCATGTTATCTATATTCCCACTCAGCACCAGGGCAGACATTGCTAATGGATCACCCAACTCAACCCAGATTAAGGCCCATGAATTCTTTTCAACACAGCCAGCAAGAGCCGACGAAGACTGGCTACACAGGAGCATGGCTGAGCTTAGAGCCTCTTTGCTTGTGCTGGGCAACTGCATAGCTACATGGAAAAGAATAAAGTTGGATTCTCACCTTATGCCGTATTAAAATGGATCAAAGATATGAATCTGAGAGCTTAAACTATAAAACTCTTAGAAGATGGGACTTCCCTGGTGGCGCAGTGGTTAAAAATCCGCCTGCCAATGCAGGGGACAGGGGTTCGAGCCCTGGTCCGGTAAGATCCCACATGCCGCTGAGCAACAAAGCCCGTGCGCCACAACTACTGAGCCCGCGTGCCACAACTACTGAAGCCTGCATGCCTAGAGCCTGTGCTCCGCAACAAGAGAAGCCACCACAATGAGAAGCCGGCGCACCATAATGAAGAGTAGCCCCCGCTCTCCACAACTAGAGAAAGCCCATGCGCAGCAACAAAGACCCAACACAGCCAAATACATACATATATACATACATAAAACTCTTAGAAGAAAATACAGGGGTCAATCATGGTCACACTGAATTTGGCAACAGAATCTTGGATATGATACTAAAAGCCCAAGCAACAAAATGAAAAATAGATAAACTGGATTTCAACAAAATTAAAAACTTTTGAGTTTCAAAGGGCACTATCAAGGAAGTGAAAGGACAACACACCGTGTGGGAGAAAATATTTGCCAATCATATATCTGCTAAGGGTCTGGTATCCAGAATATGTAAAGAATTCTTACTACTCAGTACTAAAAAGACAACTCAATTAAAAAATGGGTAAGGGCTTCCCTGGTGGCACAGTGGTTAAGAATCCACCTGCCAATGCAGGTGACACGGGTTCGAGCCCTGGTCCGGGAAGATCCCACATGCCGCGGAGCTACTAAGCCCGTGCGCCACACCTACTGAGCCTGCGCTCTAGAGCCCGCGAGCCCCACTACTGAGCCCGCGTGCTACAGCTACTGAAGCCCGCGCCTAGAGCCAATGCTCCACAACAAGAGAAGCCACTGCAATGAGAAGCCCGCGCACTGCAATGAAGAGTAGTCCCCGCTCTCTGCAACTAGAGAAAGCCTGCGTGCAGCAAGGAAGACCCACTGCAGCCAAAAAATAAATAATTTTTTTAAAAAAATGGACAAAGGCTCTGAATAGACATTTCTCCAAAGAAGATTTTTGAATGGCCAGTAAGCTCAACATCATGAATCATTAGGGAAATGCAAATCAAAACCACAGTGAGATGCCACTTCACACCCACTAGGATGGCTTGAATCAAAAAGTGTTAGAGAGGATGTAAGAAACTGGAATCCTTACACACTGCTGGTGGAACTGTAAAATGATACAGCCACTGGGAAACAATGTGGCAAAAATTTAAAAAGTCCTCAAAGAATTAAAAATAGAGTTGCCGGGACTTCTCTGGTGGCACAGTGATTGAGAATCCACCTGCCAAGGCAGGGGACACAGGTTCGATCCCTGGTCTGGGAAGATCCCATATGGCACGGAGCAACTAAGCCCGTGTGCCACAACTACTGAGTCTGTGCTCCAGAGCCCGCGAGACACAGCTACTGAGCCCACACGCCACAACGAATGAAGCCCGTGTGCCTAGAGCCCGTGCTCCGCAACAAGAGAAGCCACCGCAATGAGAAGCCCGCGCACCGCAACGAAGAGTAGCCCCCGCTCACCGGAACTAGAGAAAGCCTGCACGCAGCAACGAAGACCCAACGCAGCCAAAAAAAAGAAAAAAAATAGAGTTGCCATATGACCCAGCAACTCAACTCCTAGGTATCTACCCAACAGAAATGAAAACGTGTCCACAAAGACATCTGCACATAAACGTTCATAGCCGCATTATGCCTACTAGCCAAAAGGTAGAAATAACTCAATGTCCATCAACTGATGAATTAAGAAGCAAAATGTGGTCCGTTCGTACAATGGAACAGTAGTCAGCCCTAATAGAATGAGGCACTGACACACGCCACAACGTGCATGAACCTTGAAAACAGCATACTAAGTGAAAGAAGCCCAGACACAAGGGGCCACATATTGTATGATTCCATTTATATGAAATGTCCAGAACGGGCAAATCTATAGAAACGTAAGATTAGTAGTTGCTTAGGACTGGGGCTGTTTAGGAGGCAGGAGACTGATGGCTTAAGGGTATGGTGTTTCTTTTTAAGGTGATGCTCTGAAAATGCACAGTGGTGATGGTTGCACAGCTATGTGAATATACTAAAAACCAGTGAATTGTACTTTTTAAGTGGGTGAATTGTATAATGCATGAATTACGTCTCTAAAACTATCACCCCGCAAAAAAAAAATCCCCTTTGGGAAGTTCCCTGGTGATCTAGAGGTTAGGATTCGCCACTTTCACTGCTGGAGCCTGGAGCCTGGCTTCAGTCCCTGGTCAGGGAACTGAGATCCTGCAAGCCGTGCAGTGCATTAAAAAAAAAAAAAAAAAAAAAATCCCCTTTGCTCCCGGTTCCCTTGTTCCACTCCATCGCTGTTGACTTCCTTTTGTTTCCTACAGGTGGAATAGCTCTACCACAGGACATTTGCACAAACTGTCCCCTCTGCATAGAATGCTCTTTCCTTCCCCTTGCACCTAGTTAATTCGTCCTCATCCTTCCTCCTCTGGTGGTCACTTCCACAGAGACACTGCCCTGACTAAACCAGATGTTGTGGAGCTGAGAACATCTCCTTTGTAGCACTAAGCACATATGATGTAGTAACAATTTGTGTAATCCTTTGACTGTACTGTCTGTCAGAACTGTGAGCTTCCCAAAGGCAGGGGGCCCCACTGGTGTTTCTTGCCTCTGCAACAACCCTGGGACACAGCAAACGCCCCTCTCTCCTCTGGTTAGCCTGCCCAGCTGGACACCTCTCTGTCCCACCCTTTCAAATAAGGAACTGAAACTGCCCAGAGACAGAAAGATTCCTTCGTCATTCATTACACAAACCTGTCTGACACCCCACAACGCCCCAGATGAGTGCCAAAACACTGCAAGGATCCCTGGGAGAGGCCCAGGCCCAGGAGACATACACACATGCTGGAACCTTCCAAGATAGAATTCCCAGACTGGGTTTGGGATATAAATGGGAGTGACTAATAGTAGGCTGCCATTTGTCCTCAGACTGGGAAGCATGTTGTTTTTCACTGCAGGACTTCTCAGAGCCTTGAATATGCTAATAATGCTCACTGGGAGCTGCCATGAAGGGGTAAAATAACCTGTGTTTCTCCAACATGTTGCACACAGACCCCCTGTGATATGGCCGTTCCATGAAATACGCTTTGGGAAATGTTTGTGGAAAGCGGGGTTTCTCAACCTTGGCAACACTGACATTTTGGACTGGATAATTCTGTTGTAGGGGGACTGGCCCATGCAGTCTTGCATCCCTGGTCTCTAACCCGCTAGATGACAGTAGCACCCTCCCAAGTCAATCAAAAATGTCTTGACGTTGCCAAATGTCGTTGACAATGACGTTGAAAACTATTGGTGTAAAGTTTCAGAGGGGGGCACAGCAGACCAGCTTTGTCCCTAACAAAGTTCTGAAGACCCCGAGGAGCCTGGTGTGTTAGCAGGCTGGGCTGGGGCTGGGGCTGGGGCCGGGCTGGGTTGAGCCCAGCAGAGGCTCCCAGATAAGCAGGGGCCCGGGGCCCCTGCAAGGGCCATGGTGTGACCACACTTCCTCAGCCAGTCCCCCAAGTACCTCAAACAGCTGGCATAAAACTTCCTCTGCAGAAAGGAGCCCACCCTGCAATGAGCAGCTCAACGTGGCCACTCAGTCAACTGATCATGTGATGTAACAACCACCCTTAAATCAACCATACTCCAATAAAAATTAAAAACAACCACCACCACCCAGCCAGCTAATAGCTGGGCCACCCCCAGCCCCTCCCCCAAGCCCAGGGCTCCTCCCTTGAGCCTGGGGCGGTGCTGTGGTCTCAACGCCTAAGTCATGTCACCCCTACTGTCACCCCCACCCCATCCCCCGACTGGGAGCTGCTGCTCCAACCCTCCCCTGGCCTGTCACCCTTGCAAACCCTAGTAGCTGCGAACTGAGTATTTCCTGTTTCATCCCCACAACACTTCTAGCAGATAGTTACGACACTCATTCCGCAGGCGAGGAAGATGACAAGTTTCTAGATGATTCACCCAAGGTCACACAGGGAGTCAGGGCAGAGTCCGGGTTTCACCTTTGGCTTCCTCCCTAACCCTCCTCCTCTGTGCTCCTGGCCTGTGACGTCACAACGGGTCTCAGTTTCCCCGCCTGGAGAATGGACGGATAAGTGGGATGCAGTTTCCCACACCTGTGTGTCACCAGGAGGCACTGAAATCCAGCTCGTGGGGCTACTTCCCAGCCTCCAGGTCCAGATTCTGACCTGCACCCGTTTACTGAGTGCCCCCATCCTAGCAGGGACCCAGGAATGAGAAGCAGACAGAGCATCAGAGTATGTTGTAGAGTTGAAAGGTCAGAAAATGGAAGTCGCAGGAAATGCCAGGACAGGGAAGAGAAATCTAGGGGTGGAGGTCCTAGTATAAAAGGTTCAGGGGTTAGAGGAGAGAGGTCAATATGTCCAGAGGACATGGGGAGGGAGGGCTGTGAGTCAGAGTCATAGGGTCCAAAGGTCAGGGGCTGGAAATCATATACTGGGAGGTCTACATCTAAGGTGAAAAGGCAAGGACCAGAGATCAGAGAGAGAGGTCTTGGGTCAGGGCTGCACGATCAGAGTTCAGGGCTCAGCCTCACCTGGTCCCCCTGGCGGGCAATGATGGTGCCGGCTTTGGTGTGGTGCAGCAACACTCGGCTGTTCAAAAGGGAGGGGTCCTGGGGAGGAAGGAAAGGGGCTTGAGACTGGCCCAGCCAGGCCTCCCACCCCCAACCTGGTCCCCCAGACACCCTCAGCTGCCCACCTCAATCCGCATCAGCTTGGCCAGCTCTCGCTTCGCCGCCTCAAAGATGCTGCTTGTCTGGCGGCCCTGGTAGGGCCCGAAGGGGCACCCGCCAGTGGCCGACTCATCCTCACAGTAGCTGTATTCACAGGCGCCGGCTGGCTGCTCCCGGGGCTCCTGAGTAGGGGTCTGTGTGGAGCAAGGCCTGTGATCTCCCTGCTCCCACCCGACCTTCCTCCTCGGGGGACTCCACCTGTGGCCAGACCAGGGTCCCAGGAGGGGACTGGGGTGGGGTGGGGGAAGAGGGCAGGGCCTTACCCGAGCCAGGGCTGCCTGGGGCCCCCAAGAGGCCTCTTCCTGCAGGGACACGGAGATCCGGCCCCGCTCATATGCCATGTCGAAGTCCGAGCGAGGGCCGCCCTGCAAGCCTGCAGTGGGCAGGGGGCAATAAATGCAATAAAGATGAGAGTGACCATAGCTGGAGTCTAAGCAAGCACTACCTATGTACCCGAGGCCACAGCTACACAGACATGACTAATCGATCGCTGCTCTGGCCCTTGCAACCCTTCTCACCACAGCTGGGAGGGCACCATCTCAACGACTACCCACAACAAAAAGACATGAGTAAGTGCTGCTGATATTCCCATTTCACACATGAGAAAAATCAAGACTGGCAGGCCTGCATCCAACCCAGAAATTCGATGGCCTCCCCCCACTCCACTTGGTGCCCCAAACCTGAGATGTCCACTGGCATCGAGATGCAGCGACTCAGCAAGGGCGCCGAGGGGGCTTCCAGGGATGTGGGCTTCACTGGGTCCCCTAGGGGAGACGCGTGTTCAGGCTCCTGCCCCTCAGAGCGCCCAGGACTGGGGGTGGGGAGCTGAAGGGGGCCTGGGCAGAGGTCAGCTCAGAGTCCCTGGGGACCGGGGGACTAGGAAAAATGATTCCAGTGGGCCCAGGGGACTGAGGCCAGGGGTCCTGGGGGATCCAAACAGGAGTCACACCTGGGTACCTAGCTAAGCGGGTCCCGGGGGGGCTGGGCAGCTCAGGTGGAAGTATCTGAGGAACTGAGACATGCATTGAGGGGCAGAGCCTGGGCTTCTTGGGAGTGGGCTGGGCCAGCCTACGGTTCCTGGGGGTCAGGCAGGGGTCATCTTGGGTACCTGCAGTTGCAGGCAGTGGGGCCCCGGTGGGGTCAGGCGGCCGGCCAGGCGTCTCCCTCGCCTCCTCAGAAGCAGAGGTGCTGGCTATCCGCTTGGAGCCACGCACAGGGCTGGTGCGGGCTGGGAGGCCCGGGCTGGGGAAGAGGCGCAGGGGCTGGATCTCCTGGGGGCAGAGGGGATCCTGTGGCGTGTCTGGGGAGGCACACGCCGCACACCCCTCCGGCCCCTGGTGCTCTCCACGTAACTCACGTGGCTGAAGAGCTCGTTGGTCAGACCCAGGTAGTTGTGAAGCGCCAGGAAAGTGACCCGCTGCAGCCTCACCATGATGATCTTTGGGGGCATGGCCGTCAGAGGAGGGGGCCAGGGAGAAACAGGGTCAGCCACAGGACTTGGCACTGAGGGGGTGGGGCCGTGGGTGGGGAGAGGGAGATGGAGCTAAGGCCAGGAGATCAAGGTCGGAGCAGGAAGGGGCTGGGCAGGGCCCTAGGAGCCAGGGAGAAACCGACAATCAGGTGGCAGAAACCTGGGGACACGGGGTGGAGGCAGCTTATGGGAGGAGTCAGGGAGGTCCGGCTGCTCAGGGCCGATAAGCGCAGCTTCAGTGCCTGTTGGCTGCTGGGTCCCAGCCCCCAGGAGCCTGTGATGGGTGGGGGGTTATGAAAGGAAGTGGATGGCCCGCTGACCTGCACTACCCGCACCAAGCTCTCGGGATACTTGGTGAAGACGGCTGAGAAGGCCTCGACTGGAAGCCGCAGCACCGTGGAGTCTCGGGCCGCCCGAGCGGACACAGTACGCT
Source organism: Delphinus delphis (assembly GCF_949987515.2). NCBI lineage: Eukaryota > Metazoa > Chordata > Mammalia > Artiodactyla > Delphinidae > Delphinus > Delphinus delphis. The sequence continues at coordinate 7,249,216 of NC_082685.1, read as the reverse complement.
GGGGGTGCTGGTGACCCTGGGGGTGCCGGGGGCACAAGGAGAATCAAGGTCAGGGGCTGTGAGAGCCCCCCTTCCTGCTCCCCCCCGACCCCTCCTGATGCCACTGCCTTGAGGGACCACCGGCAACATCAGGGACGCATCAGAGATGGGGGCCCTGGGGGTGACCATCCCCAGCCCAGCCTGGTGGGTGTGGCCTCCCACCCAGCCTCCCCAGCCCCCTCCGTACTGGTCACTCACGGTGATGACATCCAGGATGCTCAGAAGGCTGTTGACACTGTCCCCAGGAACCACTTCCTTCACCACACACTCCTTCCCATCCTGAGACACGGGGTGGGGGCGGCGGGCACTGACCAGGGCTGCCCCTGCCCTGCCAGCCCACGTCCTGCCCCCTGACCACGCCACTGGTCCTCATTCTCCCTCGGTGATCACGGACACCCGGACCCCACTGAACCTTCCGACCAGCATCACTAACCATGACCGGTGACTGTGCAGACCACCCCAGATGCCCTTGGACACCCGTTCCCAACTCCTGCCTGCACATCTCATAAGACCACCAACCCTGGGAATTCCCTGGTGGTCCGGTGGTTAGGATTTGGCGCTTTCACTGCCGTGGCCCGGGTTCAATCCCTGGTGGGGGAACTAAGATCCCACAAGCTGCGCCTCACGGCATTGCCAAAATTAAAAAAAAAAAAAAAAGCCCACCAACCCTGCTGACCAAAAGCACTGCCTGTCCCCGGTGACCACTGCACCACTACTCATCCCTGCCGCCCATCTCACTGTGGTGCCCCCCAGAGGGGGAGCCCACTCACAGGAGCCGGCAGACAGAGCTCCAGCAGCCCATCCTGCACCACGTAGATGCTGGCATCGGGCTGGCCTGGCCGGAAGACGTAGTCACCCTGGCTGAGCCGCTGGAAGACCATGTGCCGGCACAGCTCCAGGAAGAGCGGCTTCTCAAAGTGGCCCAGCACCCTGTTGGATAGGGACCGGGGAATGGAGAGATGCAGGAGGTCAGGTCAGCCCCAGCTCTGCAGCCCCCTGCCTGCACCTTGACACTGACCGGACGTTCTTGAGCATGTAGAGCACCTCGGAGGGCAGGTGGGAGTTGGCCAGGTCGCCCTCGGTCAGGTCAGCCTCCAGCACCGCAGGCGGGGGCTCCTTCCGCTGCAGCGTTGGCGCCTCTTTCTGGATGCGCAGGATCCTGGTGGGAGGAGGGGGGAGCGAGGGGGGGTGAGAAGCAGGGAGGGGACTCAGGAAGACCTGAGACCCCCCACAGAGCCCTACCCCGGGGACACCAGAGCAGGACTCAGCAAACTGTGGCCCACTGGCCAAATTAGGCCAGCCACCTCCTTTTGTAAATAAAGCTTTATTGGCACGAGCTATTAATACATTCATTCATTTACATATCGTCTGAGGCTACTTTAACGCTACAACAGCAGAGTTGAGTCGTTGCAGCAGTTGCAGCAGCGTTGCGCGCAGCCTGCAAAGCCCCAGATGTGGCCGAAAAAAGAGAAAAGTTGCTGACCCCTGAAATAAAACTCTGAGGTCACCCTTCACTAGTCAGAGGCTCCCTAGATGAACCCTCTCATTAAGCAGACCCCTGACACAGCTTCCAAGATATGGGCAGACCCCAGAAAAGCACCTCTGTTCATCATGGGACCCCACGTATTGCACGCCTCCATCATGTAGCCTCCGTCACGTAGGCAGAGCCTTGGGGTAGCTTCCATTACATCAGGAGACCCCAGATAAAGCCTCTCTGATCCTTGTAAAAATCCCTGAGATAACCCTTCCTCCCCAGTCTCAGACAACCCTCAGAGAGCCTCTCTGATGGTCACAGAGACTCTTGAGATAGCCCTGGTTCCGTGCAGAGAATCCAGATACAGCCCCTCTACTAACCGTGGACCTAGGAGAGCTCCCCCCTGGAAGTCACAGTTGCTACTGAAGACAGTCCTTCCACTACTCACAAAATGCTCAAGATAGACCCTCTAGAATGAGCTTAAACTGAGTTAAACTCCACATTACAGAGAAATCCAGAAACAGCTCCTCTTCTGATCAGGAAGATCTTGGGCTAGCCCTCGCCCAGGTCACAGAGAGCTGAGATAGCTCTCTCAAGGCCATGGCAACATCAGGGTAGCTCCTCAAGGGTGTGCAGACACTGAAACCGCTCCCAGGAGGTGGACAGACCCTCAACTAATTGTGGGAGACCTAGAGATAGCCCTTCTACTCAAGTCATAGAAAGCCATGGGATAGCACACCTGTTGACCATGGACACCCCTGGAATGGCCCCTCAGTGTGAAGAAACACTTGAGACAGACCTTCAAAATAGACTCTCTGATGTCAGGAGACCCCAGAGCCAGCTCCCAACTTGGAAAGATCCCTGAGAGAGCCTTTCTCAGAGACCCTGAGGGACCCTTTGCTGATGACATGCCCTGACATGCCCTTCCCGTGTCTCTAGTGCCAAACGATTCTTGAGATGACTCCTAGGGAACAGAACCCCCTAACACAGCCTCCGTGTAGTTTGGGGAAAATCCAAGGGAGGTGACACAGAGAGATGCTTTCTGATGCAGAGAGATTGCTGAGATAACCCCTAGGGAACAAAAGCCAGAGATAGCCCCTCCTGCAAATCCCAGAGAGACCTGCGATAACTCCAGTGAGACTCTGAAATAAACCCTCTCGTGTGGGGAGATCCCAGATTTGACCCCTAAGGGTATGACAAGACATCCGAGGTAGTGCCTGGGGATTAAATAACTCACGGATGCCCCTGTGGCAGGGAACATCACTGAGAGAGCCTTCGGGTGATACAGACAGCCTGTCTGGTTGGGGAGAGCTCTGAAATAGTCCCACTGACATGGCAAGATTCCTAAGACAGTCCGTGGGGTTCAAAGAAGCCCGAGATACACCCTTCGGTGTGGGATGATCACTCAAAAAGCCCTGGACAGCCCCAAGTACACCTAGCACAGCCTTACTTCTTAGCAATGTTGAGCATCTTAAGTTTCTTCTTCATGCGTGGCCGGGAAGTGGTGGAGACGGAGGTGTCCACCAGCGAAGAAGTGGATTGTGATACCTGGGAGGATCAAGGATGGGGTGGGGTGGGAGGAACGCGTCAACTGCCAGTTCAGACCCTAGGGAAGAGGGGGGCAGATCCAGAGGCCCTTGATCAAGGAGGGCGGCCGGCTTACTAAGAAGTATAATTAGGGAAAGGGCAGGATCTCTGTGTGGCCAGTGGGAGCCCCAGGGGGTCCCAGACTCACCTTCCGCATAATCTTCCGGCCATAGAAAAGCACTTTATCTCTCTTCCGGAATCGATACCGCGGGCCATCCGGGGCTGGAGTTTCTAGGGGTAAGTGCGGAGAGGGGCAATCTGACCTCTACGCACACTCCGCACGGCCAGAGATGGGGACGCTGCGTGCAGGCTCCAGCAAATCCCATCTCTACTGCCTCAGGGGCCCGGACATTTCAGCTTCCCATCCCTCAGCACCCCCAGAAGGCCCTCCGGGTCCTCACTCGGCACTCGAAGCCTCCGCACCAGCAGGAGGATGAGCACGGCCGTGACCAGCACCGCGACTCCAGCCCCGATCATCACGCCCAGCACCTGCGGGACGAACGGCACTGGCTGTGCATCGCATGCCCGCTCCGCCAAGCCTTCCCCGGGGGACGTCCCGGCCTCCCACGGAGCCAAGGCCGCCCCCGAGATCGCAGTCGGCCCGGGCCTCGACTCCCCCATCTGCAAAATGGGCCAGCGCTGCTCCCTCCCCTGGGGAGCAACGCTTTCTGGAGGCTCGGCGGCCCGCAGTGCACACCGGGAAACGTAGTTCCGCCTGAACAGACGCAGACTGGTTCTCGCGAGGCCGCGATAATGCGTGCTGAGCACGTCGGGAATTGTAGTCCCCGCGGCGCCACACGAACCCCCGACCCTTACCATTCCGGTTTGCAGCGGCGCCTCCATCAGTTGTTTCAGGCTGGGCGGCAGGTCTGGTAGTTCAGACTCCTGGGGAGTAGGATGCAGGACGAACCCGGGCAAGTCATCACTCTGGGCCCGCCCCTCCCCTGCTATAAGCCCTGCCCCCTTCGTACCCACTGCCGGGGCGACTTCTCCGCAGGCCTGTGGGCGACTGAAGGGGCGCTGCGGAGCAGAGGGGTGGGGCAAATTGACCTCGGGGCCCGAGCTAGGGAGTAAGGTGGGTCCCCGGGTCCCCACCAGGCTCCCCTTACCTACGCACCAGGCCGACCTGATGCCCCACTTATCCAGACCCACCCTGGGGCCAAAGGGCAGCCAGCCGGGCACCCACTGTTAGCAGCCAGCGAACAAGTCCCTGAAGGGGCACGGCTCTCTCCAGCAGGTGGCCCCCTCCCCAGTCTCTGAAGGATTGATCAATCCTGACCTACCGATCCCTAGGTCGCACCCCAGCACCCCCTGCGAAGACTGGATGCCCGCACCCCACGAAAACTGGGCCCGAGTCATGGGGCCGGGGAGATGCCTGGCTCCCGGCCCAAGCCTGGCCCCGGGGAGACAGAGACTGGGGCACGCGGGAGTGCAGCCGGGAGCTCCTTCACAAGGGGTCGTGGTGCAATGCCGAGGTCTCAGTAGCATCCTGGGACGCTCGGAGTGGGGTGGGCTCGCAAAGTGTTACTGGGTGATGCTGGAGATTTACTGTCACGTAATGGTAAAGTTATGGGGTCTCTGATGGTGCAGAGCACCACTGGGATTCCAGGAACGATGCTGGCGCCATTGCTGGGAGACGTAACCAGGGACGCTGGAATTACGGGTGGGTGGGTGGGGGCTCACTAGGAAGTTACCGAGAGATTCTGAGGACTATAGGACTATTACTGGGAAAACCGAAAGCTGGTTGGGCACGTCCCTGCAGTCGTCCGAACATGATACTGAGGAATGCTGGAATATTACTGAGACTTTTCTGGGAGGCTGAGGCTGTTTCTGGCGCCATTCGAGTATTAATGGAAATCTGGGGGAGTCACTGGGTCCTTGAGACATTACCTGTAAAATTCACGGGGGACTAGTCTCCTTCCACCCGAGGGTGCCCTGGCAACCGGTGCGAAAACACCTGCCGGAGGCTGGCGGGGTGGGGCGGATGGGAGAGTCAGAAAGTCGAGAGCTACCGGGAATCGGCGGAAGACACACCTTGGGAAAGCCGAGGGCTCGCTAACAACCCGCGAAGGGACGGGGCGAAGAAAACCCGGACTCACCCAAAGGGCCGCAGCCGTGGTCCACTCTGCGCCAACTCCGTTAGTGTTCTGCCCAGCGCCGCAGGCGCGGCCCCTTTAAGTTACTCACCTCTGGGTGCGCCACCGCCCCGCCCCCCGCCATGCTTGGAAGGTCGCGCGGAGCCAGCCACACTGAGTGTGGCGACGCTTTAAAGGGACCGGAGACCAGTTGGCGCAGGGAATACCCCTCCCGCTAGAAACGAGAGCAAGTTAATTTTCCCGTTTATTTACCACCCACTCTAACCCTCCCTGTCCCACTCCAATGTCCGACCCGACTAGCCCGGGCCCTCACAGGGCGCGACAAGGAGCCGGTCCTTAAAAAGCGAAGGTTAAAATAAATAAGCATGGGTCTCCGCAGTCCGGGGGCTAATGTCCTATGACGGTCCGGGTCCGAGTCAATTCACCAGCAACGAATGCTCCTCCGAAGCGTCCCTGGAGGAGGGTCGGTGTCAGCGGAGGCGGAAGGCATCAGCTCCCTCAGGCCCGCTTCCCTTCCCCCCAGCCAATCCCAAACCCAAGCCAACCCGGCCTCCAACCTGCCGCAGCAGCAGAGGAGGCTGCAGGCGGAGCCGCTCCCACGGCGGAATTTGCCGGAGGTGGGGCTGTCTTGGCACTGCGCGATGTAGGCCTGGAGCTCGCTCTCCTCTCCGCCCGCCCCGCCCGGATGCTGGGGAGAGATGCCCGGCGGCCCGGCATGAAAGTGGCCTCTGACTTCCGAGGCCCTTGAGATGCGCCCTCCCCTACCCCTCCTCCCCCCTTCTCCCCAGTCATCTGGATCTTCTCACCGGTCCTTGTGGACCAACCAGGCTCCCACCTCTGGGCCTCTGCACCGTGCTGTGCCCTCCACCTGCTGTTCCTCGTGGTTTGCTTCACCCGGAGACATTCCCTGACCACTGAATGTGTGCACACCCTGAATCTTGGTCAGTTGGTGCCCTCCGCTGTGGCTCCAGCGCCTCGAGCCGTGCCTGACCCAATCTGGGTGCTTGACAACCACCCACTTGTGGGGGCGGCGAGCAGGCGGGGTGCAAACATCTGCATTCCCAGCAGCAGTGAATGTTCTGGCTTTTAGCCTTGTCTTCATCTCTCCCAACCTCACAGGGCCAATATCGCCTCTCCAAGTCCTTTCTGGCTCTAGGTCTTTGCTTTGGCTGTTCCTTCTCCCTGGTGCTCTCTCTTGGGCTCCTGTCTCATCGATCCAAAACTTCCTGAGATGATGGAAAGGTGTGATATCTATGCTGTCCAAATCTGGTAGCTACTAGTCACATTGGCTTTTGGGCGCTTGCTCTGTGGATGGTGTAAGTGAGGAACTGCATTTGGAATTGTATTTCATTTTCATACTAGAGACTACTACTGGACAGCACATTCTAGAAACTTCCCTGGACTCAGCCCGATACGAGTCTAAAGCAGGGGCCTCTCTGTAACCTGCCATTCTTCCTTTACACCTCTCATCAGTTGGCTGTTATACTCCCGTTTGTGCATCATTCATCCTGCCCATCAGTCTTGGACCGACCATGTACGTTTCCTCAGGTGCCTGGCACCCAGCACCAGGCCTGGCACACGGTAGGCTGTCACACGTGTTTGCTAAAAGATCCTGTCTACCTGCCACGCCCATGTTCTGCTCTGACCCTCGCAGCCTGCAGGACAACCACCCTTCCCCAGACCCACAGGACAGAGGGGTTGGGAGCGGGGCTTCTGGAATGAGACAGTCGTAGGTTGAGCTGGGTTCCACCACGTGCTTGGTAGCTGACCTTGGGCGAGTCACTGAAATTCTATGGCTTAGCTTCCCTGTCGGTGAAAGCAGACGCAGGAACCCTACCTGGCCCGAGCCCCACACCTTGATAAAACTGAGAGTGTGGCAGCTGTGACCGGGACGGTATGGGTCCCTCCTGGGCCCCCCAATTCCGAGCCACCCTCTCCTTTGGCCTCGTAGCGTCTCCCACATTCTCTCCCTGGGTCCTCCTCTGCGCACCCCGCCGTGGCCAACCACGAGGGACTCAGAGCCCGAGTCTGGGGCCGTGCAGGGACGCATGCATGCACGGCCCCACGGGGAGGCAGGGGGACGGCAGGCCGGCGAGGGGGCGGGTGGGCCGGCAGCTGACCTTGATGGTGTCGTAGGCGCCGGTGATGAGCGCGATGAAGAGGCTGAGCACCATGTAGATGAACAGGCTGATGAAGGAGTACAGGTAGAGCTGGGAGAACAGCCAGACCAGGCTGCTGCGGCCCTGCTGCGCCTGCATCGCCGCGAACGTCACGAACATGTCATCCCCGTTGATGAGCGAGAAAAGGCACTCCGACACCATGGACAGCGAGCGGAACTGCCGGCGGGCAGGGGGGTCAGGGGTCAGAGGGAGTTGTGGGCACGGCTGGGGGCCGGGGTTGGGGGCTTTGTGGGGTCAGAGGGGACAGCGTACAGAGTACCAGTAGTCACGATAGAGCCACTTGAGGGGGGGGGGTCACTGAATAATGACAACGTCATAGAGTCAAGGCTAGGGTCACCGGGGATCAGAGGGGATGGTGGGTAGAACTGCTGCAAACTTGCTGGTAAGGAACCGGGGGTCAAGGTGGGTCATTCAGTGTCACCAAGTCAACAATAGATAGACCAGGAGTCAGGGGGCTTGGGAAGTAAGATGGGGAGCCAGGGATCCCTCATCTGTGGGTCACAAGCGCCACCCACAGGTCCCGGCCAGCCCCTACCTTCACATGGTAGGGTCCCAACACAATCCAGCCGCAGAAGCAATAGCCCAGGTAGATGACGGCCACACAGCAACAGAAGCGCATGACGCTGGGCAGGGCCACCCGCAGCGTGGCAATAAGGATCTGCGGAGGGGTGGGGGTTGGGGTCGGGGGAGGGTGGGGGTGTGTGTCAGCAATGGGGGCGGGACCACAAGCCAGGTGGGCCGTGAGCCTGCAGATGGGGTGAAGCCTGCCCAAGGGCATGATGGGGTGACCACAGAAACGGGGATGACCATCAACAAGGCAGGGTGGTGCTGAGTAGGCCCAAGGGCACCCCCTGGCTGGACTCAGCTCGGGGGAGGAGTATGAAAGAGCAGGCTCATGTGACCCCTGCCCAGGTGGAATGACAGGTGTGCCTCGTGTGGGCAGGTATGGGGAAGAGGCTCCTGGCGGGTCATCTGCAGGGGCTGGTGATGGCAATACGTGTACGAATTTATCTGGGGATGGGGGTGGCAATTAAAGGGCACGTGGCCACCCCTGGGAGGGCCCCGCCTGCATGTCAGAGGCTTACGTTGTACTTGTGGAAGAAGGTCAGGTAGCGGATGACACCGACCCAGACGAGCAGCGTCGAGGTGCCCAGGAGGATGCTGCAGACGTCATAGCTTGCCAGGTTCTAGGGGCAGAAGCAGCGTCAACCCCATCCAGCCTGGCCCTTCCCTGGGGATGGGGCCCCGGGCAGGCATCAGCAGGGGTGGGAGAGGGGTCCAGGGTCTGGAAGGAGACCCCGGGGCTCGGGGGCAGGGCGTGGCAGGACCCACCTTGGCTTCGATGCCAATCTTCATGATGGTGCCTGAGATGGTGAGCACGTCACTGGTGACCAGCAGGATGTACCAGCCGTTGACAAATTCCAGCCGCTCCCACAGGCTGATGACCTGTCCCCGCTGCCGCCACATGAACCTGACAAACTCCTGCAGGGGGAGGTGGGCGGGGTGAGGGCCGGTCCGGACGTGGGAGGCTTGCCACCCGGGCCTTGACGGTCCCAGAGCTGGGGAAGGCTGGGGGCGGCTCTCACGCTCTGCAGCAGGAAGCCTCGCAGCAGCGAGCGGGCGCACAGCAGGAAGGAGAAGGCACAAGTCAGGATCACGACCATGTCAAAGAGGAGCCGGAAGCTGTTGTCTCCTGTGCGGAGGGGCCGAAGGCAGGGCCAGGAGTGAGGCGGCTTCAGGGCGGGATTGGGTTGGTCATCAGGCTCATGGGTTTCTCTGGGTATGTCGGGAGTTTGGTCCGTGCTGGTCTGGGGCTTGGGGAATTCCTGGGCAGGCTGGGGCCCCTGGTCAGCGCTAGTCGGGGGCTTGGGGGCTCACCGTGGCCGAAGACGCTGGGGTGCTTACACTCCTGGATGTGGGCCTGGGTCTCCAGGCTGATGGGGATACGCCCACTGTGTGCCTTATTGTCAAATGTGATCTGCAGGGGTGTGGCGGGACGGGACGGGACAGAGTAAACCTCAGCAGACCTAGGCCCCCAGAGGCGCACGACGGATGGTCTCTCCAGCCCCAGCCTCCCCCATCACCCCCACGCTGCCCTTGGCCGAGGGTCCCCAGCTCCAGGACTCAGCAGTCCCCTGCCCACCATGCCACCCCGTCCCTGGCCGGTCCCTCGCCCCACCCCCCAGGCGCTGTGGGCTCACCAGGATGCTGAAGGTGTAGCAGTCTGGGATTTCATTGTTGATCAGGCTCTGGAGGTTGATGGTCTTCAGCTGGAAGTGGATGGTGACGTTGATCAGCCTGGCGGGGGGTGAGGCTTGGGTGAGGGTGGGGGGGCTCTGCCCATCCCTCCTGCCCCGGAGCGCCAGCACTCCTGCCCCACGCTGACTCTGCAGCTGGCAGAGGAAGTGCTCGCCTGGCCGCATCGGCATGGCCCGCCCCTGCCCCCGCCTGTGGGGAAGCGGCTGCCCCGCCCCCACCCCCACCCCTGAAGATGCCTGGAGTCCTGCCTCCCCCCTCCTCGGCCCCCCTGATGGGGCAGTACTTGTGGAATTTGAGCGTGAGGTTCTTGTAACTGGTGCTGCCATCCAAGAGGGAGAGCTCATCACTGGGGGGCACGGGGGGTCTCTCGGGAGGGTCCACCCGGATACAGTCTGAAGACAGGGAGTCAGGGAAGGGACACTGGGGACAGGGGAGGCACAGGCAGGTCTCCCCAGAGTCCCCGACAGACCCCTTCCCGGCTTTCCTTCCCCCTTCATACTTCGACATTTGTCGTTTGTTCCTGCTGTCTCCCCCTAGGGTCAGGCCTGGTCTGTCTGTCTCACTCCCTACACAGACCCTAGTGCCTGGCGCTCAGTGGGCCCCCAAATGTTTAGGGAATGAATGATAGTGAAACATAACACTCAGCTCTTTCCGCGTGCCAAGCATTCTGCTAATCATCAAATTATTAACGATCGTGACCACCCCATCTCGCGGATGGGCAGGACGCAAAGTGGATTTTAAAGAGTTTTTTTTTTTTGATGTGGACCATTTTTAAAGTCCTTATTCAATCTGTTACAACATTGCTTCTATGTTTGTTGGTTTTTTTTTTTTTTCCGGCTGCCAGGCATGTGGGATCTTAGCTCCCTCACCGGGGATTGAAACCGCACCCCCTGCATTGGAAGGCAAAGTCTTAGTCACTGGGCCGCCGGGGAAGTCCCTAAAGTGGGATTTTTTTTTTTTTTTTTTTTTTTTTTTTTTTTTTTTTTTTTTTAAATCCCGACAGCTGAGCCCTGCCCGGCCCACTCACCAGTGATGACCATGGGGTCGATGTCAAAGGTGTCATTGGCTGGGTCCACATGGCCCCGGTGGTAGTAGCACTGGCAGAGGGCCAGGGCCGAGCCATTGGCCCAGGGCCCGCCCCCGCCCCGCACGTAAGCATACCGACCCAGGGACACGTCGGGGAGCATCAGGTACTGTGGGCAAAGGAGGGGAGGGTCAGTGAGCCCCGCCCGTTCTCCCGGGTGGGCCCACCTGCCCACCTGCTCCTGGTCGCCCACACCTGGTCCACGGCGTGGAAGATGGCCTGGTACAGCTGCTCCCGGGTGTAGGCCGCAAACGTGTCATCCGCCCCGTCCGAGTAGCCCAGCAGGAAGAGGTGCCGGAAGGCGATGGTGTTCTCCTCCCGGAATGTCACCACCAGCTGGTTGCTGAGCCCAAACAGGATGAGCTGGCGGGAGGGATGGGGAGGATTGGTACTACCGGCATGGGGTCTCCCACGGCGCATGAGCGGAGGCAGAGTAAAGAGAAGGCCCACCCCATGAGGGCATGACCACCCTACGTCCCCAAGGCGCAGCGCAGAGTGGCCACTCATAGAACTCGTGGCAACAACTAATGTTCATGAAATGTTTACCGGATGAATGTTCGAGGGTAAGCACAGCATCACACTGCCAGGGTCCGAGTGCCACCTTCCAAGGCTCAGCTGCTATGTGACTTTGGACAAGTCCCTTAACCTCTCTGAGCCTCAGCTGTCCTATCTATAGAAAGGGGCAAGAGCAGTGGCTAGGACCTCAGAGGGCATTTATGAAGCTTAAAGGCGCTGCTCCCGTGCAGGTCCGAGAGGGCTTCCTGACGGATTAGTGCCACTGTCACTATCATGATATGGGGCTGTGGGGTCAGGACTAAGCTCTGACTCCAAGATTCTCCTTCGAGGAAAACGGCAACCACAGGTGGCACTCTGTGGGGTGGGGTGGGGGCCCTGAAGGTCTCACCTGCACTGTGACCACCAGGATCTTCACCACCTGCAGCATGAGCTTAAAGGGCTTGCGGCCCTTGGCCCGAAATTTATCACAGGGGCTCATGAAGAAGTACTTGAGGCGACGGCGGAGATCCTCCTCTTCTGGAGGGGTGGAAGGGGCTGGGGAAGGCCCCACCTGGGTCCCATACCCAGGTTTGGGTGTCAGGAGGCGCTCAGTCTCTGTGGGATGGGAGAGGGCAGTGGGGACCAGGCCTAGGCAGGTTCACCTGCCAATAGGGGAGGCAGGTCCCAAGCTCCAGCCAAGAAAGAACTCTGAGAGATCTAAGGAAAACCAGAAAATCCGTAACATTTTAGGGATCTATGCAGCAGTGCTGGCTCAGCGGTTTCAAGTCACTCCAGAGGGCCTGAGTTGATTCCTGCCCCTGCTCCAGGGCACTCAGCTTCCCTGAGCCTCAGCTACCTCATCTGCAAAATGGGGCAATAAAACCTCTCACCAAGAAGCTAAGGATTTGACACTTACAAAGCATTCGGTCTCTGAGTCTCAATAATTCCTCAATGAATAGAGCCTATTCTATTTTTTTGGTTTGTTTTTGGTTTTTTTTCGCTGTGCCGTGTGGCATGTGGGATCTTAGTTCCCCGACCAGGGATTGAACCGAGCCACAACAGTGAAAGCGCTGAGTCCTAACCCCTGGACCCCCAGGGAACTCCGAACAGAGGCTACTCTAAGGACCACTTATTCCTTTCAATCCTGACCAGTCCAAGATGAAAGCCCAAGTTGTCAGCAATGGCTCGGGTCATAGCTGGTCACAGCAGCCCTGAACTGTTCCTGACACAACCCACCATCCCCACTGGGAGAACCCCGCTTCCTTCCAGGGTCTGGCTGGCCTCCTGCCTGGCATGGCCACCAGGATGAAATGTAGGCACTGTCAGAACCTGTCTGGCAGGGAGGGCCAGCCCCTGGTCCCTTTGGAGCTCAGATGCTATCGTGGTTGTTCACAAGATAGCTGGATGGGAAGCCAGAAGGGAGGCTGCCTCCCTGGCTGGGATCACAGCTAATTCATCCCAGACTCCACCAGCCAGGACATCTTTCAGGTGTCTGCAGCTAGCTTAAGAAGGGAAGATCAACACAAAGGGCATTCCTGCATGCTGCCCTGTGAGAGGCGACTGGGCTTCCTTGTGTTTGGAGAGCTGAAATTGAGTTAGGCGCCTGCGCTTAAGGTGGCAACCCCGCCCCCAGCACTCCTGCCTAAGTTTAGAGAAGCTGAACATTTGCCTCCTGGTTTGTGGAAGGAAAGCCTGGGAATCTGACGTGCGGGTTGGAGAAGCTGGGGCCCGCTGTCGGAGTTCCAGCAAAGCTGAACAATCCGAATCTAGGCTCAGAATGCAAATCCTGGGACCCTCGCCGCCTGAGTCGGAAAAGCTGGCGATCCACCAGCTGCCTGAATTGAGGTACTCAGAGCAGAGCCTGGGTTCAGGAAGGGCGGTCGGAGTCCCGCCACTCCGAGGTCGGAGAAGCTGATGCCCACCCGCCGCCCAGGTTCTAGGAGCCGTCTGCCCATATCTACGCCAAGGGGACGCTGAGAGGTCAGCATCAGAGTTGAGGAAAGGGAAACCGGGAGCTCCGCCGCCCCAGGTTGGAGAAGCCGCCCGCCCGTCCGCCGCACGCGTCCTGGGACTTGCGGGGCCACCCGCGCCCTCACCTGAGCCGCGCGGGCCTACGGGCACCGCCATGCCGGGGAGGGGAGCGCCGAACGCCGGCGGGCGCGGCGGTGCAACCGGCGTCTAAACACCCGCTGCTGTCACTGCGGCCTCGCTCCCTCGCGGTGTAGCTTCAAACCCTCCCGCGTCAGCTGACTCGAGCCCCAGTCACGTGACCAGCGCGGCCCTGGAGGCAGGTGACGGGATCCGGTCCCTCCCCCTGCGCCACGACGACCCCTGCCCGAGCAGCACGCATGCGTGCCTCAGCTGGCGACTTGCCCTTAGGCGGCCCCAAGGTCCTAGCGCCGACGGGCGCAAATGTGCTGGGGGATGGGCTGGCTGCTGGCTCCGTCCTGGCTCCGTCATGCCCCCGTCCAGTGCTAACCTCTTGACTTCCATGTCCAGTGTTTGACCCCTTTCCCTCCGCGGTGTCGGATGATGATCCTATCTCAAGGCTGCCCCGCTCCATCCTCCCAGAAACTCTGCGTTACTCTCAACCCCCCCTCATCCGAACTGTCCTGAAATCCTACTTCATTTCCTAATTACATCGCAAATAGGACCACTTTTCCCCACTCCTATGGCTATAAACCCATAGTCCCCCAAGATTCCCTATGGCCTGGACCACTGCAACAACCTCCCTGATCTTGGGCTCCCATTCCGGATCCCCTCCATTCCACTCGCCATCCAGCAGCCAGAAGCATCTTCAAAAAATAATTCGTATCAGTCAGAACCTGTTGGTAGCTTCCCATTTCCCTGGGATGACAAGCAAACTCCCCTCTTCAGTCTACCAGGGCCTTCTGTTCTGGCCCCACCTAACTCCTCCCCTAGCTCATCTCTCAACGGCCCCAGGGCCTTTGCACAATCTTGCCCTAGAGCATAAAGGTTAAGAACTTAGGCTCTGGAGGGCAGACAATTTGGGTTTAAATCTGGGCGCTCCCAACCACCACTTCTGGGTCTTCCAAAAAGTCCCTTGAACGCCATGTGCCTCAGCGTCCTCATTTGCAAAATGGGAATATTCATAGTTACCTGCCTCGTGGAGCTGCCGAGAGAATTAAATGAGAAAATGCTAGAGCATAGCACAAGCCTGGGCAAACAGTACTGATGATTAAATTAGAGGTTATTGGGATTATAAAGTCCTTCCTTGGGAAGGCTGTCTGCCATCTAAATCAGAAGTCTTGTTATGCTTCTTGTTGAATGTAACATACTCTGTAATTACTTTTTAAATGTTTCTAAACTTGGTCTCTGAGCTGTGTGAGGGCCAAGGCCATACTTATCTTGTTCCCTGCTGAGACCCAAGCAATCAACAGATGTTTGTTGGATGCATAAATGAGTGCCCTCCTTTGTCCCGTGGTGTACCTGCAATGTGGGCTTTGAAGGGCAAGGGGTAAGTTAGGAGAGCAGACGGGGCAGGGCCACCCACATGGTTTCATACCAGCCTCCACCATCAGCCTACTATACGGTCAACATGCCAGAAATCCCACCATTCCTGGGAAAGCCAACTCCAAAAGGAAGGGAGTTAGATCACCCACAGGATAAGTCTGCCCCTGACTGGGGTGGCCAGGTCTGGGGGAGCAGGGAGTGGCAACTGCTGGGATGGACCAGTGTGAGCCCTTGTGGGGGAAGCTAGGAAGCCTGGAGGGTATTGGGGGAGGAGCCAGGACATTGACGTTCTATTTGTATGTTTGGCTCCGGCCATACCCTCCCATCTCCAGAAGAAGAGGCTGTGCATCAGAGGAAAAACAGCAACAGGAGAACCACAACACAGAGCCAGGAGGCAGTGGGAGGATTTTACTAACTGCACAACACACAACTTTCCCAGGCCCCTGTGGGTGCCAGCATGCCCTTCAGCCATCAGGCCCCAGCAGTGCCCCTTGCTCCTGCACCCACTCGGGGCTCTCACCGGTAGGGAGGACTGCGCTGACAGTGTCATGGGTGGGAGAGCCGGGGTCAGGGTGGGACTCAGAGCTGGGGTCAGGGCTGGGCACGGGATCCGGGTCGGGGCTGGGACCAGATCTGTGATCGGGGCTGGCCACAAGGTCGGAATTGGCATTGTGCCCAGGCTCAGGGTCAGAAGATTTGACAGAATCAGGGGTGGGGGTAGATCCAGAGCCAGGGATGGGTTTGGGGCTGGGATTGCGGGGGGAGCCCAGCGCAGAGCCAGGGTCAGGGTCAAGGCCAGAGCTGGGGCCGGGGCTGAGGCCCAGGCCTGAACCCAGCACAGAGACAGCATCAGGACCCAGAAGGGAGACCTGCCCCGGCCTCAACATCGAAGCGGGGCCGAGGCCCAAACCGGCGGCGGCCGCAGCAGCTGCAGCGGCCGCGCCCTCATGCACTCGCTTGTGCTTGGTGAGGCTGGAGGCTTGGCCGAAGGCCTTGCCGCAGAGCTGGCAGCGGTAGGGGCGCTCGCCCGAATGCACGTGCAGGTGCTGCAGCAGCGCCGAACTCTGCCCAAAGGCCTTGGAGCAGTGGGGGCAGGCATAGGGCCGCTCGCCGGTGTGGATGCGCAGGTGATGCTGCAGGTTGGAACTCTGGCCGAAGGCCTTGCCGCAGTGGGGACAGCGGTAGGGGCGCTCGGCCGTGTGTGTGCGCTGGTGCTGCAGCAGCGCGGAGCTCTGGCCAAAGGCCTTGCCGCACTGCGGGCACGGGTACGGCCGCTCACCCGTGTGCGTGCGCAGGTGCTTCAGCAGCGCCGAGCCCTGCCCAAAGCCCTTGGCGCACACCGGGCACTTGTGCGGCCGCGGGCCGCCGTGCGTGCGCAGGTGCTGCGCCAGCAGCGAACCGTGCCCGAAGGCTTTGCCGCACACAGGGCAGTGGTGCGGCTTCTCGCCGCTGTGGCTGCTGCGGTGCTTGAGCAGCGTGGAGCGCCAGCCAAAGGCCTTGCCGCACGCCGCGCACTGGTAGGGCCGCGCGCCCGTGTGGATGCCGCGGTGCTGGGCCAGCGTGGCGCCGTGGCTGAACGACTTGCCGCAGTCGGGGCAGCGGTAAGGCTTCTCGCCGCTGTGGGTGCGGCGGTGCTGGCTCAGACCCGAGCTGCGGCGGAAGGCTCGCCCGCAATCCGGGCAGGAGAAGGGCCGGGGCGGGCTGGCAGGTGCAGGGAGCACCGCGGGGCCGGCGGCCAGGACCTCGGGGGTGGCAGTGAGGTCGGACGAGAGGGGGTCCAGGTCTGGAGTGGCAGCGGGACTGAGGGTGTCGCTGTTAGGGTCGAGAACCAGGGGGACGGGGCCGATGACGTCTGGGTCGTCAAAACTTGAAGACATGGGGTCGAGATCTTGGGGATCCGAGTCATGGATCCCCGAGATGGAGCTCGGAGCTTCCACATCGGGATCCAGATCCTCGGAGACAGGCTCCAGCTCTTCATAGCTGGGGTCCACATCTTCAGAGACAGTGTTGAGGTCTTCCGGCTCAGGCTCTGGGTTTTCAGAAACTGGGTCCAGCTCTTCACTCTTGGGGTCTAGGTCTTCTGAGTCGGAGTCAAGCTCTTCATAATTGGGCCTCGGGCCTTTGTGGCCTGGGTTCCTGACTAGGACCGAACGCCGCATCCCGGGTGTGGAAGTGCTGGCTGCTTCCGGGGCAGGCTCTACGGGGTGAGGGCAGAAGGTGAGTGGAGGTAGGTTCTGGGGAACCGGGGGGTCTCTTTTGGAGCCTGAGCAGGGAAGGGAGAGGGGGCTAGACCGTGCCCCAGATCCCACTCCGGGGCACACACACGGATCATTCTCTTGTCTTGTACTGCAGGGAGATTTTGCACTCGCCCCCGCCAGGGCAGGGAGAAGAGGGACCCTGGTGGGACATGGGGAGGGGGGGACTCCCTTCTCAGCCCCACACCTGGATAGAAGTCGTGGGACCCAGCACTAGAGGTCTCCAGTACCCAGCTCCATGGCTCTGCCCCTCTCTCCATCCTGGGCTCCTCCTCTGGTGGGCAGCTTGGGTCCTGTGGAGGAGAGAGAGTCTAGATACCTATCCCCTTGACCATGGCCCCTTCATGGGGAAGGCGGGGGTGTCTGGGTTCTCGTGCTTTCTGCTCAGTACATGGCCTGAATTCCAGTCCCATAGTTGGGGGTGGCATGTTGGGGGTTCCTAGTAGGGAGGGCGACCCCTGGCTCACCTCCTAGAGAAGAAGCATCCTGACCTCTGAAGCCTCTATCTGGGGGAAAAGTGGGGCGCGGGCAAACAACAACTGGTACTCCTCACTGGGGGAGTGCAGAAAGACCCCTGGCTTGCTTCCTGGGGAAGAGACAACGTGAATTCCAAACCTTACAATTCTGGGGTAGGAATGAGTCCAAACACCTGTATTCTATCTTAGATAGAAGATCTTGAATGCAGATTTCTAAAGCTAGCGTGAGTGCGGGGATATAATATGTGGGACCCCTGGAGGGAGCAGGGAGACCCATGGATCCATCAGCCAGGAGGGTAGGGACAGGTGTCGGTGTACCTGTTTGCCCAAGTAGATAGAAGATCCTGAATTCTAACCCCTAGCTGGGGTGGGCAAAATAATACCTGGGGCTCCTCTTGGGTTACTGGAGGGACCCTGGGCCATCTCCTAGGAAGGGGAGATTCCTGAGTGACTGACCCCACGATCGACGTACGGGAATGGGCGTCAGGAACTCTGGTCCCCTCCTGGAAGGAAGATCCTGAATTCTAGCTCCATGGCTAGAGGTAGGGAGGGGGGCAGAGAAACAAGCTGGGATCCCTTCAGGGGAGCAGGAGGAAATCAGGATTACCTGAAGGGGAGGTGATGCCCACCACATGGCTAGGCCTCGGGGAGAAAACAACAAATAGATCTATTCCTGGGAGACAGGGGAGGACCTTTGGCTCTCCTTCTGGGGAGGGGGACCTCCCGAGCCACAACCCCAGAGCTGGGAGTGGGTACGCAAACAGAGAGGGCTGAGTTCCTAGTTCACCTCCTTAACTTCCACGACGGAGGGTCAGGAGACAGTGCTGAGTCCCTTCCTAGATTGCCAGGGGGCAGGGGGACCCTAAGATTCGCTCCTGAATTCCCATCTCTGAGCTGCACGCTGGGAGGAGAGATAACTGGGATCCTTCTCTGAGTTCCTGGGGGGCAGGTGGAACCCTGGATCACCTCCTGGGGAAGGGGCTTCCAGAACTCTGGACCCCAAGACTGGAGAGTGAGGGGAACAATAACTGGGGTCCTGGGGGAGGGAGGGAACCCCTGGATCCCCCTCTTGAAGATGGGCTTCCTGAACTCCCTACCCCAGGCTGAAGGGTGAGGAGAACAATACCTGGGGCCACTTCTGGGTTCCTGGGGTGGGGGGTCTGGAGCGCCTCCAGGGGAGGCGGGCGTCCTGGACTCCCGTCCCCACCCCAAGTGAGGGGTTCTCCCCCCACCCCCATACCTCCCGATTGACGGCGCCCAGCTCGGGCCGGGCCCTCCCCCGGGGCCGCAGCGGCGGAACCGGCGCGCTAGGCCCGCGGGTCGCGCGGCCCCCTCCCATCGCGCCGGCGTCTCTGCTCTCCCGGGCCGGGGCTGGCGGCGCGCGAGGCGAGGGAAGGGGGTGGACAGAGGTCGCCCAGGGCCGCGCCCCGCGCCGGGGCCCCCTGCCCGCCCGCCCCCCTCACCCCCGCCCCATCGCGGCCGCCGCCCGCCCGACCAGCTCACGGGGACACTCACCCGGCGCCCCTCGCCCCAGCCCGGCCCGCCGCGCCCGCCGGCGCCCCCAGGGCCCGCAGGAAGCCCCCCGCCCGCCAGCCCCGCCGGCGGCCCCCTCGGCCCTGCGGCCCCGCCAAGCGCTCCCAGGGAGCGAGAGGGGCCGGCCGAGGGCCGCAGCGGGAGCTGCTGGGACTTGTAGTTCGCCCGCGTCCGCCTCGGCCGTCGCCATCGCTGCCCCCGCCTCCCCCCGGGCCAGCCTTTGTCCCGGCCCGGCCACCCGGCCGCGCGGCCGCGCCTTTGTCTGCGCCGCGCCCCGCCCGCGCTGTCCCCGCCGCGGCCTCTCCTCTTCTGCGTCTCTCTCAGCCGCTCTCGATCCCTCTCCGCCTCTTCCTCTCTCTCTCTGTTCCTTCTCTGTCGCTCTGTCCCTCTATTTCTATGTCTCTCTCCATTTCAATCTCTTTGCCTCTCTTGCCCTCACTTTTTCTGCCTCTGTCCCTCTGTGTCTCTATCCTCTTCTCTCTCCCTGTCTCTGCCTCCTGCCCAGGTCTCTGACTCTCTCTGGTTTCAAGAAACACCGAACATTCTCTCTCTGTCTTGCAGACTGGCCACGCACATCAGCATAGTCAAGACGCTGAGAATTTACAAACTTGTGTATCTTTGCTCAGTCCAGCATTTCCCTCTAAGACTCCTCCTCCAAGGAAAAGAGTTGGGGATACTGAGTGTTTCCTCCTTCTCCTCCCTGGTCACGCACCGCTGTCACTGGTGGACTCCCCGTGCCTGATGCTCCCTCTGAAGCCTAGACCAGATCTGGGAAGCACTCCGGGCAGACTTTACCTGGAGACACAGATCCCCGTGAGGAGGGAGTGAAATACAGCCCCGGCAGCTGGCAGCTGGGCCGTGAGATGTTCTTCCCTGAACATAAACAACGATCCCAGAATATAAACAATGATCACACAAGGCCGCTCTGTGACCGCGCCTGAGCCGAGATAGACACAAGGACACTCTGCAACCACAAAAATGAATACACACCCCCTCCTCTCCCCCCCGCAACTAACACAGATGACCGCCGCTTCTTCCCAATGACGGCCGCATGTCCATCCTCCCACTTCTGAGATAAGAATCACCAAAATACCCAGTCCCAGTCGCCGATCTGCTCCCTGCTTGCTGACAGCACCAGGCTAGAGCTGCTTCTACTCTCCTCTTCTTAAAATTACCCAGCACAAGCCTGAATCCTAAAAGATGCCCTCCTGTCCCCCAACTCTTCTGGAGATGCCCCATGGTTCCCCGCTACGGGATCTTCCTTGCTGCGCAAGCTAAAAAAAATTTTTTTGACTACAGGTGTGCTTCCGATGGTCTTTGACGAATTTGGACAGCACCTACCCTTGCGTGCAAATCAGGCCTCCGGGGGACTTCGCTCTTCCTTCCAGAACCTTCTAGATCTGGGCTGAACTTGTGGCCTGAGACCTGCTTTCCAGCTCTCTGTGGAGAAGCCAGCAGCAGATCTGAGAGACTTGAAACTGCAGTTGGATTATGTCGCTTGTTCTTCATCCTACTGGATGATCCCATTACAAATAATACTTGTAATGACAGCTGTCATTTCAGTCTGCCCAGTATGTCTCTCAGCACCTCGCTTTCCCTTTGTGGAGCCCCCTCCACTACTCCAGATGGACCCGTGTCTAACCCGTGCCCCCCCAGTACCATGCGATCTAAACTTACCAACCCAAGAACCCCACCCCCCGGCCACAATGAGGTCTGGGACGAAGTCATGAGGTTGGAGAATCTCTTTCTTCCTTTGGGATCATGAGCTGTTTATTGGCTTCCTTCTGCCTGCACCCACCTTCCTCAGTTGTCTGGAAGAACAGTCTGCAGACTGAAGCCAATCTATACCAGGATGTAGGGGTGAGAGAGAGACAGCTCTAGCTATATTGGTTGAGCTCTTGGACATAGCCGTACCTGAAGCCGGAAAGCCCACAGTCTTTCCAGCCAACAAGTTTCCTGGGTATTTGAGCTAGTTTAGTGGGTTTCTGTCTCTTGCAGTCATGACAGTCTTGACTAATTTAGACATGATTTCCAGAAAAGGGAAGGGTATTGAAGGAAATAACTTAAAATGTGAAATTGACTGAACAAAGGTGAAGTAGAGGGCCAGGGCCACCTTGACATATATATTCATTATAAAGTGAATAGGCCTTCAAGATTTGTGCAGTGCACAACCTCCCCAGATATATGTGGCAGCCCTGTAGAAGGGCCTTGCTCAGGAAACCAGAAATCTGTTATGTTGAAGAAAAATGGCCGATTAAATCGTTGCCTGTTTTATCTTCGCACTCTGTGTGTCACCTGGGACTGTGGCTCGAGCGGCTTTGGAGGAAAATATCAGGATGTTGGAACATGTGGGAGCTTTCATGAAGTCTTCGGCAAGGTCTTATGAGATAGACACAAGCTACCTCTATGTGCTCCTTTTTTTATACATTTATTTATGTTTATTTATTTGGCTACACCGGGTCTTTACTGCTGCACATGGGCAGTACTCTGTCACGGTGCATGGGCTTCTCATTGTGGTGACTTCTCTTGTTGCGGAGCACGAGCTCTAGGTGTGTAGGCTTCAGTAGTTGTGGCTTGCGGGCTCTAGAGCACAGGCTCAGTACTTGGGGCACACGGGCTTAGTTGCTCCGCGGCATGTGGGATCTTCCCGGACCAGGGATCGAACCCGTGTCCCCTGCATTGGCAGGCGGATTCTTAACCACTGTGCCACCAGGGAAGTCCCTAGGAGCACCTTCTTAAAGCAGAGTCTAGCACCTGCTCAATTTTGTGAGATTGCTACGGCTGAATTCTCTGCCCCAATCTAAAAGAGGAAGTTAGTACTGAGATGGGGAGATAAGATTGGGATTATCAGAGATCCGGTGGGCTCTTAATGCCTCAGCCTTTCAAGCATGGAACACTGAACACTGCCTGTCTATTAGGCACAATTAACCTCATTGGGAAGAGCCTATTGGCTGAGTCTTTCTGCCCTCTAGATTGTAACCTGGGGCAAGATAGATGCTGTGGGGCTGGGCAGGCACAGGTCTGTTGCTAGGAGACAGGATCCAGCAAGATTGGGCTCCAGACTCCAAGATCCTGGTGAGGTTTGGAGAACCAAATCACCCGGGCATCCAATCACAGCATTCCATCCCTCTGGGCACAGTGATTGGTTCACAGCTGGACATGTGACTCAAATGGGCCAGTCAGAGGGTTGTTAAATTCTAACGTGAGGAGTTGAGGGGAAGACCTCCACCCCTTCCTTTGGGGCTTTAATCATTAGGATTTGCGTTTTGTTTTGTATCGTTTTTGCTTTTGTTTTTTGCCACTGCTTGGACTGAGAGGCGGCAAGGGAGAGAGCATGCCTGATGAGGAATTAGCAGGCTTGATGTTAGACCTAATTACAGACTTTCTTGTTTCTAAGTCAATAAAATCCCTTTCTGCTTGAGCAGATACAGCTGGGTTTCTGACACTTGCAACAAAAATACCCAAGACTTTAACAAAATTTAGGCACTGTTTATTGAGCTGCAGCCAAGTGCGAGGCCCTGTTTTAAGAATGGTATATGCGGGCTTCCCTGTTGGTGTAGTGGTTAAGAATCCGCCTGCCAATGCAGGGGACACGGGTTCGAGCCCTGGTCCAGGAAGATCCCACATGCCGCGGAACAACTAAGCCCATGCGCCACAACTACTGAGCCTGTGCTCTAGAGCCCGCGAGCCACAACTACTGAAGCCCACGCGCCTAGAGCCCGTGCTCCACAAGAGAAGCCACTGCAATGAGAAGCCTGCACACTGCAACGAAGAGTAGCCCCCGCTCGTTGCAACTAGAGAAAGCCTGCACGCAGCAACGAAGACCCAACGCAGCCAAAATAAAATAAATAAATAAATTTATATATATATATATATAAAAGAATGGTACACGCACATTTTATTTACTCCTCGTAACCACCCCATGAAGGAGGAACTGTTGCCATCCCCATTTTACAGATGAGGAAAGTGAGGGTCAGAGCATGAAATCATTTGCCTAGGGACAGAAAAAGACAAGTCTGCTGCTTAGCAATGATTACCATTGACAAAATGTTTTCCTTTAAAATTTAATCTGTTTTCCCATGTTCAATACTGTTTTACTCATCTTATTTCATAAGTCTTTTTAGTTTTTGTAGTTCATATGAAATGCCTTTTCTGGGGGGTAAGTGGGATATAGGAGGGATAGACATAAATCCATAGAATGCATCCAGAATCATCATAATGTAGTGTCTTTCTGTACTGAAGACATCTTGAGTAGTTTCTGTTTTTTCCTGGCAACCCATCCCGGGGCTGGTCAGTTCCATTGTTAGAAAATGCTTCAAGTTGTGCTGAAATCTGCTTCCTTGTAACTCCTACCCATTATTTCTAATCTGATGTCTCGGTTGTTGAAACCATTCCTAGAACCAGGCAGGAGTACACATAATCCTGCAACTGGAGCTACATGGAATCAAAGCAAGCTTTCTGAGCTTCCTGGCAGGCAAGGCAAAAAGGGAAAGCTTTTTGTACATGTAGTCCGGTCAACAAGCAGACCGGCTTTACCAGGAGAGCCTAATTTTATCCTAGGAATCATTGTAGGATGGGTTTATTGCAGTGGTTCTCAACCAGGGGCGACTTTTCCCCCCAAGGGACATTTGGCAATGTCTGGAGACAATTTTGGCTGTCACAACTGGGCGGGGGAGAAGGAATGTGCTACTGGCATGGAGTGGGTAGAGTTCAGGGACGATGCCAAGCACCCTACAATGCACAAGACAGCCTCCAACCGCAAAGAATGATCCTATCCAGAATGTCAATAGTGCCGAGACTGAGAAAGCTTGTTTTATCATGAGGCAATTCAGACGAGTGTCATCTACATCATTAGTGGAAGCAAGCAGAAGAGGTGTTCTGCCTCTAGCAGACCCTCTCATGGTCGACATGGATACCATGACTGCAGACGAAAGGTCCATCTTGTCCCCGTGGGACCCCAAACTGGACTCCTCTCCTTCCTGTGGAAGTGACAAGCTGGTCTCACAGGATTGCTGCCCATGGGGAAAGGTCTCCTGGCCAGGCTTGAGGTTGGCTCTTAGTGGCCCATTGGATTGGGGGCCTTGGTCTTTAAAGGTCTGTCTACAGGGTCAGGGAACCGTGTTCATTCCCTGAAACCAGATTCTCAACAGCCTGCAGAGGCAGGGCCCAGGCACGGCCACCAAGGCCCATCTTATCGTCCCAGACAGATCTGGCTTCTTGGTGGTGATTCATCAGACCCCAAGACTTTCCAGGTGGGGTGCTGTCCAAGGTACTAGTCCTTGACATACTTGATGTCCTTGACATACTTACCAGCTTCAAGCCTCCACCCCATACTCCTCCTTTCCACCCTTTTCATTCTGTCTCTGGCTGAACACCTACCCCCTTGGGCCTGATCACATGCTGATGACTTTTGTTGATGTGCCCCTGGACCCAGCTGTGATCTGGGCGCCAGCTGCCCAGCCAGCCAGTGCACCAACCATTCAGCTTCCAGCCTCTGCTCACAATAGGGGACATTGCTGGGCCATTCTCAGCATGTCCACCCTTTCATGCCCCCTCTGAGCCTCACCCAGTCTCTCAATGATTGAGCTCCATCCTACACCCTCCTTACCTTCATCCTTGGAAAGGAAGCTCTCCCTTCTTGACCCCCAGCCACGCACACTAACCAGTGTGTACATTTCTCATTTACAACAATCTAATGAGAGAGAGCTATTGTTTATCTCCATTTTACAGATGAGCAAATAGAGGCTCAGAGGGGTCAAATGACTTGCCCAGGACTACTTTCCAGGACAGGGAGGAGTCAGGATTTGCACTCTGTCCATTCAGCCCCAGGAGCCTACATTCTCAACCTCTCACCACGCTGCCTCCGTTCAACACTGTAACTCCATCCTCCCACACCATTCAGAACTTTTGGCAGCGAGAATTCCCTAGCGGTCCAGTGGTTAAGACTCGGCGCTTTCACTGACATGGACCTGGGTTCAATCCCTGGTTGAGGAAGTGAGATCCCACAAGCCCTGTGGCATAGCCAAAAAAATAAATAAATAAAAGAAAGAAAGAAAGAAAGAACTTGTGGTATCACCTGAACACCTTACAAGCGTCAGACCACCAAGCTTTTGCACAAACTGAGATGGCCTCCCTGCCCAGAGTGGGATGACACCCAGGGTCTGCGGAAATTCAGGGCTTCTCCATGGAGTCATTCTCTCCCGTACGTTCTCTCACCAACCCCATAGGCACTCTATCCTCTTTCATGGCTGACTGATGGAAAGTGGTGGGATGTTGCCAAAGTGGTGTTTATTGCTGGCTGCGGCATGGGTAGGTAGGGGTCTGGGGGGCCCGAGGGTCCACCTTCCCAGCCCCACAGCCCCACTGGCGAGGGGAGCCCAGGGGCACATGACTCTCCTGGAGGTCGTCCCATGTCAGCAGTCCTGGGCCCTGGTACTTGAAAGCAAACTCATCCTTGTTTAGGGTCGAGAAGAAGCGCTGTCTACCCGGCGGGGGCTCCGAGTGGCTGTACCTGCACTGTGGAGTCAGGGTGGGGAGCCTGGCAGGGCAGCCTGGAGGATGGCTGGCCCACCCTGGCCACCCTGTCGTTCCCACACCACCTTGGGAACATCAAAGAGTGGGGAACGGCTGATGATTGGGTCCTGGGGAGGTGGGCAAAAGGGAACCCCAGGTTGGGCTGACCCAGGAGCTGGATGAGAAGCTGGAGAGAAAGCAGGTGGGCCCCTGGAATGCCCCCAGGGCTGGGTTGACCGTAGGTGACTCTGAGCTAATCCCTGGCTTGGAGTATAACTGTGGCTGGTGATACGAAGCTGACCCTGACATGACCCTGGGGCTGAGCTAGAGATGACCTGGGACTGGGATGACATTAAGATGACCCTGAGCCTGGGGTGACCCTAGAGTGACCCTGAGCAGACTTGACAGGAACTCTGAGTCTGAGTTGATGCTATAATTTTCCTGAGATAACTCTACACTGATTTCGGGGGTTACCTGCTTAGAGAGATACCCCCTCCCCCTCCCTCACCCACGGTAGCATCTCCTCAGTCATGGAGGCTGGAGCTATTGTGTGGCTTCAGCAGCTTCTGGTTCATGGTTAAAAAATCTGTTCCTGGAGATTTGGGAGGGGTGGCTGAGCTGAGGGGCTGAGGGGGGAAAGGCAGGGCCCAGGGGGAAGGGACACGGGAGACTAAGGATGGGGTAAGGGTTCAAGGGCGACGCCTGGGCTAGTGCTGAAGTTGTCAGGGGAGGAGGATGGATTATGAGGCGGGGAGGATGGGGCAGCCAGGATAGGGCTGAGGACGCCAGGGGCGGGGCAAGGGTAGACTAGCGAGGGTCGGGGGGCTGGGGGGGAGGGGTGGGCAGGAAGAATAGGCTAGCTGGTCATGGGGCGGAGCCAGAGTGTCCCAGAAGAGGAGGGGTAAGAGTCAGGAGAGGGCGGATATGGAGAGGGGCGGGGCCAGACCAGAGGGGCGGAGTCATGCAGCGGTGGGGCCATGACGGGGTGTGGGTGGGGGCGTTGGGGGTCACGATCACGAAGGAGTGGGGTTGTTCAGGGTCAGAGTTGGTAATCTTGGCTCAGGGGGTGGGAATCTAGCCCTTCAGGAGGCGGAGCCAGACTCGGGCAGGGGGCGGGGTGGGATTGGCCGGGGGCGGGACCACAGCTGTGCCAAGGGCGGGGCTTCCGAGGTGGGTCCCGCGCTCACCGCCTGTGCCCTGGGGCAGGTTGCTCTGCAGCAAGCGGAGGTTGAGCGCTTTCGGCGGCTTCTGCATCCCAGGGGGTAAATAGTCTGTGCCCATGGAGGTCTGGAAGAACTGTCCGAGCAGCGACGGCTCCCCTAGGGTTATGTGACTCTGCAATTTCTCATGAGGCATGTGGCGGCTGGGTGGCTTGGTCGCGGGCAGCGGCTGTAGGACCACATGGCATCTGGGAAGCTCCCGGTGTCAGGGATGTCCCATGGCCAGGACGGAGGGCAGAAGTGGGTGCTGTGAGACCTTGGACGGCTCACACTCTCTCTGGGTCCCACGTGATGGCGCTGGGAGTTGGTACTGTTATCTCAATTTACAGGCAGAGCCACTGAGGTTTGGAGGGTTAAGCGACTCACCCTACTTCACACAAACAGATCCAGGAGATGCCCGCACGCATGTCAAGCTCCCTCCCACCTCAGGGCCTTTGCACTTGCTATTATTCACTCTGCTTGGGAAGCCCTTTTCCCTGACGAGCCCTGCTGCCTTCTTCCCCTTCCTGCTGACCTGGCCGTGGAAGAAGTGCGTGGAGGTGGTGAGCCTGCCCGGACCAGGGCACCCATTTCCTTCCAGGATGTGCGACTCCGGAGTCAGGTCGTGGTGAAGAACAAAAGGCTCTGCCAGTGGCAGAGTAGGTCCTGAGCAGCTCTGAGAGGCTGCTGTGGGAGTGAGGGGCGGGGCAGGCGGCAGGCTCTCACCTGGCTCCCGGGCATAGAAGTGTTCACCCTTGGTGGTCCTGTCGTGGAAGAGGCCACCTCCAGGTCGAATATTCACACAGTGGATGTGGGCTGAGGCCTGGGCCTTGTCATACCTGCAGATAAGGAGGTGGGAGAAGGAGGACCCATCTGATCTGGGCCCATGCAACTCCCAGGAAAAAGGAGAGAGGGACAGGCTTTCTAATGGCCGAGCTGTGGGGTGCTAATCGTGGGAAGTGTGTCATAATAGTGGGTCTCGCCTGTGGGTGATGGAGAATTCAAAGGCACAGCATTGGCCCTAGAGCCTTAGGTGACACATCCCACATGTCGTTGAGAGCCGTTTGCCCCATCTTAGTAGTAGGCCATGGTCCCTTTGTACCTGTCTGGGGGCAGAACCTGGGGCCTGTAGGCTTGTTTCTGCTCTGCACACATGGGCCCATAGCCAATCTTGAAGTCTCCCAGTTCTATGCTGGAGGAGGCCTGTGGGAGGACAGGGGTGGGAAAGGCAAGACCACCCAGCGCCCACCTCTGCTCCCCCCACCGCCAGCAGCACCAGCCCAGCCTCAATTTACCCTCTTACACGTCAAGGCAAGTGGGCCTGGAAGGGCCTGGAACTGTCTCTGGTAGGAGGTGCTGTCATCCTGTCTCCTGTGCTCCCACTCCCAAAATAATAAAAAATAATGAGAACAAGGGTGTTCCTTGGTTGCCTAGTGGTTAGGATTCTGGGCTTTCACTGCTGTGACCCGGGTTCAATCTCTGGTCGGGGAACTGAGATCCCGCAAGCCGCGCGGTGTGGCCAATAATAATAATAATGACAACAAGAATAACTACCAAGTTTTGAGCCCAGTACCTAGGTTAAGTGCTTTGCACCTCATTTGGGGGGGCCGATATTATCCCCCCCCCCCCCCACCTGAAGCCTCCTTGAAGCTCGGAGAGGTCAAATAACCTGCCAGAAATAATAGAAATTCAGAACCAGGTGGAGTCAAATCCAACTGACAATCCGTGAACCCAGCTTGGAGGGTCTCTGACTAGTGATGTCTACCAGAAGGTCCTCTGTATCACAGAACTGGAAAATCATATGCATGACAGCGACCCCTTGTTGAGCGCTCAGTATTTGACAGGCATATTCTGCACTCGGGGCCCTTTCGGCTTCACCAATAACTATAAAGTGGGGCCCTGTTGTTGCACCCACTTTGCAGGTGAGTGAACTGAGGCTGGGAGAGATCGACTTGCTCAGAGTCACACAACTACTAAGGTCGCAGGGCTGGGGTGGTGGTGGGGGACACTTAGCAGATTTGTCTGACCCCAAACCAGCTTTCATGACTTCGGGCCACCGCACAGCACCCTGGAGAGATTCGGGAGACATGCCTATTGTGTGGATGCGGAAACTGAGGCTCGAGGAGCTTCCAGTGTGTCTCAGCCTCTGCACTACTGACATGTGGGGCTGGATAATTCTTTACTGTGGAAAGCTCTCCTGTGCGTGGTAGGATGTTTAGCAGCATCCCGGGCCTCCAGCCGCTCCCTGATGGTACCGCCTTCTCCCTCCACCCCCACGCCCAGTCCTGAAGACCAAAATATGATCCCCAGGCATTGCCAAATGTCCGCCGGGCTGGGCACAGTATCCCCGCTCGCCATGAGAACCACTGTGTTGGGTAAATTGCCTAGGGTGCCCGGGCGCGCGCTCACCGAAGAGGCAGGAGGGCTCGCGGAGCTTCGGGCAAATGTCGTGGAGCGAGAAGAACTCCTGGTGCGCGCTGGGCGGGATGGGCAGCTTGGCTCGGTCGCGGGACGGCACCGAGTCGCGGTCGAAGATGAGGCGCGCGCCGCGGATCTGCTCGCTGGCGCGCTCCGGAAGCGCCGGCCTGCCGCGGTGGGCGCGCGCGGGGGAGAGGCCGGTGCGGGCGCGGGAGTCCGCGTGCGCGTGCAGGTTGCTGACCTGCATGGCGAGCGTACGCTCCCGTGCCAGTTTCCGCTCCCGCTCCCTTGACAGCAGCGGTGACGCAGGCGCATACGCGCAGTGCGTCTCCGACAGGGGCTCCTGGCCGGCCCAGCGCGCGTCCTGTTGGAAGAGGGACGCGCGGGGCGGTGGCTGGCACAGCGGCCCACGGGTAACGTTCCGGTAGGCGGGAAAGTCCCGGTGCGACGCGGACTGCTTGGCGTCCACGTGCAGCCGCGGGTCGGGCCCCAGCGCAAAGTGCGAGGCCTTGAGGAATTCCAGCCAGGACATTGGGCACGGCAGGAGGGCTCCCGCGGCCATCGCGGGACGCAGCGCCACCTGTGAGGGCGCGGAGAAGGGACTGAGCAGGTGCCCGCGGGGTCAATGCTGCCTTTTACTCTTTTCTCTGTGCCAGGCACTGGATATCATAAGAAACAGGTGTAGGGGATTCCCTGGTGGTCTAGTGGTTAGGACTCCGGGCTTTCACTGTGGGGCTCGGGTTCAATCCCTGGTCAGGAAACTGAGATCTCGCAAGCCGGCTGGCACGGCCAAAAAATGAAGAAAAAAGAAACAGGTGTAGCCCCTCTGCCTGCCCCCAGGGAATGTAGAGCTATAAGTCATCACTCATACGGCACTTACAGTGTGCCAGGCATGGTTCTAGGCCCCCAGAGGGGGTCCATCATTAACAGACCAAGAGCCTTGCTTTTGTGGAGATGGTAATGGGGCCCAGAGGAGACAAACAATAATGTATAAATGTAATCACATAACTTGCAGAGTCAGTTACAAGCTGATAAGTGCTGTGGGGAAAAAAGTCACACAGGGTAGAAGGATGGGGTTTCGGGTGGAAGGGTTGTAGTTTTAAATAGTCAGGGAAGGCATCACCGAGATGATAGGCAAAGACCTGGAAAGAGGGGCAGCGGGGCATTTGGGTATCTGGGGGTAAGAGCATTCTGGTCAGAAGAAACAGCAGGTGCAAAGGCCCTGAGGCTGGTGCAGAGAAACGGGAAGAGCTGTAGAATTAACCACTGCATTTGACACTTTGCTGCCAGAACCCACTCTCCTCACTCTCAGTCAGTTGTCGAGGCCATGGCTCTCCGCTCCTTCATGTCTGGGAACCCACTTCCGTCTCTCTGCCCAACCCTGGCCACTGTCCCATCTCTGCCACACACCCCCTCACTGGTTTTCCTGCCCTCTGCAGTTGTCCCAGGTCCTGACTATTCTTTCTGTCCTCAAGCTGTTTGAGGTTTACACACCTTCTACTCATTTCTCTGGGCTTTTAGCTCCGGGCTCCCAGCACCCCACTTAGCCGACTGCGACTTTCTGGTCTTTGCTCAGAGCTGAGGTGTTTCCCTCACTCTCCTCTCTGCACCTTAGAGACCAGACCCTTGGATGCCACCGGCACCCCTGGCTTAGCCTCTTCTCGTGTGGGAGGCCCTCCTGGATCACTTCAGCCCACAGCTATTTGCTCATGTCAGTCTCTTTAGAAAACACATATCAAAGGTTTTAACGTGGCAACCACTTCAGCGTGGAGGATTTGATGTCAGAGGCCGCTGATGTCCATTATCCCCATTTCCCCAGGTTTTCCTCTAACACTCTTCTGCACAGGATAGGCCGAACCGTCTGAGTCACTGTACCGCTTAATGCCACTCCAGGGCTCATATACCTGCAATGTAGCCTTAGAGACATCTGTGCTCTCCACCTCCAGCCCCAAGACCACCAGGAACACACAGGTATTTGAACACATAGGGCTTGTTACCTGTTGCAGCAGGGAGGGCGTACTCTATGGACCTATCAGACTTGGGCTCGTCTTAGGTGCTTCCTGGGAGGTTTCGGTTAAGCGGGGCTTTGCTCTGTGTTGGATTCTTTTACCGGTTGGAAATTTGACTTCCTTGTTTTGAGATGTTCCGACAAATAAAAATAATATATAAAAACATCAGGACAGGGAAGGGGGGCGGGGAGATGGGGAGTTGATACTTAATGGGGACAGAGTTTCAGTTTGGGAAGATGAGAGCGTTCTGGAGATGGATGGTGGGGACGGCTGCACGACAGTGTGAATGTAATCAGTGCCACTGAGCAATTAAAGATGTTTAAAATGGTCCGTTTTATGTATATTGTACCACAATACAAAAAAATTTTTTAAAGGAGAAAGCAATTTCTTAAAAAAAAAAAAACAACTAACAAACAGATGAAATAAAAATGTAAGGCTGGTGAACCTGTCCCAGTTCATGGTGCCCTAAATCACCTACTGAATGGGATCTTCCCTTCCTCCCTCCCTCCCTCCCTCCCACCCTCCCTCTCCTCTCCCTTCTTTCCTCCCTCCCTCCCTTCCTTCCTCCCTCCCTCCTTTCCTTCCTTCCTCTCTCCCTCTCTCTTTCTTTCTTCTTTCCTTTCCATATAGTTGACATAACACTGTGTGAGTTTAAGGTATACAACATACCGATTTTTGATACATTTCTATTGCAACACGGTTGCTACTGTAGCCTTAGCCAACACGTCTATGGTGTCACATAACTATCACTTCTTTCTAGTGTCTGCAACAATTAACATCTGGTCTCTTGGCGGGTTTAATGTTTATAATACAGTCCTCTGGTCTGTCGTCCCTGTACTTTGAATTTGAGCTCCAGGACTTATGTACTCAGTGGGTTCCTTTTCACTAAATTCAAGCAAAGTGTTGTTTTGTCCACTGGGTCGAGGTCCCATTACCTGCTCCCTAGCCCAGGGCTCTGCTGAGGGCTTTGGCCCAGCCAGGTTGATGCAAATATACATTTTCCCTGCCTGCTGGGAAAAGGAGGACCCAGGAGTTTGTAGATCCTGGATGCTGTCAGGAAGCAAGGGGGAGAGGTAACACCCTTACAGAGAAACAATAATTTGGATCACAAAGTCTAAGGAATGAAGTAAGATTAAAGCAGCGATTGGCAAAGACACAGAAGTCATTTAGATTAGCCAGGAAATGTCTGGTTGCTGTTGTGAGTTGGACAATGTTCATGTTTTGTCTGTGTTCAGACACCATGATGGAGTGGGCTTGTTTTGTCTTGTTCAACCACGGTCACAGAGTGGCCTTGTCCAATGTGGGCGTTCTGTGAAATGCTGTGATCGCCAGGCCAGGCCCTAGCAACCACAAGGCCAGCTGTGAATGCCAGGCCGGTTCCTGTCTCTTTCCCAAAGGTCAAGCTCAGCCCTAACCCAATGGTGGCAGACACTGGGAGGGTGGGGCCCTGCCCACAAGACTCACCGCTGTCTCCTTGGTGCCTAGAACGGAGCCTGGTGCACAGCAGGCATCAGAGAAATGCCTTGTGTTTTTACAAGGTCCATGGGGACAGAACAGGCTCAAGAGAAGGGATCCAGTCACTCATGGAGCCGCTCCACAGCCCAAGGTTCTCTGTGGGGCCTTGGGCTTGGCTTGGACGTTTTCTGCTTTTTGTATGTGTGTGTATATAGTTTTTGTTTTAATTTTTTTTGGCTGTACCATGCAACTTGCGGGATCTTAGTTCCTCGACCAGGGATTGAACCCGGGCCCCCTGCAGTGGAAGCGTGGAGTCCTAACCACTGGACCGCCAGGGAAGTCCCTGGATTTTTTCCGCTGATGGAGCAGTGTCCCCAGTTAGGGGGTTGGGGAGCACACAGACCCCTGCACCCAAGTCTTAAGCAAGGAGGACTGTGCTCGAATGTGAGGCTTAAAGAGTCTCTTGGATGTCTTGGGGAAGTCAGGCCCTCGGAAGGAGGCTGGGGCTTGGGGTCCAGGTAAGAGAGAATGGGGGCTGCCTATGGAGGAGGATGTGGGCTGGGAAAAAGTAGATGGATTCCAGGGATATTTTGGTGGCTGTTGGGACATGGGAGGGGCATACTGAGGTAAAGAGGTGAGAGTGATATCCAGGGCTGTGCCTGGGTGATGGGCAGGGGAGCCTCGAGATGGGAGTACAGAAGAGCAAGACGCCGCTGCTGTCAGTCTGATGTCAGTCTGGGAGTAGCTGAGTGTGAGGGGGCTTGTAGGATTTGCAGGGGAACTGTCCAGGGGGCAGGTGGGAGCAGTAGACAGGGCAGGATTGGAGGGAGATGGGGGGAGAGACCAGTAAAGAGGTGGCTAGGGAAATCGTGGGAGTGGATAGGATCTCCCAGGACAGTGCGGATGGAGCAGAAATAGTGAGCTTTTGACAGGGCGCTGAGCCCCACAGGCAACACCGCTTATTGAGAAGCTATTTTGTGCCACGCTGTGGGGATCTAGCTGTGACCAAGACAGATCCAAAGCCCTGCCCTGGTGGAGTTCACATTCTGTTGAGGAGAGACAAATAACTAGACAACCAGACAAATAACTAGATGACTAGGTTAAGCAGCAACATAGACAGTTATGTTAGGTAGTGTTACCAACTAAGAAGAAAAATAAGGCAGCAAGAAATGTGGGCAGGAAGTGCCCAGGAGGGTGTGCAGGGGAGGTCCCGTGAGAGGATGGCATTTGAATAAACATGAGGAGGAGGTGAGGGAAGGAGCCATGTGGGTATCTGGAGGGAGAGCCTTCCAGGCAGAGTGAACAGCCCATGCAGAGGTCCTGAGTCAGGTGTGGGCTGCAACTTCAAGGAACAGGAGGAGGGCAATGTGGCTGGATAGGAGTGAATGAGGCTGGGAGAGTGATAGGAGTCAAAATCAAGAGGAAATTTTTGTTTTTTTAAAGGAGATCAGTCAACATCGTTAGTGATTAGGGACATGCAAAACAAAACCACGGTGAGATACCACTTCCCAGCTAGTAGGAGACGTGCCATGTGTGTCTCCTTACTGGTAAGCCAGCTTATCTTTCCCTGACCTCTATTGATTATTTGAGGCTCAGGAAAAATAGGAGAGCAGACGCAATCTTTCAAAGGAGGAAAGTATGTAGAGGGGTTTCCTCAGCTGACTGAGAAGAGGAAGAAGAAAGCTGATGTACTATGAGAAGAGGATGGAGGTGGGGGGAGTAGGTGGTATATCGTACGTACGTTAGTCCGGACTGAGCCCGTGCTGGCATGGCAATATTTTTGGATATGCTGGGTTAAAATGTATTATTAAAATTAATAGTCCAAGTGTTGGCATGAATGTGGAGAAACTGGAACCCTTCTGCATCGCTGGTGGGAATGTAAAATGGTGCAGCCACTGTGGAAAACAGTCTGGTGGCTTCTCAAAAAGTCAAACATTGTTACCGTATAATCCGGCAATTCTGCTCCTAGGTATATGCCCAAAGGAATTGAAAGCAGGGACTAGAACGAGTACACGTACACCACGTTCATAGCAGCACTATTCACAAGAGTCAAAAGGTAGAGACAACCCAAGTGTCCATCAACCGATGAGCAGATAAACAAAATGTGACGGAGCCAGAGCATGGAATATTATTCAGCTACAAAAGGAATGAAGTACTGAGACATGCACAACGTGGATGAACCTCGAAAAAAGGGTCAGTGAAAGAAGCCAGACACAAATGTTCACATATGGTATGATTCTATTTATATGAAATATCCAGAACAGGTAAGTCCATAGACACAGAAAGCAGATGGTGGTTGCTAGAGGTTAGGGAGAGGAAGAATAGAGTGACTGCTCGAAAGAGTGACAGAGTTTCCTTTGAGGGTGATGAAAACATTTTAAAACTCTAAAGGAGGGATGTCTGTACAACACGTGAGTGTACTAAATGCCACTGAATTGTACATCTTTTTTTAAAATTATTTATTTATTTATTTTTATTTGGTGGCTCCGGGTCTTAGTTGCAGCAGGCGGGCTCCTTAGTTGCGGCTTGCAGGCTCTTTAGTTGTCGCATGTGAACTCTTAGTTGCAGCACGCATGTGGGATTTAGTTCCCTGACCAGGGATTGAAACTGGACCACCTGCATTGGGAGTGCGGAGTCTTTTTTTAAAAATTTTTAATAAATTTATTTATTCACTTATTTAATTTTTGGCTGCATTGGGTCTTTGCTGCTGCACGCGGGTTTTCTCTAGTTGCTGAGAGCCGGGGCTGCTCTTTGTTGTGGTGCGCAGGCTTCTCATTGTGGTGGGTTCTCTTGTTGCGGAGCGCGGGCTCTAGGCGAGCGGGCTTCAGTAGTTGCGGCTTGTGGGCTCTAAAGCGCAGGCTCAGTAGTTGTGGCGCACGGGTTTAGTTGCTCTGCAGCATGTGGGATCTTCCCGGACCAGGGATCGAACCCGTGTCCCCTGCATTGGCAGGCGGATTCTCAACCACTGCACCACCAGGGAAGGCCCGGGAGTGCAGAGTCTTAACCACAATGCCACCAGGGAAGTCACTGAATTGTATATCTTAAAATGGTGAACTTTTTGTTATGTGAATTTCACCTCAATTTAACAAAAAAAAAAAAAAAAAAAGGAAACAGGCTATGCTAACTTTTTGAGAAAATGTCTTTGATTTTTTTGACCGGCTAGTCCACAGAGACTGCACAAAATTCAAAAGCTACAAAACAGTGCAAAGGTGAACATTTTAATCTCTTCCCAGTGACAACCAAAGAATGTTGCTCACTGTCTGGCTCTACAAGGACTGAGTCATTGGCAACTGCAGTCACTGACCTTCATCAAACCCTGACAGGAGTTCAGGGCCGAAGATCAGGAATGAGGCTCTTTCTGCTCGGGGAAAAACTGGCAGGACTTCAGATAGATATTTTCAGGACAAATTTTTTATGAGCCTGGATTCTTGCATCTTTCCAAACTAAGAAAAGCACTAAAATCATTAACTGCAGTATTTGTTCCTTGTGACCAGAAGCTACCTTCTCCTGAGATGTGTGATTACACATACCCTTCTCCAAAATCACACATATACTGACCTTCCCCCCACCTTTTCCTCAGAGCTGTCTGAGGCTGTGTCTAGGGCTACAGTCCTCAGTAAATCCCTCAATAGAACGGAAACTCGGGCTTCCCTGGTGGTGCAGTGGTTGAGAATCTGCCTGCCAGTGCAGGGGACACGGGTTCAAGCCCTGGTCTGGGAAGATCCCACATGCCGCGGAGCAACTAGGCCCGTGAGCCACAACTACTGAGCCTGCGCGTCTGGAGCCTGTGCTCCCCAACAAGAGAGGCCGCGAGAATGAGAGGCCTGCGCACCGCGATGAAGAGTGGCCCCCACTCGCCGCGACTAGAGAAAGCCCTCGCGCAGAAACGAAGACACAACATAGCCAAAAATAAATAAATAAATAAATAAATAACAAAAAGCAAACAAAAAACCCCCGAAACTCACAGCTCTCACGGTGTGCGTTTTTATTTGTCAATACCAGCCGCCCAGTTATCCTCTCTGGTGCAATTCCAGTTATCAGATTCTCGTCTATTCTTCTAGAACGGTTCTATGCGTTTCCTTGACTTTTTTTTTTTTAAAGGGGAAGAGTTTATTTATTTATGCATTCATGCATGCATGATCTTAGTCCCAGGGACTGAACCTGCGCCCTCTGCAGTGGAAGCACAGCGTCCTAACCACTGGACCGCCAGGGAATTCCCCCAAGTTTCCTTGACTTTCTAAAAACGCCTTACATGATATGACAACAGCCATCCATGCTCCCTACAGACAAGAAGACAATACAGAAAGGGTGACGCAGGAAAATTAGAGAACTCCCTTCTTGGACCACGGCAAACAGGTTGGTGTTTTGCTTGGAATATTTCTGTGTGTGTGGGCAGTTGGTTACCTTTGAAAACACGGGTAGCTAACTCCGAGGATCCACCTGGGTGCACAGGCCCTGGGGAGCGCACACGTGGCGGCCCCAAGGCTGCAAACTCTGTCCCTCCCAGCAGCAGACAAACGGTCAAGTGCCCCACAAACAGTCGCAGCCGCGCCTGCGCAGAACGTCCCCGGGAGCGCGCAGCCTGGTGCCGGGCCCGCCCCCTGGCGCGGCGCGCTGACGTCGAGGTGACGTCACGGCGGATCGCCATGGTGGCCCTGAGCGGTCTGGCGTCGGCGCTGGAGTCCTATAGGGGCCGCGACCGCCTGGTGAGGCTGGGGTGGAGCGCGGCCAGAGGTCTCGGAGTCGGGCCAAAGCCCCGAGACCCGGACACTGAGGCCAGAGAGGGAGCGGGGTCACTCACGATCCCCCAGGGCAGAGGCCCTGTCCCCGAGTAGTGGACATGTAGGTTGTTCCGGCCACCCCATCGTGACTGGACATTTACAGTACCAACTAAATCCTCACGTCTGCGCATTGGGATCCGGCCGGATCACTGTAGCTGGTCGTTGGGTCCCAAACAATATCGTATGAGGATTTAGGATGTTGCAGGGTCCCCTCTGGCTGGACATTTGGATCCTGATGAATCCCGTATAGTCGGGCACCTAGGTTGTTCTGGCCAGTTCAACCTGGCTGGACATTTCCATGCCAAACAAATCCATGTCTGGACATGTAGGATCGGACTAGGCCACTGTAGTTGGTCCCTGAGTTGTCCCAAACAATCTCACACAGGGATTTAAGATTTTGCAGGGCTTTCCCTATGGCTGGATGTGTAGGATCTCACCACATCCCCTCTGGTTGGGTAGATTGTTCCTTCCAGGCCCCTGAGGTCAGACTCTGAGCTTGTCCCAATCAGTCTCTTCCAGGTAGGCATTCAGGTTGTACTAGGGAAGGTACCAGTAGCTGGGCATTCAGGTTCCAACCAAATCCCGTATGATCGGGTGTTCGGGTTCTAACAAACGCCCCCAAGCTGGACATTTAAATTGCAGCGTTTTTGCCATTACAAAGGTGCTGAAAAGGAATGACAAGTAAAAATAATATATAAAACAACAGGAAAAAGTATCTTCTGAAAAGCAGATGATATAAAGATATAAGGGTGGTGATGCGGACCCAGTTCACCATGCCCCAAATCACCCACTGATTCCCAAATCACCACTGGGTTCCTTCTCACTAAAGTCATAAAAACAAATGATCCTTTTGTCCACTGGGTTGAGGCCTGGTCACCTTCCCAATCCACAGCCCAGCCACAGAATTTCGTGCAGCCAGGTAGATGCAAATGAATTCAATACATTTCCACCTAGCCCTCCTACATGCTGGGAAAAGGAGGATCCAGGAGGTGGGAAATGGGGGTTTCTTTTTCTTGTCCCCATCACATATGTCTCCAAAGACTGTGCCATTCAGTGACATGAGCCAGTACTCTGTTAGTTTCCCAGTGCCTTTTGGACAATGATGTCATGGGTCTCCATTTATCCCACCTACAAGTATCCTTTTCAACTTTTGGCTTTTACTGGAAGTTTGTTGATGGAGACTCGTCCTCCCACTTGATCTTATGGGGTCCACGGCCAGGTCAGGGGTGATCCAGCTCAGTCCTGCCCCAGGGCCATGCTGACTGCTTCTGGTTTCCCACAGATGCGAACGCTGGGGTACTGCTGCCAGCTGGTGGGCGGGGTCCTGGTGGAACAATGTCCTGCCAGGTCAGAAGTGGGGACACGCCTGCTGGCACTGTCCTCCCAACTCAGCCACTGCAGGACCGTCCTGCGACTCTTTGATGACGTGGCCATGTTCGTCTACACCAAGCAGTACGGCCTGGGGGCAGAGGTAACAGGGCGCATTGGGCTGAAGGGAGGGGGTGTGGACCCCGGGAAGTCAGCATCTTATGGACTGGTCTCTATAAAGGCAATCATGTGGGCAGTTTACTACTTTTTTCAATTTTACTTTTTTTTTTTTTGGCCACGCTGCACAGCATGTGGGATCTTAGCTCCCTGACCAGGGATGGAACCTGCGCCCCCTGCATTGGAAGTGTGGAGTCTTGACTACTGGACCACCAGGGAAGTCCCCAATTTTACTACTTTTGGAGACAATCAGATGTTCTCATTTCAATTTTAATTAAAAAAATTAGCTCATACGTTTGCACATCCCTAAAGACTACGTAATTAAAAAGTCTCTCTCCTTCCTGACCCTCTGGCCGCCAATTTTCCTCCTCAGAGGCAGCCACTGTTGTCAGCTTCTTGTGTTTCCTTTATGAGGTCTCCTGCACCTGCACAGGCAAATACACATTGCTTACATAAATAGTTGCATGCCATTTACACTCTTCTGCTACTTGCTTTTTTCACGTAACAGTACAACTTGGAGGTCATTCCATATCAATCCAAAAGAAGCTCCTTCCAGGAATTCCCTGGCAGTCCAGAGGTTAGGACTCCATGCTTTCACTGCCGAGGGCCCAGGTTCCATCCCTGGTCGGGGAACTGAGATCCTAGCAAGCCACATGGTGCAGCTAAAAACACAAAAAACAAAAAACAAAAGAAGCTTCTTCCTTCGTTATGGCCACGTAGTACGCATGTATAGCCAGATGGTGATTTACTGAACTGATCCCCTGTTGGACACGCAGATTAGTTACATCTTGCCGTTACTACAACAGGACCGCATCATTTCACCAGTGGATCTAGAGCAGTGTTCCTCATCTGGGTGGTGGTACGATCTTGTGCCCCCCAGGGGATGGGCTGAGAAGCTGCCCTGGGCCAGCCTGGCTGAGTCATGCCCCCTTCCTGGGCTGCCCTGCCCCTCCTCACTGCCCTCCAAGGGTCTCCTCTCCGACTCACTTACTCAGATGCTCCCCCATTCTGCCCCAGTGCCCGTGGCCTGATCATCCCCAATCTCAAGTGTTTCCCTGGACTTTCCTCCTGCTTTGACACCCATCTCTTCAGCTTCCTGTGCGTCCCCCCCATCTCCTCTGTGAGGACTCCCCCGAGTCCCCAGGCAAGGGGTGGGGGGCTCCCTGCATCTCCTAGGTCCCTTGGCCAGAACAAGAACCTCTTTTGTTGGTCCCCACCCCTGCTCCCACCTCCCGCCCCAGTGAGAATCTCCTCCCCAGCGTAGGGCCCGGACCTTGCTGCTTCTCAGGAAACACCAGCGGAATGAGCATGTTGGGGTCGGGGTGGGAGGCCCCATCCTCACGGAGGGGTGAAGTGTGCCAGAACACCCCAGAAGGCCCCAGACAGGATGGCGGAGCTGGAGTGGGATTCAGAACCCAGAGGGAGGCAGGATCACAGCTGGCCAGTAGGAAGGAGGCGGGCAGCGAGCATTGGTGGGGCCTTGGCTGGGAGGGCGGGGTTCCTGGGACGACAGAGAAGAGGCAGAGGGTATGGCAGGCAGTGAGGATGACGAGGTTAAAGGTAGAGAAGTGAAGGACTTGGCTGGCGACCCGGCCAGCTTGGAGGCCTTGAGGGGCCCGGACCCTGAGGGGCGGAGCCCAGGGTAGGGGCTCCGGCAGCCTCAGCTGGCCCTGCCTCGCTGGGCAAGCAGGGGTTCAGGACTCAGGGTTGGAGGCCATGGGATTTGCAACTCAACAGCCTGAGGCCCACCCCTGTATGAGATGGGGCAGCTGGCAGCTTCCTCTAAGAGCCTCAGTTTGCCTGTTTGCAGGGGTGGTGACCCCTTTCTGCTTTGGGGGAGCTGACCCAAGCCTTGCAGTGTAGTGCCTGCTGGAAGTTGGCACCGGGTGTGTGGCAGCCCACCCAGCCACCCTGATCTGCCTGCTCAGGGCTCCCTGTGGGGCTGCCTCCCCTGCTCCCCTCGCAGGGTCCTGTACCAGACACCCACGCACAGGAGCTAGGAAGGCTCTGATGCAGGGTGTCCCACGTTGTCCTACACGGGAATCACCCGGGGACTTAAAAAACTTTCCTGGTGCTGGGGCCCACCCCAGCCTTGGTGAGGCAGAATCCCTGGGGCTGGGGGCTGGGTGTGGCGTTTTTGAAACTCCTTGGGGAATTCC
This sequence comes from Delphinus delphis, assembly GCF_949987515.2. NCBI lineage: Eukaryota > Metazoa > Chordata > Mammalia > Artiodactyla > Delphinidae > Delphinus > Delphinus delphis. The sequence continues at coordinate 7,208,245 of NC_082685.1, read as the reverse complement.
ACTGAGTGGCTGAGTTCAGACCCGCCACTCCGCTGGGCAATGTTGACCACACTGCTGAGAAATCAGGCCTTTGTTCTCCTGCAGTGCCAGCTACAGGCCAGCCTGCCAGGCCTGGACATTGCCCTGTGACTGCCACCTGGCATGGCCTGGGCGCCTAACATGGGCAGTGGGTAGGTCTGATCCCAGGTCCATCCCCCCATCTCTCCCGGTCCTGCAGGAGGAGGCCATCTTTGTCCGCTGCGTGTCTGTCCTGGGCAACCTGGCTGACCAGCTCTACTACCCCTGTGAGCACATCGCCTGGGCTGCCGACGCCAAAATCCTCCACGTGGAGTCTGCGCCATGGTTAACACTGAGCACAGCCCTCTGGGGCCTCTCCCTGCTCCTGGGGATTGCTAGGTAAGCAGCGGGGCCGCCCGCCAGGGGGCTGGAAGGGAACACCCGAGATCCCCAGGCTGACGGAAAGACAGGCTGGAGGCGCGGGGGTCTTTGCCTCCTCTGCTTTTCCTCCTCACCACCTCACTGTATCCGTCCCCTATTGCCGCTGAAACAGATTTCCACAAACTCGGCGGCTTCAAGCAACACAAATTGATCATCTTAACAGTTCTGGATGTCGGAAGTCCAAAATGGGTCTCACTGGGCTAAAATCAAGGTGTGGGCAGGGCTGAGTTCCTTTCTGGAGGCTCCAGCAGGGAGCCTGTTTCCTGGCCTTTTCCAGCTTCTAGAGGCTGCCTGCATTCCTCCGCTTGTGGCCCCGTCCTCCATCTGTATTTTGTTTTTTGATTTTTTAAAATTTTATTTATTTATTTGGCTGCGTTGGGTCTTTGTTGCTGCGCGCGGGCTTTCTCTAGTTGTGGCGAGCGGGGGCTACTCTTCGATGCGGTGCACGGGCTTCTCATTGCAGTGGCTTCTCTTGTTGCGGAGCTCGGGCTCTAGGCGTGTGGGCTTCAGTAGTTGTGGCTCGCGGGCTCTAGAGCGCAGGCTCAGCAGTTGTGGCGCACGGGCTTTGTTGCCTCGGGGTCTGTGGGATCTTCCCAGACCAGGGCTCGAACCCGTGCCCCCTGCATTGGCAGGTGGATTCTTAACCACTGCGCCACCAGGGAAGGTTTTTGATGTAAGCTCCCCTCGCAGCCACAGTGGCTGTCGTGGAGCTGGCCCATCTCTCTGGGCATTGGCCTTCCTCGCGTGATTGGGCAGCCTGGGCTGGGCTATGGCTGCTCTGAGGCTGCAGCGTCTCCTCAGGCTGCCTTGTGACCTCCGGCCCCAAGAGACTGAAGGGGCAGCCTTGGTTCCCTTAATTTTTTTAAATAGACTTTTTCTTGGGGGCAGTTTTAGGTTCACAGCAGAACGGAGCCAGAAGTAGAGAGTTCCCATGTACGTTCCCCCTACACACACACAGCCTCCCCTACCATCCACACGGCACCAGAGCACGGTGTTTGTTACAATCGATGAACCGACGCTGGCACAGCGTAATCACCCCACGTCCATGGTTTACATCAGGGTTCACGCCCTGTGTTGCCCGTTCTGTGAGTTATATCCACCAGTGATGTATCATACAGAATATTTTCACTGCCCTAAACGTCCCATTTTTAGGATGAATATGCTCTGCCTGTTAGTCCATTCATTTTTAGAGCTTCTGGTTTTCCCCTCATTTCTCTGTATGCGATGTGAGCAAGGGTGTGGGGCTTGGGAAGCCTTTCGTGGGTGCTCATGATGACTGGGGGTTCCTAAGACCCCAGGGTGCCGGAGAGTCATGTGGGAGGTTGTTGAAATGTAGGTGCCTGGCCCAGGCTCCCAGAGGTTCTGATTCTTCAGGTCTGGGGGCGCAGGAAGCATCATTTTGCCTGAGTCCCCCTGGTGGCTCTGATGCAGAGCCACTGACCTCACTGAAGGTGCTGCCCTCTGTCCCATCCCCTCAGGGAACATGTCAACTGGATGGGCACACAGTGGCTGGGAAGATGTGATCAGGCCCTGGACGGACCTCTGAGTCAGGAAGCCTGGCTGAGGTCAGCCTTCCAACTGGTGGGACTCGGCACATTCACGTCCCTGCACGCCCCACAGCCCAGGCTGCAGGGTGCAAGGGCTGTGCAGAGCAGCCTGGTTGGACATCACCAGGGCCCCAGAGTCCCCAGGGAGCTCTAGAGGATGCCCAACTGATGGCCGCTTCCTCAGTCTGCAGACACCAGCCCTCGGGGCCCAAAAGGTCATCTAGTTTCACCTCAGACAGGTCTGGCCAGTGTCCAGGGTGTGTGTGTGGGGGGGGGAGGGGGCAGGCCTGGCGCCCATCTGGACCCCATTTCCCTGGTGAGCCAGCCGAGGCGCAGGGAGGGAGACAGCTTCCCCAGGCCGGCTCTGGGCCAGCCTCGGTGTCCTCATCCACAGTGGGGTGGCTTCCCAGCTGGGCCATCAACCCTGCACGTGGCACAATGTACTTTTGAGCTGCGGTCCTGGGGCCAATGCTTCACAGAGGCCGGGCTGGAGCCTGACTGGCCAGGTCAGAAGCACTGGGCACTCCCAAGCCTGCAGCCCAATAGGTGGGGGGCCTGCCTTAGGGATGAGTCCCCAGGAGCTTCCGAGGCACGGCTGCTCTGGCGCTCCAGAAAGGCGCAGGACAGATGGAGCCATCCACTGGCGAGGCTGGCAAACTTTACAGGGAACCTGTGGCCACAGTGGCAGGCGGGGCCTCCCCTCAGGCCCCTGCGCACCCTACCCGGCTTCTCCAACCCCATCCTCTGTGGTGTTGCAGGTCCCTGTGGATGGTCCTGAAGCTGAGACAGAGGCTGAGGAGCCCCCTGGCAGCCCTCACCAGGTACGATGTCCGGGGTTTTGCCCAGGAGACAGGCCGACTTCTTCCTGCAGGCTGGGTACCCCAGAGGGTCTCCCCAAGCCAGGGAGGTGCTCAGAGTCACCAGCGATCAGCCCCGCCCTGTGCAGGCCCCGTTGTTGGGGGGGCATGATGTGTGCCACATCGAGGGGCCTCGCTGCTGCCTCCGGGTGGATGTAGCACTTTTACAGATGGGGAAACTGAGGCTAGCTGCAGGCCCCCTAGGCAGGAAGTGGCAGAGCCAGGACTCCAGGGCTGAGCCTTCACGGCCGTGCCCCCATCAGGGAGGATGATGGGAGATGGAGTCCGTTTGCTGAGGACCAAGGTCAGTCACTATCTCATCCTGGGAGAGAACACGGGGTAGGGCCACTCCCAGCATAAGCCCAGAAGCTGCCCACACCCCTGCCCAGCTCCACGGGCTCAGGAGGACGGAGGTGTGGACCTGAGACTCTCGCTCCCGCCGTGGGCAACCTCTGGCGAGTGTGACCTGGACGCAGCCCTGCCAGTCCTCCTCCCTCCCCAGCACTCCTTGCCCTGCCCTTGTGGGTGGGCGGGGGGCGCCCGGGCCTTCCCTGAGCACCCCTCCACTCTGCTCCCACAGCCGGCTGCCCCAGGGCAAGCGGAGGGACATGGAGGCCCAGATCCGGTCGGAGGCGCTGACCCTCCTGAGCAACCTGGCTGACCTGGCCAACGCGGTGCACTGGCTGCCCCCGGGCATCCTGTGGGCCGGCCGCTTCCCCCCGTGGCTGGTGGGCCTCCTGGGCACCATCTCCTCGCTCCTCAGCATGTACCAGGCAGTCGGGGCCGGCGGCCAGGCCTATGCCGCCCCTGACGGACCGGGGAGCCGGAACCCTGACGGCGGCCCTTCCCACGGAGCAGCGATCGCCCCGGAGGGGCCAGGTCTTTAATTGAGCAGATCAAGGCCAGGTGTGGGGAGGCACGGCCAGAGGATGCGCAGAGCAGCCTGGGGCACGAGCCCCCAGAGGGGCGGGTGTGTGTGGGCGGAGCGGGTAGACCCCGAGACTCGGTGCAGTGGAACAGGCACCCGCAGGCCGGAGTCCTGTACCCAAAAGGCGAGCGGGGGAGCCGGGTTGGGATGGCGAGCGCCAGGTGGGCCCGAAGAAAGTGAAATGAGAATCAATTAAAGGCGGTGGTGCTGCTGCGAGGCCAGATGTGAGAGCTTATTCTTAACGCCCGGGTCCCTCCTGTCCGCTCACTCACACGCCCTCTCTCCCGGGCGGGCGGGGGTGCCCCTGGGCCTTATTTTAGGGAGGGTGTGCAGGTGCCCCTGTGGGCCTGGGTTCAGCCTCCTGCAGGCTGGAGCCGCAGTGGGAAACCACACTTCCCCGCCCGCCTTTGGAGCATCCTTGGCCGGTGGTCCCCTCCGACGCTGCCAAGCGCGGCCCGCCGACCCTGAGCGGCCCTCAGCCATGGAGGGCGGTTCTCCCTCCCCGCGGGCGGTTCTTCCTCCTCGCGGGCTCGGGCACCCCGGCCGTGGATGCCGCCTCCACCAGGCTGTGCCCGGGCCTCGTGCTCCTGGGCATCACGGGGTGCCTGTCATGGCCGAAGCATCTCACAGCCACCGCTTGGACCCAGAGCTGCCGTTGTCCATTCAGGGCTGGTCTGAGCATTTCGTGGGCTCCGAGCATCTCTGGAGACGCCCGAGGCTCCTGTCTCCCAGCTCGTGGAGAGCACGGCAGGCAGGACTGGACGAGCTTGTTTTCCAGTCTGACGTTTGAGAGGCCACACACATGTGGCCTCGGGTGGCCTCGGCGGGTGGTGGGTGGCCCACATCTGCCCCTGGCTCTTGCCTGTGACCCTCCACATCTGAGTCCTGGCGGGAAAGCGGAGGGAATGGCGCTCTCCCTCACAACTCAGAAGCACCGGGGAGACCCAACGCACCGGCGGCGTTTACAGTCCCTAAAGCCTCACGTGCTTTCAACCACATTTTGTTCTTTTACAAAGAAGGTACATGGCCAGGAAGAGCTGGGGTGGCTGCAGGGACCCCACCTGGCCCCATCCAACGGGGGGGCTCCCTCTGGGCTAGGGGAGGGAGGAGGAGGAGGGAGGGGGTCCCTCTTCCCTCTGGTAAAGGGGGGGCACACTCTGCCTTCCCAGCACCCAGAGGCACCAGCGACATTAGGGCGGGGGTCAGAGCGGCACCTGCCTACCTGTTGGGAGACTCGGTGAGTTAACACCTGGAAGGCAGAGTGTTTGTCAGGGGACCACGTGAACACCTGGACGTGTAACACGGCAGGTCACAGGTGCCCCAGGAGGCTGGCATCCCCCTCGGGCCTGGGCAGCCTGGGCAGCGGGGCGGGGACGTAGCTGACGGCCTCAGGCACAGCTGGGTGGGCTGGTGACCAGGAGCCGGCTCCAACTGTCGTGTGGCCACACCCTGCCCCGTGCCCTTCCCTGGGCTGGCAGCTCAGCTGCAGGTTGGGGTGAAGCAAGACAATTCCAGGGGACCGGTCCCGGCGCGGGACTCGGGGAGCGCGTGCTCCGTCAGGGAGCAGGGAGGCTGAGGGGCCCCGCCTTGTCGAGGAGGCTGACGCCCCAGGACCACAGGGGCGGCCTAAGTGGGAGGGGACCGGCCAGGGCCGGAGGACCTGGCGGCATTCTCCGCACCCTGGCTTCATCAGCGCTCCCCCTGGGGACCACTGTAGCCACCTTGGCACTGGCACTGCCTCCAACTTTGTCCAGATGGAATCACTGTCTGTCTGGGGCTTCCTCACCGGGAACAGAGCAGGCTACCTGGCCTGGGCTCTCTCTGTGCAGTCCATCCAACCACTGGTCTGAGCTGGTGCCCGGCGAGGGGGAACGTGCTGTCACTTGCCTGGGAGGTGTCTCCACCTCCCTACATTCCCCACCCCAGCCTCGGGGCAGGGGGAGCAGTGCACCCGGCAGGAGAGGTGACAGCGGCAGAGAGCACTGCTGTGGTGTCCTGGGCCCACATGGGAGGCACAGGGCATCACAGGCAGGCCCTGGGCCTGGTGTTCAGGCCTCCTAGTGCAGCAGAGGGTCCGAGGCTCCTCTCCTCCCCGCCCCCCCGCCCCGAAAGCACACTGCAGCACCAGCCTTTGGGCTGGTGATCCTAAAACAAAGCTCCGAAGAACCGCCACCCGGTCAGCTCATCTCAGACACGTTTATTGCTAGAATCAGGTCTTAAGTTCTAGGGTGGTTCCGACATATATCACAGTGAGGAAATGCTGCCATCATTGTAAAAATAATTGTCGGGTGAACTAAGGTCATGGTCACGATTAACGTGCACAGATCCCACAGAAATAGGAACATCTGCTCGACCCCTAACTTTACAAATAAGACTGGACCCTACCGGGGAGTGACCTCGGGGTCCTGGTGAGATGTGCCCACGGTGCTGCCCAGCTGCTGGTACCACCCAGAAATCTCCTCTGCTGAGATCCACGCGGGCTCGAGCTGCTGATCGCCCGAGGAATCCTCTGGGAGGGTCACAGCGTCACAGCGGATCTGTGGGTGGCGCTCGCGGCCCAGCAATGTCCTCTTCACAACAGGACAGGAACTTAAAAGTCAACTTTTCTAAAGTGCTCTGATGCGTCTCAGTACAAAACACAAACACTGATTACAGACGTGGCACGTGTCCTGGGGCGTGGCACGTGTCCTGGGGCGGGGAGGCTGCTGCTCCTTGCTGCTAGCTGGTGCCGCAGGCCCTCGGGCAAGGGCGAGGTGGGGGAGGTCCCCAGAGGGGCAGGAAACAGCTCTGGAGAGGTCCGGAACCACTGTCAGCTCCTTGTCACTGCTGGCTGTGTCACCTCGCCCCGGGTGCCCGGGCTCCTGTTCCGCCAGGACTCAGCCTTCCCACCAATGCTTCGGGCTGTGGGATCCACTGGGGAGCCTGGGGTGCAGGAAAAGGCTGGAATGCCCCGCCCTCCCGCCTGGCACCCAAGCCTGCACTTGGCCAGAGCTGGAATGTGGGTCTGACCCAGGTACCACCCTGGGACCGTTCATGGACATGCGATGCCATCCCCGACACCTACAGCCTCGCCTCGAGGCTGGACCGGCGGCCTTCTCCCTCCTCCTGGGTGTTTGCTGACAATAAGCTGCGACAGCTCACTGGACTTGAGGTGCCCGCGAGGCGGCCGTCTGTGCACTTGCTGGCAACAGTCACCACCCAGGCCACATGGGTCCCCCCAGCGTTCCACCCCACTGCCCTTTGTCCCAGCCTCTGCCCATTGGCTCGGGACACCAGCCCTAGGGGCTACCCCCCGGCAGCCCTGGAACAACTGGCCCATCTCAAGGGGATGGAGGACCCTCCACCCGGGGCTGGGACCCTCAGGTGCGTGCCGGCCCTGGCTGAAGCTCTGGACTTGGCTTCCTGGGCGCCTGGTGTTCGAGAGGCCCACAGAACCACGCTGCCTTGGTGAGGCGCCTTGGGAAAGCACCGAGTTTGACAAGAGCAGGTTTTAAAAACCTCCACCACATTAAAGTGAGCTACGGTCAGTCCCTTCCAGGTCAGCCCCTTTCAGGACGAGTTTCTGCACCTGTAGGACCCGCCAGGCAAGCCATCAGCCAACCTCTCTGGCTGCCCAGCCCTGTGGTCCTGTCCCGGGAGAGCTGTGTGCCACCCCTGGCTGGGCTCGTGTCTTGGCCTGGAGGTTCACCATGAACCCACTCCTGGAAGTCAATTCTGCCTGATTCTGTGGACAGAGCCAACACCACTGGGCCCCTTCTGGTGCCATAATGACTCGTTCCAGGGTCTCCCGGTGGCCATGGAGCCCAGCCTGGGCCGGCATCTCCTCAGGCCAGGGTCTGGCCTGTTGTCATGCTCTAGGTGGAACCACCACAGTTGGTCACTACCTTGCAAACACAGCCTGGAGTTGGTCTCTCCTCTACCCAACTGGGGCGCTACGATGACAGCTCCATGGGTTAGCTTTGGTTCAACCTTCCGTTAAAAACTCTCCTTTTTGTATTAGAAAAAATAAGTTTACAAAGTTGCCCAGGCACCACTGCTAATCCTACAGAGCCTCAAGATGGCAGGCCAACGCTGCCCCGGCCTGGTGGTGGTTGGCAGAGGCCTACTTGGGAAGGGGAGAGGGCCGCGGGCGCGTCCCCAGAGAGCACAGGAAGGGGTCTGCACCCTGAGCCACGCCCCCTAGAAGAAGATGACATCTTCCTTGCTGGCTTCTTCCTTGTCGAGTGGTGTGGAGAACAGGGCCACGGGTGGGAAGGATGCCCCCCAGGCCTTGAGGGTGAAGTACTCGTTGGGGACATCAGCCGGGACCGGGCATGGGGCTGGGAGGCAGGAGTCTGGAAGAGAGAGGGGGCTGTGGGTGTCAGGAGCTGCCAGGCACTGAGGGTGCCAGGGGGTGGGGGTGGGGTGCAGGCCGGCTCACCTGGGGGCGGTGTGGAGCTGCGCAGGACGGGACTCTGCGAGCGGCGGCCTCGAGA